>NC_069499.1:802029447-802629447 GCF_027579735.1 Bombina bombina | reverse complement strand
CTTTCATGATTTAGATTAAGTATACAATTTTAAACAAATTTCCAATTCTATTATCAATGTTGCTTCATTCAGCACCAATGCACCACTGGGAGTTAGCTAAACACATCGGAAAGCTAATGATAAAAGTTATATATGTGCAGCCACCAAGATAACAAAGCAAATTAGATAATAGAATTAAACTGGAAAGTTTTTGAGTTTCATGTCCCTTTAACTAGACTCTAGTTAAAGGGACATGAAACCCACATTTTTTCTTCCATGATTTAGAAAGAGCATGACATTTTAAACAGCTTTCCAAGTTACTTCTATTCTCTCATTTGCTTCATTCTTTTGATATCCTTTGTTGAAAAGCATATCTAAATAGGCTCATTAGCTCCTGATTGGTGGCTGCACAGAGATGCGTCGTGTGATTGGCTCACCAATGTGCATTGCTATTTCTTCAACAAAGGATATCTGAAGAATGAAGCAAATAGTTTTTAAAATTGTATTCTCCATCTGAATCATAAAATAAAAATTTGGGGTTCCATGTCCCTTTAAAGGGACATGAAACTCAATATTTTCCAGTTTAACTCTATTATCTAAATTAGTTACTAGAGCACAGGTGAAATAATCAGCCGATCAGGAAAACATGGTTATCAACCTGCACTTACCCATCAGCTGATTAGTTCACCTGTGCTCTAAGATATTAAAATCTGGCCTGTTAGGGTACCTCAGGACTGGAGTTGAGAAACACTGAGGTAGACAGTTGCTTAGGAGCTGTCTTAGAGAATTTAAATTTTTTGTATTGTTTGCTTGTCTGCAGTAGGGGTATCCACTACCTCCAACGCATCTTTAGAGAAGCAGGAAGGAAAGGCACATCCTGAGAGCAAGGGGGGCTGCAGCTAACAGGACTGTCACTTTAGTGTGTGCAAATACAGATCACTGTAAATTTAAAGAGTACCTAATTTTTTTTAAGGTTTTACAAAAGTGCCTAAAAGTGTTGTAGAAATTACTTGGTGCACGTGTCCCCAATGCTATATGAGTCATGTGTACCTCTCCATACTAAAAAAACTGGGGGCTATGTAGGTGCAGTGTACCTGTCAGTAATTTCGTCTATCATGGTCACCTCCGCTGCAGAAACTGCTTTCAGTTGATAGGCCCATCCTAGGCAGTGCAAGCATGGGGCCAAGGATTTCACAAAGCATAGCATCTACAACTCAGGGGATTGGCAGATAAATCCAAATCTCACCTGGGGAGGGCTGTGCATCACTCATGGAGCAGCACATTGCATACCAGGGGACTGGCAGATAAATCCAAATCTCACCTGGGGAGGGCTGTGCATCACTCATGGAGCAGCACATTGTATACTAGGGGACTGGCAGATAAATCCAAATCTCACCTGGGGAGGGCTGTGCATCACTCATGGAGCAGCACATTGCATACCAGGGGACTGGCAGATAAATCCAAATCTCACCTGGGGAGGGCTGTGCATCACTCATGGAGCAGCACATTGTATACTAGGGGACTGGCAGATAAATCCAAATCTCACCTGGGGAGGGCTGTGCATCACTCATGGAGCAGCACATTGTATACTAGGGGACTGGCAGATAAATCCAAATCTCACCTGGGGAGGGCTGTGTATCACTCATGGAGCAGCACATTGTATACCAGGGGATTGGCAGATAAATCCAAATCTCACCTGGGGAGGGCTGTGCATCACTCATGGAGCAGCACATTGTATACTAGGGGACTGGCAGATACATCCAAATCTCACCTGGGGAGGGCTGTGCATCACTCATGGAGCAGCACATTGTATACTAGGGGACTGGCAGATACATCCAAATCTCACCTGGGGAGGGCTGTGCATCACTCATGGAGTAGCACATTGTATACTAGGGGACTGGCAGATACATCCAAATCTCACCTGGGGAGGGCTGTGCATCACTCATGGAGCAGCACATTGTATACTAGGGGACTGGCAGATACATCCAAATCTCACCTGGGGAGGGCTGTGCATCACTCATGGAGTAGCACATTGTATACTAGGGGACTGGCAGATAAATCTGGACACAAAATATATAAGCCACAGCGCTGAGAGTGAGCACACAAAGCAGCTGTATATAAACAAGGAATCCCTTACTTCTTATTGAACAGAAATTTTAGGGGAAATAATTACACTGACTGCAGTAAAAACTGCAGGCAAGTAATTATATACAGCTGCGCTATCACACAGGTAGCTAAATGTGTGCAGTAACCTGGCTGGTGTGTGAGCTTCAATTGAAGGTGGTCATATGTAGACATTTAATGTAATAAAATAAATTCAATATAATATTAAAAATTCAAATTGATATTAAAAATAAGCATATCAAAGATAAAAATATAACAGATTGTCATATATAGTCTTATAGTTCACAACATAAAATTTAACATTTCATAACAATAAATAACAACAGGCATACAATATACAGCTCAAGCTTATTTCATAGACAGATCAGCTGTAAGTCTTTTTGAATCAAACAAGATCGTCTTGATGCAAGCGAGGAAAGTCTTTAAGCAGATGAAAAAAAGCGTGTTTTTTCAAGCAAGATGACGACTTGGTTAGTTGTTAAGTTAGTTGCAAAGCTGCACAAAGACCAGTTGCCGATAGTTGATCCCCAGGGGTTTCTCTCCGGATGCCGCTGGTCTCTCAGGCACCTCCTAATCCGCCAGAGAGGGATTGCAATAAATCTGATCAAGTTCCAAGAACTCTCACGCCGTCAGACTTGCAGGACTACGGAAGCCCAAAGAGGTCACAATACAGAGCAACTTGTTTCAGCTTAGCACAGCCTTTCACCTGGGGAGGGCTGTGTATCACTCAAGGAGCAGCACATTGTATACCAGGGGACTGGCAAATAAATCTACATTCACCTGGGAGGCATGTGACATTTCCACAATAGGAACATTTTGTTCACTGCCTGACTGAGAACTCCTGTCTAGCCCTCTGTCCTTAAAGAGGAAATGGGTCTGAGATTGGTTAGAGAACTTCATGTAGATCAGCACTTCTGAATTCACCTCACTCCTAGCTGGATGCAAAAAATGGCTGAGGGAGAGAAGAGGGATTAAAAGCTCTGGTATGTTGGGCATTTGATGCTTTTTGGGATTCGAGGTTAGGGGTTCAATTCCCTGTTTGGTGAATATATATATATATATTTTCTAAGGATAACAAATTGTTTTTTAGTATATATATTTTTCAGCAGCCTTATATTTATTTTTCATTTGTTTATTAGGGTAATAATATTAGTAAAAAATTTTGTAGAAAGATGCCGGCAACAAATTGTATGTTAATATGTTAATATTGATTTCAGAATACTATGCAATATTTTTAATATGAATAATTTTTAAATATAAAATAAGTTCTAAACATGAATGTTTAAATATGAATGTATATTCTGCAAATATTTTCACTGATAACAATGCTTATAAATCTACTAATGTTAACAGCCTCACCTTTTACAAAACAGGTGGCAGACTAATTAATCAAATCAGCTGGCTGGAAGTGGGTTTAAAAGAGAGCATTGTTCATTTGGTTTTTAGAGCTTGAAAAAGAAATTACATTTTGAAACGCGTTGCTCTATTTGCTCTATTTTAAACTAACTCCTACAACTTTGGAGTTTTTTATTTGTGCAGATATCTTGTGGCTGAATAACCCTCTGCTAGGTGTTTTTTGTGCAGTATTGGCCATTACAAACAGGCCTTGGGAGCTAGAATGCATATCCTGTAAAGGAAAGCTGCAAAAAATTCACTGGGTTTCTAGCCTAGTATATCTAATTGCTTTTCCCTGTTAAAGCTTTTCTGTTTCCAGTGGCCATTGGTTACTATTGGAAGGTGTGTCCACAGATTGTTGGTTCAAGTTTGGAGGCCGGTTGCTGCTTATTATTATGTAAGTACGGATGTAACTTCCCCTGCTTTTTGCTGTGTGACATTTACTAAGAGGATTCCTTGTCCATAGGGGAAATACCATCATTGGCTGCGACTGCCTCTTTTGTCCTGGGAACGCTTCTCTTACAACTATACACAGAACAGCATCCTTGTATGAGCGTGGGTCCACATAGTAACAAGCCGAAAAATCGTCCACTCCTGGGAACTGTTTCTTATGCATGAACTTTTGGTTTAAGGAGTTTTTTATACTAATTTTCTTTTTTTCTTAATTTTGTGATTTATTATTGTGATTTATTATTGTATGTCTTGAATAGGTCGACCTATATTGTAATGAAGTTTTTTATATATAGATATGCAATTCTAGTATTTGTTGCTGGCATCTTCTATAGAATTGAATTTTTTCACATAGAATTTTTTTCATATATAATTTTTTCCAATTTTGAAAAGATTTTGTTCACACATAATTCATAACTCACAATTTATATTTACATGTATTATACATATTGCCTATTATAGTAGTATCAGGTTAGGTGTTTTATTATTATATATATTCTATAATCCTTACTCTTAAGCTGGTTTCAGCGCTCCCTAGTGCTTTGTGTTTTATGTGGGGTATTTTTGCCTCCTCCTAGCGGACTGGAGTTTAAAAGGATAGTAAACCCATTTTTTTTTCTTTCATGATTTAAATAGAGAATACAATTTTAAGCAACTTTCTAATTTACTTCTGTTATCATTTTGTCTTCGTTCTCTTGATATCTTTATTTGAAAAGCAGGAATGTAAGTTTAAGAGCCGGCCCATTTTTGGCTAAATGTAGCCACTAATAACAAGCGCTATCCGGGGTGCTGAAACCAAAAATGGGCCGGCTCCTTAGCTTATATTCCTACTTTTTCAAATAAAGAGAACGAAGAAAAATTGATAATAGGAGTAAATAAGAAAGTTTCTTAAAATTGCCTGCTCTATCTGAATCATGAAAGAAAAAAATTGGGTTTACTATCCCTTTAAAGCTCTTCCACAAGTGAGGGCTCATGGACTCCTATCATCTTATGAAAGAAAAAATTATATTTGGCCCCATGTTTTAGGAAGTTGGACATCACTCCTATACATGATAGAAAATGTTTAAATAACATGTCCTTATTAGAAAAAAAATATCGTACCTATTAACATGTTAACTTAGCATGCACAAAAAGTCATGCAAGCAGCCGTTATGTGCTGCAAGCAACATGTCAAAATGGATTTCCAAGAGATGAAGGCTACAAAATTAGAAAAAAGTAAAAATATCAGTGTCATTGTTTAATTAACTGAAAGAGTAATCATTTTTTTCCCCCCTCAAATGGACTGGAATGGCTCTAACTGTGAAAATCCATACACAAGCTATCAGAATTCGGCCTCAGTCAGTAAAATTGTCAAATAGTATTTTAGAGTCATTAAAAGGGACATTAAACTCAGAATGTAATTCCCCAAAATAATGTTTAAAGGACCACTCAGTGCAATAGAATGGCATAATTAACAAGTGAATAATAAAAAGACAATGATTTAACACCTACTTTGAACTTCAAATAAGCAGTAGGAATGTTTTGTGACATTTCCCCCCCATTTTCAGGCCCCTTGTTTCATGTGACAGACATCAGCCAATCTGATCTTGTTCCCCAGAAAGTGTGCATATAAAAAGACTAAAGAAAATTCATAATGGAAGTAAATAGGAAAGTGTTTTAAAACTGCATGCTCTATCTGAATCATAAAGGTTTATTTTGACTTGAGTGTCTCTTTAATTATACATAGAATAAAAAAAACAACTTTACAATGCACATTTATTATTTATTTTCTCTGCAATTTAACTACAAAATTGTAGTATCTTCACTTCACTTCGATATGCTGAGATGGATTCAGTGGAACGCAGAACACTGACGTTCCTACATGCTGCACAGTGATTAGTTAACATGTACAGCAGCTTCTTTTTATCTGTTCCTAATTAGCTGCAATAAAGTATGATAAACACAATGGAAAAGGCTTTTCAAAGTGTATATTTTATAACTAAAACAGTGCATATTATTCTAACAAAATGACAGATTTTAAATGTTTTAAACATTTAGGGCCAGATTACAAGTGGAGCACTATTTAACACTTTCGCTAGAGTGCTAATTGCGCTAGAAGTAAACTTTGCGCGCGTCGGGTTATGCTGGTATTATGAGTTGAAAGTAAAGTTTCTACTCTCACACTGACCCGACGCACCCAAAAAGGCGAACTTACAATATCGCGCTCAAGATAACCTATTCCCTCATAGAAGTCAATAGAGCAAAAAAAAACCCCCATAATTTATGTATGAACTTACCTGATAAATTCATTTCTTTCATATTGGCAAGAGTCCACGAGCTAGTGACGTATGGGATATACAATCCTACCAGGAGGGGCAAAGTTTCCCAAACCTTAAAATGCCTATAAATACACCCCTCACCACACCCACAATTCAGTTTTACGTATAGCTAAGTAGTGGGGTGATAAAAAAAAAAGGAGTAAAAAGCATAAAAAAAAATGAACTGGAAATATAATTGTGCTTTATACAAAAAACCATAACCACCATAAAAAGGGTGGGTCTCATGGACTCTTGCCAATATGAAAGAAATGAATTTATCAGGTAAGTTCTTACATAAATTATGTTTCTTCTGTTAAGTGTGATCAGTCCACGGGTCATCATTACTTCTGGGATATTACTCCTCCCCAACAGGAAGTGCAAGAGGATTCACCCAGCAGAGTTGCATATAGCCCCTCCCCTCTACGTCACCCCCAGTCATTCTCTTGCACCCAACGACTAGATAGGATGTGTGAGAGGACTATGGTGATTTTATTTAGTTTATTTCTTCAATCAAAAGTTTGTTATTTTTTAATAGCACCGGAGTGTGCTATTCCTTCTCTGGTAGAGTTTGAAGAAGAATCTACCAGAGTTTTTACTATGATTTTAGCCGGAGTTGTTAAGATCATATTGCTGTTTCTCGGCCATCTGAGGAGAGGTAAACTTCAGATCAGGGGACAGCGGGCAGTTTATTCTGCAAAAGGTATGTAGCAGTTTTTATTTTCTAACAATGGAATTGCTGAGAAAATCCTGCCATACCGACATTATATCATGTATGTATAATTTACATTTTAGTATTCTGGAGAATGGTACTTCACTGGAATTACACTGTGTATTTAAGACTTTAGCCTAATAGAAATACAACAGACTTTTTAATAACTCTTAATTATGTTAAACGTTTTTGCTGGAATGTAAAATCGTTTTCATTTTCTGAGGTACTGGGTGAATAAAATGTTTGGGCACTATTTTTCCACTTGGCAGTTGCGGGATCTAATTATGACAGTTTTTAATCTCTCTCACTGTTGTGTGTGAGGGGGTGGGACCTTTTTTGGCGCTTTTGCTACGCATCAAAAATTTCAGTCAAAAGCTGATTGATTTCATCTGTTATATATATTCAGTGCTTTTCAAGCACAGTTCGTTTTTTTCATTGTATTTTACTTGTATAGTATTTCCAAATTGCAAGTTTATTTGCTAGTTTGTTAAACATGTCTGATTCAGAAGATGAGACCTGTACTATTTGTACTAAAGCCAAGGTGGAGCCCAATAGAAATTTATGTACTAACTGTATTGATGCTACATTAAATAAAAGTCAATCTGTACACATTGAACAAATTTCACCAAACAACGAGGGGAGAGTTATGCCGACTAACTCGCCTCACGTGACAGTACCTGCATCTCCCGCTTGGGACGTGCGCGATATGGCGACACCAAGTACATCTGGGCGGCCATTACAAATAACATTACAAGATATGGCTACTGTTATGACTGAGGTTTTGGCTAAATTACCAGAACTAAGGGGCAAGCGTGATCACTCTGGGGTGAGAACAGAGTGCGCTGATAATGTTAGGGCCATGTCAGATACTGCGTCACAACTTGCAGAACATGAGGACGGAGAGCTTCATTCTGCGGCTGACGGTTCTGATCCAAACAGATTGGATTCAGATATTTCAAATTTTAAATTTAAGCTGGAAAACCTCCGTGTTTTACTAGGGGAGGTGTTAGCGGCCCTGAATGATTGTAACACAGTTGCAATACCTGAGAAAATGTGTAGGTTGGATAAATATTTTGCTGTACCAACAAGTACTGACGTTTTTCCTATACCTAAAAGACTAACTGAAATTATTACTAAGGAGTGGGATAGACCCGGTGTGCCGTTCTCACCCCCTCCAATATTTAGAAAGATGTTTCCAATAGACACCACCACACGGGATTTATGGCAAACGGTCCCTAAGGTGGAGGGAGCAGTTTCTACTTTAGCTAAACGTACCACTATCCCGGTAGAGGATAGCTGTGCCTTTTCAGATCCAATGGATAAAAAATTAGAGGGTTACCTTAAGAAAATGTTTGTTCAACAAGGTTTTATATTGCAACCCCTTGCATGCATTGCGCCGATCACGGCTGCAGCGGCATTCTGGATTGAGTCTCTAGAAGAGAACCTTGGTTCAGCTACGCTGGACGACATTTCAGACAGGCTTAGAGTACTTAAGCTATCTAATTCATTCATTTCGGAAGCCGTAGTACATTTAATTAAACTTACGGCTAAGAATTCCGGATTCGCCATTCAAGCGCGCAGAGCACTGTGGCTAAAATCCTGGTCAGCTGATGTAACTTCTAAGTCCAAATTACTTAATATACCTTTCAAGGGACAGACCTTATTTGGGCCTGGTTTGAAAGAAATTATCGCTGACATTACAGGAGGTAAGGGCCACGCCCTACCTCAAGACAAAGCCAAACCTAAGGCTAGACAGTCTAATTTTTGTTCCTTTCGGAATTTCAAAGCAGGAGCAGCATCAACTTCCACTACTCCAAAACAAGAAGGATCTGGTGCTCGCTACAGACAAGGCTGGAGACCTAACCAGTCCTGGAACAAGGGCAAGCAGGCCAGGAAGCCTGCAGTTGCCACTAAAACAGCATGAATTGAGGGCCCCCGATCCGGGATCGGATCTAGTGGGGGGCAGACTTTCTCTCTTCGCCCAGGCTTGGGCAAGAGATGTCCAGGATCCCTGGGCGCTAGAGATAATATCTCAGGGATACCTTCTGGACTTCAAACACTCTCCTCCAAGAGAGAGATTTCATCTGTCAAGGTTGTCGACAAACCAAACAAAGAAGCGTTTCTACGCTGCATACAAGAACTATTGTTAATGGGAGTAATCCATCCAGTTCCACGGTCGGAACAGGGACAAGGGTTTTACTCAAATCTGTTTGTGGTTCCCAAAAAAGAGGGAACTTTCAGACCAATCCTGGATTTAAAGATCCTAAACAAATTCCTAAGAGTTCCATCATTCAAAATGGAGACTATCCGGACAATTTTACCCATGATCCAAGAAGGTCAGTACATGACCACTGTGGACTTAAAGGACGCTTGTTAAAAATAAAATTAGAGGCGCCCTCAAATACTAGTAATAATCCGCCAGTATTGGTGTATAATGTGCTGTAAAACTGTCATAGAAAAGTTGTTGCTATTGGCAATGATACAACAAGAACAGTATTGATAACCTACAAATAGATGTATAACTTGTTCAGTTAAGAGGATTTGAGTATGATATAGTTTGTTATAATGAATAAACTATCTCTCTAACAATGTATAATAAGATAGTCCACACTCTCAGAGGTGTTTGTAATCTCCAGGCAGCAATCTCATTCCAGATAATGAATTAACGATCAAATGGCAAGAACAACTTACAAACTGTTCACTTAAATTGATAGATCTTTTAATAGAATTTAGGAGTACTCTTCTAAATAATATAGAAATTGAGATAGAAAAATTACAATCATTATTAAACAAATACGAACAACATCCAGAGTATACTGCTAAAATTAAGGAGGTTACAGAAAAATCTGATGCATTCCAGAAAAAACTAATTAAAATAAAAATTAAAAAATTAGCAAGAGATGAAAAAGATTACCTGGAGGGCTGTATATATAGAACCCAACCAACAGAGAACATAGATGTAACAACAGAGCCCAATATTGAAAGCGATCCCACACTGATAAATCAGAGAGATCAGCTAGCAGTCAATTCCCCCAACTGGAAAAGGGTAAATTATTACAAAAAACCTAAAGATAAGAAGAAAAATATAAATTATAAAGGGAATTATAATTTTAAAAATGAGAATAATTGGCAAAATAACTATCAAGCAGGGAATAACTATAGAAGGGATCACGTGGAGAAAAGAAAGGGATCAGAAAATCATATGGGGAACTTTTACTCCAATAACTATAGAAAGAGAACTGAATCCCCTAATGTTCATTATGAATATAGAGAGCCACACAGTGGCAATTCAATGAAGGAATCTAGAAATTATGAGGAACAGAATAGATTTCATCATACATACAATCATAGATTAGACAATAGAGAAGATTCTTTTGAACCTGGAAATGCTCAGGTTTTTCAGATGCACAAACAACAAAATTCTTTTCAGTCGAATCAGAGAAGGTTACCCATGCACCTGAAACAATTAGACAGAACACCTATAAGAGAAGAATACATCCCAGTGTCAACCCCAAGAAAGAGAAGCTACGCAAGCGTGGCTGCAGAGGTAGAGCAAAATCAACCAAAAAACAAAAACTTGCGGAAATGAAAGAAGGCATCTTTAATTTATCTAGTCACACATTAACTAATGAGGAAATTTGTATTTTAAGTAGAGGACTTTCATTTTGTCCCTCCAACAAACATGACATGTTTGAGTTGTTTGTTGACCTCAATAGGTTTATCAGAAAGTTAAATTTACAAAGGTATTTTTGTGATAAAAAATTGAAGTCAACAAATCAATTTCCCATCATCACAAATGACATGCCTGAAAGACCTACTAGAGAAATTTTTTACTGTGAACCTGAAGAATTTTGCGAATCATTATTCGATGATTACATACACTCTAATCTTGCACCTAGATCCAATTTTAATCCCCCCACCACATGTCCCAATATTACTCTTTTTCAAAATCTAGTGTTAGAAGAGTTTGGTACTATGAACCTTGAGATCAACAACCATAATCTGAATAAATTTGAATACAAGGCTCTTGTCAATTTGGCTAACAATAAAGATATAGTCATTAGGCAGGCAGACAAGGGGGGAGGGGTGGTCATACAAGATATGTCAGATTACATTGCAGAAGCCGATAAAATTTTGTTAGATCCTTGTTACTATAGGGAATTGAGTTTTAACCCCACTTTAACATATATGGCTAAACTCACTAAACTAATAGATAAAGGCTTTTCAGAAGGGATTTTAAATAAAAAAGAGAGAGATTACTTGATACCCATGTCACCCAATTTGGCTTATTATTACCATCTTCCGAAAATACACAAAGACCCAAAGTGTCCACCAGGGAGACCTATTATTTCTGGTATCGGAAATCTTACTTGCAATCTATCTGAATATGTAGACACCTATCTTAAAAAACCGGTTATGGGTCTAGAATCTTATATCAAAGATACCCCAGACCTTATATCGAAGATCTCTAAAATTGAAAAAGCAGGGCGAGATCTTATTTGGTGTACATGTGATGTATCCTCTTTATATTCAAATATCTGTCACAGTCTGGGCTTAGAAGCAATTGATGAGTTTTTAAAAAGGGATCAATATCTACCATCCAAACAAAGACAATTTTTATTAGAAGCCATATCTTTTGTGTTAAAACACAATTATTTTGTGTACCAGGAGAGGCTCTTTTTACAAATCAAGGGAACGGCCATGGGCACCAGGTTTGCCCCCAGCTTTGCTAATTTGTTTATGGGGATATTTGAGGAGAAATATATTTACAAGTCTCCTCTGGGGGCGGGCCTGGTGTACTATGGCCGTTTCATTGATGACCTATTACTGGTATGGGATGGCACAGAAGACTCTGTTAAGAAATTTATCACATCTTTAAACAATAATAATATGGGCCTCAAATTAACATCAAATATCAATAGGAACTCCATAGAATTTCTGGATTTAGTATTGAGCTGGGATGTGTATGGACGAGTAACCACAAAAACATATTTCAAATCAGTTGACACTAATAGTTATTTAAACTATAAAAGTAATCATTACAAAGCCTGGGTAAAAAATATACCATACAACCAGTTTTCAAGGATCCGCAGAAATTGTACAACTTTAAATAGTTTTGATGATCAGGCAGAGACTCTTAGATCAAGATTTCTAGAAAAGGGATACCCAAGAGACCTAATTGAAGAAGGCTATAGAAAAGCAAGGATCAAAGATAGAGAGGAATTTTTTAAAAAGAAACATGAAGGCATTAATGAAAATAGTGGTAATGAATCCAAAAATACACAGTCCAAATCTAACAATTTAAGATTTATCACCAAATTTAATAGCAACCACCACAAAATTAAACACATTTTGTGCAAACACTGGTATATTTTAAAAAATGATTGCATTCTGAAAAATATTTTAGAAGAGTTCCCCATCTGCACTTTCAAGAGAGCTCCTACTTTAAAAAATAAATTAGCACCGAGCAAGGTGGTAATGAAGAAATATACCAAAGGTAGCAACATAAGAACCATCAAAAATAGTTGGCCGATGGGTAAAAGGGGTTTTTATAGATGCAATCGACCAAATTGTGGTCTTTGTAAGTACACTTCAGGGAATAGGACAAAATTTCAATCTGCTTCCACTAAGGAAGAATTTGAAATAAATTCTAGATTCACTTGTGATTCAAGTTATGTGGTATATCTCCTTGAGTGTCAATGTGGAATTCAGTATATTGGTAGGTCCTCAAGACCCCTAAAGAAGAGATGGGGGGAACACAATAGAAATATAAAAAATGGGGTGGCCAATCATAGTGTCCCAAGACACAGTAAAAACTGTCATGATGGACAAACTGATTTATTTAACATTTTTCCTTTAGAACAGATTGCTCCCAAATGGGGTAGGAATAGGTTAACCCATCTAAGGCAGAGAGAGACATTTTGGATTTGGAAGCTCAAGACTCTCCAACCTTATGGCTTAAACGAAAATATAGACATGGCTGCTTTCAATTAAGATATAGGACCTATACATCAACAGCTGCAGTATAGGTCATTCGCAACAACAGTCAAGTTATAACTTATTCGTTATATATCATTTGTATTTGGATCATATTCGATATTAATATACATTTAAGTTATATATTATTATCAATATTTTATATATACATTTTTCATCAAGATTAATGCCAATTTTTAAGAGTATTACCAATATCAACCTATCATCAGTTTAGTCACAAGTATATGTGGATCTGTCCGATTACAGCGACATTAAAATCAAATAACACATATAGAGGTTTATAAATGAGCCACAACATAAACATATGCATGGTGATATTGTTTCTATATATTATTATTATAAAATATTTTATATTATTTGTAAATGCTTGATCAACTAACTTTAGTAAATTGGTGCCAAAGTAGGCAATATTATAATAAAAATGTACCACTCTGGTATTGTAATACCTACGATAAGTTTAACTGTCAGTTTAAAAACTGACACGAGTGCCGATGACAAACATTACACATCAGATAGCGGGCACGTCATTGGCCAAGCCCCTAAGAGAGAACCAATTATATTAGAGAGGAACTCAACTAAGGCACTGATTGGCTAATGTTTCTTTAGTTGCTCACGCATGCGCCCTGGGTCGGGTTAGACGCCGATAATGGGCTATAAAATTTTGCTACTTTGTATCTGGAATTACACCTGAGGAAGCGGTCTGAGTAACCGGGAAACGCGTAGTGTAACATTGTTTTTAATAAATTTCTATTTTTAACTAACCAGTACTAGTAGCACGGCAATTTTTAGCAACTTTGCACATCCAACACTGGTAGCCATACTTGCACTCATCCGAATATTGAGCTGCAGGGAGATTCTAGTGTGCTACATTAGAGTTCGTTTGTGAGCTGAACAAGTGAACCAAGGGGATATCGATTCTATCAGTGAGCTGGACAGCTGACAAGTGTCCAGGAGGCTTTTGTGGCACTTCTCAAGTGCCCTACATCTTGTGAGTATATTTCATTTGTTGCGCTATATCAAATGATCACACTGATACACACTATTGTGGCACTTTTGTGTTTTTTGTCTTGAATAGCACAGTATAGAAGCAATTCTGATACATATCAGCTAGCTGGACGGCTGCTAACAGTTCAGAAGGCATTTGTGGCACTTCTCAAGTGCTGGAAATTTTGTAAGTAGTTTTTATTTGGGGGCAAGGCCTACTGAATTCAAAACGATACACACCATTTGGCGCCTCTTCTCTCTCTTCTCTTTTTAAAGGACGCTTACCTTCACATACCGATTCACAAAGATCATTACCGGTATCTAAGATTTGCCTTTCTAGACAGGCATTACCAGTTTGTAGCTCTTCCATTCGGATTGGCTACAGCTCCAAGAATCTTCACAAAGGTTCTAGGTGCTCTTCTGGCGGTACTAAGACCGCGGGGAATTTCGGTAGCTCCTTACCTAGACGACATTCTGATACAAGCTTCAAGCTTTCAAACTGCCAAGTCTCATACAGAGTTAGTACTGGCATTTCTAAGGTCACATGGATGGAAGGTGAACGAAAAGAAAAGTTCACTCGTTCCACTCACAAGAGTTCCCTTCCTGGGGACTCTTATAGATTCTGTAGAAATGAAGATTTACCTGACAGAGGACAGGTTAACAAGACTTCAAAGTGCTTGCCGCACCCTTCATTCCATTCAACACCCATCGGTGGCTCAATGCATGGAGGTAATCGGCTTAATGGTAGCAGCAATGGACATAGTGCCATTTGCTCGCTTACACCTCAGACCACTGCAATTGTGCATGCTAAGTCAGTGGAATGGGGATTACTCAGACTTGTCCCCTTCTCTGAATCTGGATCAAGAGACCAGAAATTCTCTTCTATGGTGGCTTTCTCGGCCACATCTGTCCAGGGGGATGCCATTCAGCAGACCAGACTGGACAATTGTAACAACAGACGCCAGCCTTCTAGGTTGGGGTGCCGTCTGGAATTCTCTGAAGGCTCAGGGACAATGGAGTCAGGAGGAGAGTCTCCTGCCAATAAACATTCTGGAATTGAGAGCAGTTCTCAACGCCCTCCTGGCTTGGCCCCAGTTGACAACTCGGGGTTTCATCAGGTTTCAGTCGGACAACATCACGACTGTAGCTTACATCAACCATCAGGGAGGGACAAGGAGCTCCCTAGCAATGATGGAAGTATCAAAGATAATTCGCTGGGCAGAGTCTCACTCTTGCCACCTGTCAGCAATCCACATCCCGGGAGTGGAGAACTGGGAGGCGGATTTCTTAAGTCGTCAGACTTTTCATCCGGGGGAATGGGAACTTCATCCGGAGGTCTTTGCCCAAATACTTCGACGTTGGGGCAAACCAGAGATAGATCTCATGGCGTCTCGACAGAACGCCAAGCTTCCTCGGTACGGGTCCAGATCCAGGGATCCAGGAGCAGTCCTAATAGATGCCCTGATGGCACCTTGGAACTTCAGGATGGCTTATGTGTTTCCACCCTTCCCGATGCTTCCTCGATTGATTGCCAGAATCAAACAGGAGAGAGCATCAGTGATTCTGATAGCACCTGCATGGCCACGCAGGACTTGGTATGCAGACCTGGTGGACATGTCATCCTGTCCACCTTGGTCTCTACCTCTGAAACAGGACCTCCTGATACAGGGTCCTTTCAAACATCAAAATCTAACTTCTCTGAAGCTGACTGCTTGGAAATTGAACGTTTGATTTTATCAAGACGTGGGTTTTCTGAGTCAGTTATTGACACCTTAATACAGGCTAGGAAGCCTGTTACCAGAAAGATTTACCATAAAATATGGCGTAAATACCTATATTGGTGTGAATCCAAAGGTTACTCTTGGAGTAAGGTTAGGATTCCTAGGATATTGTCTTTTCTACAAGAAGGTTTAGAAAAGGGTTTATCTGCTAGTTCATTAAAGGGACAGATCTCAGCTCTGTCTATTCTGTTACACAAACGTCTGTCAGAAGTGCCAGACGTTCAGGCTTTTTGTCAGGCTTTAGCGAGGATTAAGCCTGTGTTTAAGACTGTTGCTCCACCATGGAGTTTAAATCTTGTTCTTAACGTTTTACAGGGCGTTCCGTTTGAACCCCTCCATTCCATTGATATAAAGTTGTTATCTTGGAAAGTTCTATTTTTAATGGCTATTTCATCGGCTCGAAGAGTCTCTGAGTTATCAGCCTTACATTGTGATTCTCCTTATTTGATTTTTCATTCGGATAAGGTAGTTCTGCGTACTAAACCTGGGTTCTTACCCAAGGTAGTCACTAACAGGAATATCAATCAAGAGATTGTTGTTCCATCCTTGTGTCCAAATCCTTCTTCAAAGAAGGAACGTCTTCTGCACAATCTGGATGTAGTTCGTGCCCTAAAATTTTACTTACAGGCAACTAAAGAATTTCGACAGACGTCTTCCCTGTTTGTCGTTTACTCTGGTCAGAGGAGAGGTCAAAAAGCTTCTGCTACCTCTCTCTCTTTTTGGCTTCGTAGCATAATACGTTTAGCCTATGAGACTGCTGGACAGCAGCCTCCTGAAAGAATTACAGCTCATTCCACTAGAGCTGTGGCTTCCACTTGGGCCTTTAAGAATAAGGCCTCTGTTGAACAGATTTGCAAGGCTGCAACTTGGTCTTCGCTTCATACTTTTTCCAAATTTTACAAATTTGACACATTTGCTTCCTCGGAGGCTATTTTTGGGAGAAAGGTTCTTCAGGCAGTGGTTCCTTCTGTATAAAAGAGCCTGCCTATCCCTCCCGTCATCCGTGTACTTTTGCTTTGGTATTGGTATCCCAGAAGTAATGATGACCCGTGGACTGATCACACTTAACAGAAGAAAACATAATTTATGCTTACCTGATAAATTCCTTTCTTCTGTAGTGTGATCAGTCCACGGCCCGCCCTGTTTTTTTAAGGCAGGTAATTATTTTTAAATTATACTCCAGTCACCACTACACCCTTGGTTCCTCCTTTCTCGTTGGTCCTTGGTCGAATGACTGGGGGTGACGTAGAGGGGAGGGGCTATATGCAACTCTGCTGGGTGAATCCTCTTGCACTTCCTGTTGGGGAGGAGTAATATCGCAGAAGTAATGATGACCCGTGGACTGATCACACTACAGAAGAAAGGAATTTATCAGGTAAGCATAAATTATGTTTTTCTTTCATGTAATTGGCAAGAGTCCATGAGCTAGTGACGTATGGGATAGTAATACCCAAGATGGGGAAAAGAGTCACTAGAGAGGTAGGGATAAAATAAAAACAGCCATTTTCCGCTGAAAAATTAAATCCACAACCATAAGAATAAGTTTTTTTCTTATAATTGAAAAGAAAAAAACTTAAAACATAAGCAGAGGAATCAAACTGAAACAGCTGCCTGAAGAACTTTTCTACCAAAAACTGCTTCCGAAGAGGCAAATACATAAAAACGGTAGAATTTAGTAAATGTATGCAAAGAAGACCAAGTCGCTGCTTTGCAAATCTGATCAACTGAAGCTTCATTCTTAAAAGCCCACGAAGTGGAGACTGATCTAGTAGAATGAGATGTGATTCTCTGAGGGGGGGCCTGACCCAACTCCAAATAAGCCTTATGAATCAAAAGCTTTAACCAAGATGCCAAGGAAATGGCAGAAGCTTTCTGACCTTTCCTAGAACCAGAAAAGACAACAAATAGACTAGAAGTCTTCCTGAAATCTTTAGTAGCTTCAACATAATATTTCAAAGCTCTTACAACATCCAGAGAATGTAAGGATATCTCCAAAGAATTCTTAGGATTATGACACAAAGAGGGGACAACAATTTCCCTATTAATGTTCTTAGATTTCACAACTTTAGGTAAAAATTTAAATGAAGTCGACAAAACTGCCTTATCTTGATGAAAAATCAGAAAAGGAGACTCACAAGAAAGAGCAGATAATTCAGAAACTTTTCTAGCAGAAGAGATAGCCAAAAGGAACAACACTTTCCAAGAAAGTAGTTTAATATCCAAAGAATGCATAGGCTCAAAAGGAGGAGCCTGTAAAGCTCTCAGGACCAAATTAAGACTCCAAGGAGGAGAGATTGATTTAATGACAGGCTTGATACGGACCAAAGCCTGAACAAAACAGTGAATATCAGGAAGTTTAGCAATCTTTCTATGAAATAAAACAGAAAGAGCAGAGATTTGTCCCTTCAAGGAACTTGCAGACAAACCTTTATCCAAACCATCCTGAAGAAACTGTAAAATTCTAGGAATTCTAAAAGAATGCCAGGAGAATTTATGAAAAGAACACCATGAAATATGTCTTCAAAACTCGATAATAAATCTTCCTAGAAACAGATTTACAAGCCTGTAACATAGTATCAATCACTGAGTCAGAGAAACCTCTATGACTAAGCACTAAGCGTTCAATTTCCATACCATCAAATTTAATGATTTGAGATCCTGATGGAAAAATGGTCCTTGAGACAGAAGATCTGGTCTTAAAGGAAGTGGCCAAGGTTGACAACTGGACATGAGGCCATGCCGGTGCTACCAGAAACACAAACAAATGTTCCATGATGATCTTGGAGATCACTTTTGGAAGAAGAACTAGAGGCGGAAAGATATAAGCAGGTTGGTAAAACCAAGGAACCTGGACAGGTACCTGTGAAGTTTCTTGTTCAGATGGGAAGCCATCAGATCTATTTCTGGAAGACCCCACATCTGAACAATCTGAAAAAACACATCTGGATGGAGTGACCACTCCCCCGGATGTAAAGTCTGACGGCTAAGATAATCCACTTCCCAATTGTCTACACCTGGGATATGTACCGCAGAAATTAGACAAGAGCTGGATTTCGCCCAAGCAAGTATCCAAGATACTTCTTTCATAGCTAGGGGACTGTGAGTTCCACCCTGATGTTTGACATATGCCACAGTTGTGACATTGTCTGTCTAAAAACAAATGAATGGTTCTCTCTTCAATAGAGGCCAAACCTGAAGAGCCCTGAAAATAGCACAGAGTTCTAAAATAATGATTGGTAACCTCGCCTCTTGAGATTTCCAAACCCCTTGTGCTGTCAGAGATCCCCAGACAGCTCCCCAACCTGAAAGACTTGCATCTGTTGTGATAACAGTCCAGGTTGGATGAACAAAGGAGGTCCCTTGAACTATACGATGGTGGTCTAACCACCAAATCAGAGAGAGTCGAACATTGGGATTTAAGGATATTAATTGTGATATCTTTGTATAATCCCTGCACCCATTGATTCAGCATACAAAGTTGGAGAGGGCTCATATTAAAAAGAGCAAAGGGGATCGCGTCCGATGCTGCAGTCATGAGACCTAAAACTTCCATGCACAAAGTCACTGAAGGGAATGACTGAGATTCAAGGTTCCGACAAGCTGAAACCAATTTTATTTGTCTCTTGTCTTTTAGAGACAGAGTCATGGACACTGAATCTATCTGGAAACCTAAAAAGGTGACCCTTGTCTGAGGAATCAAGGAACTTTTTGGTAAATTGATCCTCCAACCATATTTTGAAGAAACAACACTAGTTGATTCGTGTGAGATTCTGCAGAATGTAAAGACTGAGCTAGTACCAAGATATCATCCAAATAAGGAAACACCGCAATACCCCGTTCTCTGATTACAGAGAACCTTTGAAAAAATTCTTGGAGCTGTCGCTAGGCCAATTATCAGAAAACGATAGTGAACTGAATGAATCGGAATGTGAAGATATGCATCCTGTAAGTCTATTGTGGACATATAATGACCTTGCTGAACAAAAGGCAGAATAGTCCTTATAGTCACCATTTTGAAAGTTGGCACTCTTACAAAACGGTTCAAAATTTTCAGATCCAGAACTGGCCTGAATGAATTTTCTTTCTTTGAGACAATGAATAGATTTGAATAAAACTCCAGACCCTGTTCCTGAAACGGAACTGGTATAATTACCCCTGAAAGCTTTAGATCTGAAACACACTTCAGAAAAACCTGAGCCTTCACTGGATTTGCTGGAAAGCGTGAGAAAAAATCTTCTCAGAGGAGGTCTTATTCTGAATCCTATTTGACACCCTTGAGAGACAATGCTCTGAATCCAATGATTTAGGACAGAATCTGCCTAAATGTTCTGGAAATTTTTTAATCTGCCCCCACCAGCTGAACTGGAATGAGGGCCGCACCATCATGCAGACTTGGGGGCTGGCTTTGGTTTCTTAAAAGGCTTGGATTTATTCCAACATGAAGATGGCTTCCAATTGGAAGCAGATTCCTTGGGGGAAGGATTTGGTTTCTGTTCCTTATTCTGTCGAAAAGAACGAAAATGATTAGAAGCTTTAGATTTACCTTTAGATCTTTTATCCTGAGGTAAAAAACTCCCTTCCCCCCCAGTGACAGTTGAAATATTGGAATCCAACTGAGAACCAAATAAATTGTTACCTTGGAGAGAAAGAGATAGTAATCTAGACTTAGATACCATAACAGCATTCCAATATTTGAGCCACAAAGCTCTGCTAGTTAAAATAGCTAAAGACATAGATTTAACTTCAATTTTGATGATATCAAAAATAGCATCACAGATAGAATGATTAGCATGTTGAAGAAAGCAAAAAAGGCTAGAAAAATCAGAATCTGTTTCCTCTTGCGCTAAGCTTTCCAACCAGAAGGTTGATGCAGCTACAACATCAGCTATAGAAATTGCAGGCCTGAGAAGATAGCCAGAAAATAAATAAGCTTTCCTTAGATAAGATTAAAGTTTTCCACAGGCCTAAATTTTGCCCGCGAAAATTAATGAAAACAGTCAATTTTGAAGAAAAAGACTATACCCCAGGTAAGAAAAAATAACTTCCTAAATATGTTTTCCCAATTTTTAAACTGATAGTCTGCAAAAGGAAATATACATAATCCTGACTCATGGCAAATATAAGTACAATACATATATTTATAACTTTACATTAATACATAAAGTGCAAAACCATAGCTGAGAGTGTCTTTAAGAAATAAAAACATACTTACCGAAAGACACCCATCCACATATAGCAGATAGCCAATCCAGTACTGAAACAGTTATCGGTAGAGGTAATGGAATATGAGAGTATATTGTCCATCTGAAAAGGGAGGTAGGAGATGAATCTCTATGACCGATAACAGAGAACCTATGAAAAGATTTCCAGTGAGGAAAACCATAGAATTCAATAGGTGATACTCCCTTCACATCCCTCTGACATTCACTGTACTCTGAGAGGAATCGGGCTTCAAAATGCTGAGAAGCACATATCACAGAAGAAAATCAAGCACAAACTTACTTCACCACCTCCATAGGAGGCAAAGTTTGTAAAACTGAATTGTGGGTGTGGTGATGGGTGTATTTGTAGGCATTTTGAGGTTTGGGGGGACTAGCGCATGAAACCAGATCTCATATTCTGATGTGCTTTAATTTGACATGAAAATATAAATATACAAGAATGTTTTATTTATTCATAAATACACATTCCTATATACTGTATATCTGATGGTATTTTGGTACTATATATATATATATAATAACAACTATTTACAAATACTTAATAATTTACAGTAAATACACCTTGCATAAATATGTTTTTTCATGTTTTCATCTACTAAACTGCAAAGGGCTCCATTGCACTTATACATTTATTCTGCATTTAATTTCAACTTCCAATACCAGCTCAATTTAACCAGCGCACAAACATTTGTGAAAACCGAATATCGATTGCGTGTTTAGTAATCTGCCCCTTATTTTGTACGTAGTGAACAAAGGACAAATCATAAATAAAAAACAAAATTTGTGCTTACCTGATAAATTTCTATCTTTCCGGATATGGTGAGACCCCAGCGTCCTCAATTACTGTTGGGAATATAACACCTAGACAGCAGGAGGAGGCAAAGAGCACCACACCCTTCCCACAACCCCCAGTCATTCAAACAAAGGAAAATGGAGAAAAAGAGTAACACAAGGTGTAGTGGTGCCTGAAGTTTAGTAAAAAAAACTGTCTTAAAATAAAGGGTGGGGCCGTGGACTCACCATATCCAGAAAGAAAGAAATGTATCAAGCAAGCATACATTTTGTTTTCTTTCCTAAGATATGGTGAGTCCACGGCATCCTCAATTACTGTTGGGAACCAATACCCAAGGCTAAAAGACACAGATGACTAGGGAGGGACAAGACAGAAATACCTAAACGGAAGGCAGCACTGCTTGAAGAACCTTTCTCCCAAAAGAAGCCTCGGCCGAGGCAAAAGTATCAAATTTATAAAACTTGGAAAAAGTATGCAAAGAGGACCAAGTAGCAGCCTTGCAAATCTGTTCCACAGAAGCTTAATTTTTGAAAGCCCAAGAAGAAGAGACAGCCCTAGTGGAATGAGCTGTAATTTCTTGTCCAGCAGTCTCATACGCCAAACGGAATATACTTCTCAACGACAGAGAAAGAGAAGTAGCAGTATCTTTCTGACCTTTACGTTTTCCAGAAAACCAAACAATGAAGAAGACTAGCGAAAATCCTTAATCGCCTGCAAATAGAATTTAAGAGCACGCACAACAACAGAATTTATGTTTACCTGATAAATTACTTTCTCCAACGGTGTGTCCGGTCCACGGCGTCATCCTTACTTGTGGGATATTCTCTTCCCCAACAGGAAATGGCAAAGAGCCCAGCAAAGCTGGTCACATGATCCCTCCTAGGCTCCGCCTACCCCAGTCATTCGACCGACGTTAAGGAGGAATATTTGCATAGGAGAAACCATATGGTACCGTGGTGACTGTAGTTAAAGAAAATAAAATATCAGACCTGATTAAAAAAAAACCAGGGCGGGCCGTGGACCGGACACACCGTTGGAGAAAGTAATTTATCAGGTAAACATAAATTCTGTTTTTTCCAACATAGGTGTGTCCGGTCCACGGCGTCATCCTTACTTGTGGGAACCAATACCAAAGCTTTAGGACACGGATGAAGGGAGGGAGCAAATCAGGTCACCTAAATGGAAGGCACCACGGCTTGCAAAACCTTTCTCCCAAAAATAGCCTCAGAAGAAGCAAAAGTATCAAACTTGTAAAATTTGGTAAAAGTGTGCAGTGAAGACCAAGTCGCTGCCCTACATATCTGATCAACAGAAGCCTCGTTCTTGAAGGCCCATGTGGAAGCCACAGCCCTAGTGGAATGAGCTGTGATTCTTTCGGGAGGCTGCCGTCCGGCAGTCTCGTAAGCCAATCTGATGATGCTTTTAATCCAAAAAGAGAGAGAGGTAGAAGTTGCTTTTTGACCTCTCCTTTTACCGGAATAAACAACAAACAAGGAAGATGTTTGTCTAAAATCCTTTGTAGCATCTAAATAGAATTTTAGAGCGCGAACAACATCCAAATTGTGCAACAAACGTTCCTTCTTTGAAACTGGTTTCGGACACAGAGAAGGTACGATAATCTCCTGGTTAATGTTTTTGTTAGAAACAACTTTTGGAAGAAAACCAGGTTTAGTACGTAAAACCACCTTATCTGCATGGAACACCAGATAAGGAGGAGAACACTGCAGAGCAGATAATTCTGAAACTCTTCTAGCAGAAGAAATTGCAACTAAAAACAAAACTTTCCAAGATAATAACTTAATATCAACGGAATGTAAGGGTTCAAACGGAACCCCCTGAAGAACTGAAAGAACTAAATTGAGACTCCAAGGAGGAGTCAAAGGTTTGTAAACAGGCTTAATTCTAACCAGAGCCTGAACAAAAGCTTGAACATCTGGCACAGCTGCCAGTTTTTTGTGAAGTAACACAGACAAGGCAGAAATCTGTCCCTTCAGGGAACTTGCAGATAACCCTTTTTCCAATCCTTCTTGAAGGAAGGATAAAATCTTAGGAATCTTAACCTTGTCCCAAGGGAATCCTTTAGATTCACACCAACAGATATATTTTTTCCAAGTCTTGTGGTAAATCTTTCTAGTTACAGGCTTTCTGGCCTGAACAAGAGTATCAATAACAGAATCTGAGAATCCTCGCTTCGATAAAATCAAGCGTTCAATCTCCAAGCAGTCAGCTGGAGTGAAACCAGATTCGGATGTTCGAACGGACCCTGAACAAGAAGGTCTCGTCTCAAAGGTAGCTTCCAAGGTGGAGCCGATGACATATTCACCAGATCTGCATACCAAGTCCTGCGTGGCCACGCAGGAGCTATCAAGATCACCGACGCCCTCTCCTGATTGATCCTGGCTACCAGCCTGGGGATGAGAGGAAACGGCGGGAACACATAAGCTAGTTTGAAGGTCCAAGGTGCTACTAGTGCATCCACTAGAGCCGCCTTGGGATCCCTGGATCTGGACCCGTAGCAAGGAACTTTGCAGTTCTGACGAGAGGCCATTAGATCCATGTCTGGAATGCCCCACCGCTGAGTGACTTGGGCAAAGATTTCCGGATGGAGTTCCCACTCCCCCGGATGCCATGTCTGACGACTCAGAAAATCCGCTTCCCAATTTTCCACTCCTGGGATGTGGATAGCAGACAGGTGGCAGGAGTGAGACTCCGCCCATAGAATGATTTTGGTCACTTCTTCCATCGCTAGGGAACTCCTTGTTCCCCCCTGATGGTTGATGTACGCAACAGTCGTCATGTTGTCTGATTGAAACCGTATGAACTTGGTCCTCGCTAGCTGAGGCCAAGCCTTGAGAGCATTGAATATCGCTCTCAGCTCCAGAATATTTATCGGTAGAAGAGATTCTTCCCGAGACCAAAGACCCTGAGCTTTCAGGGATCCCCAGACCGCGCCCCAGCCCATCAGACTGGCGTCGGTCGTGACAATGACCCACTCTGGTCTGCGGAATGTCATCCCTTGTGACAGGTTGTCCAGGGACAGCCACCAACGGAGGGAGTCTCTGGTCCTCTGATTTACTTGTATCTTCGGAGACAAGTCTGTATAGTCCCCATTCCACTGACTGAGCATGCACAGTTGTAATGGTCTTAGATGAATGCGCGCAAAAGGGACTATGTCCATTGCCGCTACCATCAACCCGATCACTTCCATGCACTGAGCTATGGAAGGAAGAGGAACGGAATGAAGTATCCGACAAGAGTCTAGAAGTTTTGTTTTTCTGGCCTCTGTTAGAAAAATCCTCATTTCTAAGGAGTCTATAATTGTTCCCAAGAAGGGAACCCTTGTTGACGGGGATAGAGAACTCTTTTCCACGTTCACTTTCCAGCCGTGAGATCTGAGAAAGGCCAGGACGATGTCCGTGTGAGCCTTTGCTTGAGGAAGGGACGACGCTTGAATCAGAATGTCGTCCAGGTAAGGTACTACTGCAATGCCCCTTGGTCTTAGCACCGCTAGAAGGGACCCTAGTACCTTTGTGAAAATCCTTGGAGCAGTGGCTAATCCGAAAGGAAGCGCCACGAACTGGTAATGTTTGTCCAGGAATGCGAACCTTAGGAACCGATGATGTTCCTTGTGGATAGGAATATGTAGATACGCATCCTTTAAATCCACCGTGGTCATGAATTGACCTTCCTGGATGGAAGGAAGAATAGTTCGAATGGTTTCCATCTTGAACGATGGAACCTTGAGAAACTTGTTTAAGATCTTGAGATCTAAGATTGGTCTGAACGTTCCCTCTTTTTTGGGAACTATGAACAGATTGGAGTAGAACCCCATCCCTTGTTCTCTTAGTGGAACAGGATGAATCACTCCCATTTTTAACAGGTCTTCTACACAATGTAAGAACGCCTGTCTTTTTATGTGGTCTGAAGACAACTGAGACCTGTGGAACCTCCCCCTTGGGGGAAGTCCCTTGAATTCCAGAAGATAACCCTGGGAGACTATTTCTAGCGCCCAAGGATCCAGAACATCTCTTGCCCAAGCCTGAGCGAAGAGAGAGAGTCTGCCCCCCACCAGATCCGGTCCCGGATCGGGGGCCAATATTTCATGCTGTCTTGGTAGCAGTGGCAGGTTTCTTGGCCTGCTTTCCCTTGTTCCAGCCTTGCATTGGTCTCCAAGCTGGCTTGGCTTGAGAAGTATTACCCTCTTGCTTAGAGGACGTAGCACTTTGGGCTGGTCCGTTTTTACGAAAGGGACGAAAATTAGGTCTATTTTTTGCCTTGAAAGGCCGATCCTGAGGAAGGGCGTGGCCCTTACCCCCAGTGATATCAGAGATAATCTCTTTCAAGTCAGGGCCAAACAGCGTTTTCCCCTTGAAAGGAATGTTTAGTAGCTTGTTCTTGGAAGACGCGTCAGCCGACCAAGATTTCAACCAAAGCGCTCTGCGCGCCACAATAGCAAACCCAGAATTCTTAGCCGCTAACCTAGCCAATTGCAAAGTGGCGTCTAGGGTGAAAGAATTAGCCAATTTGAGAGCATTGATTCTGTCCATAATCTCCTCATAAGGAGGAGAATCACTATCGAGCGCCTTTATCAGTTCATCAAACCAGAAACATGCGGCTGTAGTGACAGGGACAATGCATGAAATTGGTTGTAGAAGGTAACCCTGCTGAACAAACATCTTTTTAAGCAAACCTTCTAATTTTTTATCCATAGGATCTTTGAAAGCACAACTATCCTCTATGGGTATAGTGGTGCGTTTGTTTAAAGTAGAAACCGCTCCCTCGACCTTGGGGACTGTCTGCCATAAGTCCTTCCTGGGGTCGACCATAGGAAACAATTTTTTAAATATGGGGGGAGGGACGAAAGGAATACCGGGCCTTTCCCATTCTTTATTAACAATGTCCGCCACCCGCTTGGGTATAGGAAAAGCTTCTGGGAGCCCCGGCACCTCTAGGAACTTGTCCATTTTACATAGTTTCTCTGGGATGACCAACTTTTCACAATCATCCAGAGTGGATAATACCTCCTTAAGCAGAATGCGGAGATGTTCCAACTTAAATTTAAATGCAATCACATCAGGTTCAGCCTGTTGAGAAATGTTCCCTGAATCAGTAATTTCTCCCTCAGACAAAACCTCCCTGGCCCCCTCAGATTGGGTTAGGGGCCCTTCAGAGATATTAATATCAGCGTCGTCATGCTCTTCAGTAACTAAAACAGAGCAGCCACGCTTACGCTGACAAGGGTTCATTTTGGCTAAAATGTTTTTGACAGAATTATCCATTACAGCCGTTAATTGTTGCATAGTAAGGAGTATTGGCGCGCTAGATGTACTAGGGGCCTCCTGAGTGGGCAAGACTCGTGTAGACGAAGGAGGGAATGATGCAGTACCATGCTTACTCCCCTCACTTGAGGAATCATCTTGGGCATCATTGTCATTATCACATAAATCACATTTATTTAAATGAATAGGAATTCTGGCTTCCCCACATTCAGAACACAGTCTATCTGGTAGTTCAGACATGTTAAACAGGCATAAACTTGATAATAAAGTACAAAAAACGTTTTAAAATAAAACCGTTACTGTCACTTTAAATTTTAAACTGAACACACTTTATTACTGCAATTGCGAAAAAACATGAAGGAATTGTTCAAAATTCACCAAATTTTCACCACAGTGTCTTAAAGCCTTAAAAGTATTGCACACCAAATTTGGAAGCTTTAACCCTTAAAATAACGGAACCGGAGCCGTTTTAACACTTTAACCCCTTTACAGTCCCTGGTATCTGCTTTGCTGAGACCCAACCAAACCCAAAGGGGAATACGATACCAAATGACGCCTTCAGAAAGTCTTTTCTAAGTATCAGAGCTCCTCTCACATGCGACTGCATGCCATGCCTCTCAAAAACAAGTGCGCCACACCGGCGCGAAAATGAGGCTCTGCTTATGCTTTGGGAAAGCCCCTAATAAATAAGGTGTCTAATACAGTGCCTGCCGATATTATAATATCAAAATACCCAGATAAAATGATTCCTCAAGGCTAAATATGTGTTAATAATGAATCGATTTAGCCCAGAAAAGTCTACAGTCTTAATAAGCCCTTGTGAAGCCCTTATTTACGATCGTAATAAACATGGCTTACCGGATCCCATAGGGAAAATGACAGCTTCCAGCATTACATCGTCTTGTTAGAATGTGTCATACCTCAAGCAGCAAGAGACTGCACACTGTTCCCCCAACTGAAGTTAATTGCTCTCAACAGTCCTGTGTGGAACAGCCATGGATTTTAGTTACGGTGCTAAAATCATTTTCCTCATACAAACAGAAATCTTCATCTCTTTTCTGTTTCTGAGTAAATAGTACATACCAGCACTATTTCAAAATAACAAACTCTTGATTGAATAATAAAAACTACAGTTAAACACTAAAAAACTCTAAGCCATCTCCGTGGAGATGTTGCCTGTACAACGGCAAAGAGAATGACTGGGGTAGGCGGAGCCTAGGAGGGATCATGTGACCAGCTTTGCTGGGCTCTTTGCCATTTCCTGTTGGGGAAGAGAATATCCCACAAGTAAGGATGACGCCGTGGACCGGACACACCTATGTTGGAGAAATCCAGGTTGTGCAACAAACATTCCTTATGCGAAGAAGGATTAGGACAAGGAACAACAATTTCCTGATTCATATTTCTACCCGAAACAACCTTAGGAAGGAAACCAAACCTAGTACGAAGAACTGCCTTATCTGCATGAAAAATGAGATAAGGGGAATCGCACTGAAAAGCTGAAAGTTCCGAGACTCTCCGAGAAGAGAAAATAGCAGTAAGAAACAAAACCTTTCAAGATAACTAAAAGGGACAATGAACCCAATTTTTTCTTTCATGATTCAGATAGAGCATGCAATTTTAAGCAAATTTCTAATTTACTTCTATTATGAAATTTTCTTCATTCTCTTGCTATCTTTATTTGAAAAAGAAGGCATCTAAGCTAAGGAGCCAGCACATTTTTGGTTCAGACCATGGACAGCACTTTTTTATTGATGCTGTCCAATCAGCAAGAACAACCCAGGTTGTTCACCAAAAATGGGCCAGCATCTAAACTTACATTCTTGCTTTTCAAATAAATATACCAAGAGAATGAAGAAAATGTGATAATAGGAATAAATTAGAAAGTTGCTTAAAATTGCATGCTCTATCTGAATCATGAAAGAATTTTTTTTGGGTTCAGTGTTCCTTTAATATCAATGGAATGCAGTGGCTCAAACGGAGCCTGCTGCAAAACTTTAAGAACAAGGTTAAGGATCCAAGGCGGAGCCACAGACTTAAACACAGGCCTGATTCTGACCAAAAGATTGCACATCCAGATGCTTGTGCAGCAAAATAGAGAAATCTGACCCTTCAAAGTACTGGCAGACAAACCCTTCTCCAGACCTTCCTGGAGAAAGGACAAAATTATTGGAATCCTGACCCTACTCCAAGAGTAGCCCTTGGATTCACACCAATAAAGATATTTACGACATATCTTATGGTAAATCTTTCTAGTAACAGGCTTACAAACCTGAATCATGGTCTCAATGACTGACTCAGAAAATCCACGCTTAGACAGAACTAAGCGTTCAATCTCCAAGCAGTCAGCTTCAGAGAAACTAGATTTGGGTGAAGGAAGGGACCATGAAGTAGAAGGTCCTTCCTTAGAGAGAGTCTCCAAAGACTGAGAGAGACAACATCTCCACTAAGTCTGCATAACAGATCCTGGGAGGCCACGCAGGAGCTATTAGAATCACTGATGCTCTCTCCTGTTTGATACGAGCAATGACTCATGGAAGGAGAGCAAATGGAGGAAACAGGTATGCTAACCTAAAGTTCCAAGGAACTGCCAGAGCATCTATTATGCAGGCCTGAGAATCCCTTGACCTTGAACCATACCTTGGAAGTTTGGCATTCTGTCGAGATGCCATCAGATCCAACTCCGGTACCCCCCACTTGATGGTTAACCTGAAGAACACCTCCGGATGGAGTTCCCACTCCTCGGGATGAAAGGTCTGCCTGCTCAAGAAATCCGCTTCCCAGTTGTCCACTCCTGGAATGTGGATGGCGGATAGACGGCAATTGTGAGCTTCTGCCCACTGAATGATCCGAGACACCTCCTTCATGGCTAAGGAACTCTGAGTCCCTCCCTGGTGGTTGATGTAAGCCACTGAGGTTATGTTGCCGGGCTGGAACCTGATAAACCGGGCTAAGGCCAGTTGAGGCCAAGCCATCAAGGCATTGAAAATTGCTCTTGACTCCAGTAGGTTTATGGGGAGAGCAGATTCCTCCTGAGACCAAAGTCCCTGCACCTTCAACGAGTCCCAGACTTCTCCCCAGCCGGCTGTCGTCCATGGTCACAATTACCCAGGAAGGTCTCCGAAAACATGTCCCCTGAGACAGATGTTCCTGAGACAGCCACCACGGAAGAGAGTCTCTTGTCGACTAATCTAGAACTATCTTCTGAGACAGATCTGCATAATCCCCATTCCATTGACTGAGCATGCATAACTGCAGAGCTCTCAAATGGAATCAAGCAAAGGGGGACGATGTCAGACCAATCACCTCCATACATTGGGCCACTGATGGCCGAACAGCAGACTGTAGAGATAGACAAGAGGAAAGAAACTTGTTTCTTCTGACCTCCGTCAGAAATATTTTCATTGATATGGAATCTATAATGGTCCCTAAGAAAACCACCCTTGTAGCTGGAACAAGAAAACTCTTTTCCAAATTTACCTTCCATCCATGGGACAGAAGAAAAGACAACAAGATCTCTGTGTAAGATTTTGCTAGTTGAATAGATGGCGCCTGAACTAGAATGTCATCCAGATAGGGTGCCACAGCAATTCCCCCAGACCGAATCACTGCCAAAAGAGCCCCCAGAACCCTTGAGAAAATCCTGGGAGCTGTGGCAAGGCCGAATGGAAGGGCCACAAACTGAACGTGAGTGTCCAGAAAGGCAAACCTCAGAAATTTGTGCTGATCCCTGTGAATGGGAACATAGAAGGTACGCATCATTCAGGTCTATGGTCGTCATGAACTGACCCTCTTGTACTAAATAAAGAATGGAACGGATAGTCTCCATCTAGAAGGACGGTACTCTGATAAACTTGTTTAGACACTTTAGGTCTAGAATCGGTCGGAAAGTTGCCTCTTTTTTGGGAACCACAAACAGATTAGAGTAGAACCCCCAGACCCTGCTCCTGAACTGGAACAATCACTCCTAGATAGAAAAGGCCCTGTACACATTTCAAGAACGCCTTTCTTTTTATTTGATCTGCAGATAATCTTGAGAGGTTGAACCTGCCCCTGGGGGGAATGGTCTTGAATTCTAACTTGTAACCCTGGGATACTATGTCCATGGCCCAAGGATATGGGACATCTTGTATCCATGCTAGAGAAAACTGAGAAAGTCTGCCCCCACCATATTTCACCTCCTCCTTGCACCGAAGGCAAAGAGAATGACTCGGGTTTGTGGGAAGGGGAGTGATACTTAACAGCTTTGCTGTGGTGCTCTTTACCTCCTCCTGCTGGCCAGGAGTGATATTCCCAACAAAAATTGAGGACCCTGTGGACCAAATCTTAGGAAAGAAATTACTTTCACCTTTAAATTGTATATGCAATTACTTGCAAACAGGTTTTATATTTCTACTTCTAATTAACTAAGGAGTAGAAAGATAAAGTAATTCAAGTAATTTCATTCTTATTATATTGACACAAGTGATGCTGTATGTCCTAGACATGCAGAATAGTGTTGTTTGTAAAAAAGGTTTTCGTTCTTCTGGCAAACAGAGGTATCAGTATTACATATTTTAAAAGGGTGTTGTGCATGCAGAGCTAGCCCATTTATATCAAGTAACAGAATACAAGTTGGACCTTAGAATTATAAAGATACAGATTATGTAAATTTAATGTTGTAGTTTTTGCCCCTTTAATAAGAGAGTACAGCTAGTGTAAAGTATTTATTTTAGAAAAAGTGCAGGGTCAAAGAGTACTAGATTAATGTCCTTATAAATAAAACTTTATTTCACATTTGAATATACTGTACATATAACATGTATTTTATCTGTTGCATAAAGTCCCCAAAACATTATTTACTAGAAACCGACACTTGAGATCTCAATAAGTTCAAACACATTTTTGATATGTGTTAAAATACATTTATATTTTAATTTTAAAATATATCCTCCCATAGGAAAATAATATATGAACATTTGAACAAGTGCTATTTAGTGGCAGACACTAGTCCAGCTGGTCCTTGCCCAAACACTTGTCCAGATATAAAGCTCTCAAATGGTTTGAAGCCCAGCTCATCCACAGGGATTCCAAAGGCATGCATCTTTGCTTCATATGTCCGGAGCAGGTCATTGTGTGCCTATAGGACATATGGAAACATATGTAAAATAAATGCTGAAAAGCTAACACTTCCTGTTTGTAACACCTGAATAAAGTTTTAAAGGAGACAACAAATATGATGCCGGATGGAATAACATTTTGAAACACAAGGCAACATTTAAATCACAATGAAAAATAATGAAGGACATTGTATAGACTAAGAGGGATACTTATAAAGTATTTTAAAATGTTAGCTAGTGCTATTTCTTAAAGTAGAATTGGTTTCTGTCTAGTTCACAGTTGATTAACATTAATCTTTGTCTCCAAATATAAATGTGTAATCCAGATATATAAGTTTCTGAGGTCTGTAAGCTCGTTAGAGAAACCCACCTTGCTCACTTTTGCCAGCTCATACTGCAGGTCTTTGATTGCATTGTTTTTTGAATCTAAGATATCCTGTAAAAAAATATAAGAGATTAAAGTTAAAGCAAAATAGACATAACATGACGGCAGCCATGTAAAGAACCTGATGGGATCTTCACCACTTATGCAACATTATACTAAAGAACATACAATTACTATATCCTTATTAAAGACACAGTTCATTAGTGTTTAAAAATACAAAATATTTTAATCTAATGACATTCTGTTAGCTAAGAAGCTGATTGCAAAATGTACTTGAGAGCTTCATGTTTAGAAGATGATTGAACCTCTGTATAATGAATCCTGTAATCTAAACCTACTGACGCTCCACTGCATATTTCCTAAAAAGAAATCCACATTAATCTGATAAACGTATTAAATACTGTATCTGTTTGTATTGCTTGTCTAAATGCAGAGTAAATATGATTTAAAAGGTGATTGATAGCACATATACATCCCACAACTAGCCAGATAGATTGTCATTTATGTCTTTTTACCTCCAGTTTCCGCGTGACTACTGTAAGTGCGGTTGGGTCTAGGTTGGAGGCTGCAAGCACTTCATTAAGCTGCGCCTCTTTCTTCTCTAGGGTTTCTCCTAGAGCCATTAGTTTCTTCTCCAGCAGCAAGTTCTTGAAGCCACTTTTTTGCTGAACTTCTTGGATTGCGGTTGTGAACTTTTGATACAAATCATTACGCTCCCCTTGCACCTGTGCAAAACAAAAATTGTCAAAACACTGTATACACAAATAAGATGACAAATTTCACACCTAAAGTAGATCTTTAACACCTTTATTGCTTGTGGTTTGCACATTTTTTTCATAGTTGGTATGAAAATTAACCAGAAGAGCCCAGGATAATGTTCTAAACTTGTAATGGCTGGTTAATAATTTCGCTCCTGCAACTGGTAAAATGTGCCCATTTGCGGGAGAGCAATAATGTAGCACTCCACTTGTAATCTAGCCCTTATGGATTGCTCTATTAATTTGTGAGTTATATAAGAGGTTGAAATATATGCAGACAAATGTTGCATCACATGATGTCTTTAGCAGCTATCAGAAAGAGATGTTCGATATAAATGTGAAGTGGTGTGATTTATGATTTAGGTTTCTGAGGATGGCACAAGCCAAAACATGTCATACCTATTACTACACTTGCAAGTGTTTTTAATGATATTCTTTTTTTTTCATGCTTCATATATAAATAAACTTGGATACATTTTTTTTTACCCGTGCTCTGCAGTATTTTTGATTTTGCTTACCTGATAAATTAATTTTATGGTGTTGGTAGTCCACGAGCCACTACTCCTGGGATTCAACTCTTAACCACTAAGAGGAGGCAAAGATTCCCAAAGCACTAAGAGTATTAATCCCTACCATCTCTCTGGTATTCCAGTCTGACATATAGCCAAGAAAGGAGAAGTAGAAAGGCCAAAAAGGACCAAGCAGGGAAAAAAAGAGGTGCAAACAAGAACTGTTGCCAGAAAAATTATGTAAATTATAAAATTGAGCAGGTCTCATGGACTCTCCACTAAAGAAATTAATTTATCAGGTATGCATACATTTTGTTTTCTTTCATAAGGTGGGGAGTGTCCACGAGCCATTACTTCTGGGAACTAATACCCAAGCTGTGGCGTCCATGAGTAATTGGGTGGGACAAACATCTTTTTTAAGGCAGGCACCTAATTACCAGGCACTGCTACCTAAAGGGCTTTCCTACCAAACACATCAAAGTGATAGAATATAGAAAAAATATGTTGCTCCCTTGCAATTTTGTTCAATATAAGCCTCATTCTTAAAAATCCAAGAAGAAGAAACTGATCTGGAAAAAAAGGGAAATAATGCTTTTTGAAAAAGACCTCCAAGAAAGCCTTGGTAATTAACTGATTTAGTAAAAAAACTCAAACAGATTAATCCCTCTGACCTTTACGTGGACCAAAAAGCAAACAAACTAAATGATTATATAAAAACCTTTGTAATTTAAAAGTCAAATTCTAATGCTCTTACAATATCTAAAATAAGTAAGAGACCATCAAATTAATTATTTGGATTAGGACAAGGAGATGGTCAATCTCCTAAATGAAGTTACGAGGCGGAGCCTGGACGAACATGGCGACGGATGCTTAAGCTGTAAGCTCTGTGTGCAATACTAAAAGAAAGTGGATCAATAGCACTGGGAGGCAAATAGAACTGGAATAAATTGGGATAGAAGCTCCCTCACAGAGGAGATAGTCTAAGAAAACGACCGCACATGTGAAAATGTGAACGGTAGTAAGGGCAGCTATACAAACAGCAAGGAGGAGGCCCAGAATTACCGGTACAGCAAATGGAGGAAAAATAAGCCTGAAAGGCTAAAGACTACCGGACACCATCTCCTGATGACAGAGGACATAATCTCTGGTACACAACTAACCCGTTATATGCACACAACAGTGGAACAGACATAGGGGGTCATAGAAGCCTCACAGCCACGTGGGCAGCCATAAGAGCAAGATAAGGGCTGTAAAATGCAGCTACAGAACCTTATATGAAAGGGAAACAATGCTACAAGAGACATGACTAAAAAATAAAAAAAACACACACACACACACTTTGGGAGCAAGCTAGAAAAAAAATCAAAAAAGAGGATTTGAACTAAATAACCGCAAACGTCAGACAGAAATACGTAGTATATGCTTACTATAAAAACTGTTGCAGAACCTTTAGGATTTTATGGCTGTGGCAGACATATACACCCGCATAAGAAGAGATTACTTAATAAGTTTAGAGTGAAAAGATACATCACAGGGAAGATTAGATAATCTGAGGAAGGGCCCAAGAATAATTCATATTTACTGGGGGGGGTGGGAAGCAGTGTGCTACTACTGTGGACCTATATAGAGCTGACTGAGAAGATACTAGAAGGGTCCATCTGGAATACTGGGGCAGCGAAGGCGCCCTTTTGCACTCCCCACATAAAATAACATGTCGGCCAGAAGACAAAATAAATTAATGCCATCAGTCAAGCCTATAACTGCTAATATCTTTCTCAAATCCTCTAAGGGAGAGAAAACTAAAGAAACAGAGAGCTCAGTACCCGAGGAGGAAATGGACACGGACACAGAAACTCACTCCCCGAAAAGGAATAGTACGCCTGTAACAAAAGGAGACCTCAGGAATCTGGTATCTAAGCAAGATATACAGGGAGTGCAGAATTATTAGGCAAGTTGTATTTTTGAGGATTAATTTTATTATTGAACAACAACCATGTTCTCAATGAACCCAAAAAACTCATTAATATCAAAGCTGAATAGTTTTGGAAGTAGTTTTTAGTTTGTTTTTAGTTATAGCTATTTTAGGGGGATATCTGTGTGTGCAGGTGACTATTACTGTGCATAATTATTAGGCAACTTAACAAAAAACAAATATATACCCATTTCAATTATTTATTTTTACCAGTGAAACCAATATAACATCTCAACATTCACAAATATACATTTCTGACATTCAAAAACAAAACAAAAACAAATCAGTGACCAATATAGCCACCTTTCTTTGCAAGGACACTCAAAAGCCTGCGATCCATGGATTCTGTCAGTGTTTTGATCTGTTCACCATCAACATTGCGTGCAGCAGCAACCACAGCCTCTCAGACACTGTTCAGAGAGGTGTACTGTTTTCCCTCCTTGTAAATCTCACATTTGATGATGAACCACAGGTTCTCAATGGGGTTCAGATCAGGTGAACAAGGAGGCCATGTCATTAGATTTTCTTCTTTTATACCCTTTCTTGCCAGCCACGCTGTGGAGTACTTGGACGCGTGTGATGGAGCATTGTCCTGCATGAAAATCATGTTTTTCTTGAAGGATGCAGACTTCTTCCTGTACCACTGCTTGAAGAAGGTGTCTTCCAGAAACTGACAGTAGGACTGGGAGTAGAGCTCGACTCCATCCTCAACCCGAAAAGGCCCCACAAGCTCATCTTTGATAATACCAGCCCAAACCAGTACTCCACCTCCACCTTGCTGGCGTCTGAGTCGGACTGGAGCTCTCTGCCCTTTACCAATCCAGCCACGGGCCCATCCATCTGGCCCATCAAGACTCACTCTCATTTCATCAGTCCATAAAACCTTAGAAAAATCAGTCTTGAGATATTTCTTGGCCCAGTCTTGACGTTTCAGCTTGTGTGTCTTGTTCAGTGGTGGTCGTCTTTCAGCCTTTCTTACCTTGGCCATGTCTCTGAGTATTGCACACCTTGTGCTTTTGGGCACTCCAGTGATGTTGCAGCTCTGAAATATGGCCAAACTGGTGGCAAGTGGCATCTTGGCAGCTGCACGCTTGACTTTTCTCAGTTCATGGGCAGTTATTTTGCGCCTTGGTTTTTCCACACGCTTCTTGCGACCCTGTTGACTATTTTGAATGAAACGCTTGATTGTTCGATGATCACGCTTCAGAAGCTTTGCAATTTTAAGAGTGCTGCATCCCTCTGCAAGATTTCTCACTATTTTTTACTTTTCTGAGCCTGTCAAGTCCTTCTTTTGACCCATTTTGCCAAAGGAAAGGAAGTTGCCTAATAATTATGCACACCTGATATAGGGTGTTGATGTCATTAGACCACACCCCTTCTCATTACAGAGATGCACATCACCTAATATGCTTAATTGGTAGTAGGCTTTCGAGCCTATACAGCTTGGACTAAGACAACATGCATAAAGAGGATGATGTGGTCAAAATACTCATGTGCCTAATAATTCTGCACTCCCTGTAGCTATAAATTTTGACAAGATGTGGGAATAGATTGACTCTCTCCAAAACACAGTCACAAACAGTCTAGCTGAAATTAAGCAGTATATACTGAACCTAGGATCAAGAGTAGAAACATTGGAGGAGAAAGAAGAGTCTATGGAGGAAGACATAACTACACTCACGCATCAACTAACCACTCAACACCAAGAAATCACAGAAATCCATGAGAAAATGGAAGATTAAGAAAACAGTAGTAGGAGATGCAATATACGTCTAAAGGGGATCCCTGAGTCGATCTCCATGACAAAATTAAACGACTATCTGCTGCATTTATTTCAAGTAGTCACAGGCACAACTGAAGAAGGAAAGTTTCAAATGGAAAGAGCTCATAGAGCCTTGAGAGCAAAGCCGAAGGAAGGAGAACCACCGAGAGATATTATAACCAAACTGTTCCGCTTCCAGGAGAAGGAAGAAATTATGACAGTGGCCAGGAAAAACCCGACTTTTAAGTTTAAAGAGTCAATTATACAATTCTACCAGGACTTATGTCTCAAAACACTACAGAAACGTTCTGCTCTGTGCCAATTGACACAACTGATGCTGAAAAATCAGATACATTATAGGTGGGGATTCCCATTTGCGCTCCATATACATCACGAGGGCAGAACTATAACACTCAAACAGAAGCAGGAGATCCCAGAGGTATGACAATATCTCAGACTGGACTGCCCAGAGTTACCCAACAGTACGCAAGAAAACAGGAAACGCCAACCTCTACAACAGAGAGGATCATCTCAAAAAGAACGATGGTCAAGAGTATCCAAGAAGAACAAAATACCTGAAGAATTCATCCCCCAACTCTTGAGGTCCTTTTTTTACCTACAAGAAGAGACACTAATCTCTGACTAGACATACAAACTCCCACTCTACAGACAACGCTGTCTACACAGATATGGCAAAACACAGCATGACTGGAAGAGAGACTTGTAGCAGATGAGTATATTTGTATAAGTATTTAGGAATGACTTTACACGGGAGTTGCTAGTTAATATAAATCTGAGAATGTTACCCAATTTACATATGATGCATGCAAGTGAGAGTAATGAGATAGATGCCATATATAGCAAATATGAGATTTAATTGGTTCATTTACTATCCATGCACATAATTTAAACCTAGAATTTGTGAACTTTACCCCCTTTCACTATTCTAAATTTATTAATAAAGAGGAATCTGAAAATACTGCAAATTCAACGCAATAGATATGAGTATTAAAGATGTTTGCATGTTATGTTGTTATATAATGTTGTTTATTTTTTGGTTTATTTACTGTCGAGCAGTGGGGAAGAAAGTTTCTCCACAAGAGAATCGAGCATGAGAGACATGAAAAACAAACATGGAGTGTAGGCTGAGGGAGCATCCAGGTACAGGTGGACAGGAGGAGGGGTAGCTATAAATGTCATCCAATTTAAGAATCATTTCACATAACGTGAGATGCCTGAACACAGATAGCAAGCGCAGAACTGCGATCACTCAATATAGTAACCTGAAAGCTAATATTATTTTCCTACAGGAAACCCACTTCACACACCAACAAATTCCCAAATATTGGAGTAAACATTTTACACAACACTTTCATTCCACTAATGATAAAAAAAGAGGAGTTTCTATACTCATACACAATTCACTCAATTTTACGGTGGAGGAAGTGATAAAAGACAAGGAAGGCAGATATCTTATAATAAGAGGGAATTTACTAGACAAACAGATTACATTGTGCAATGTTTACGCCTCCAACGAACAACAACATATCTTTATTAATCAACTATCATATTTACTGACACAATGGTCGCAAACAAGAGTTATACTTGCAGGAGATTTTACTATCAACCTGAAGACACACAAGGCGGATACACCACTAAAACTCATAAACAAACAAATGAGATATAACACCATATCCAAGTCTATTAAAGATTTCTTAGAGCCCCATAATGTCATTGATTCTTGGACAACACTATATGGTATTACAACAGACCACACTTATTACTCCCCCGCTCAAAAAACCAGAATTTATGCTTACCTGATAAATTACTTTCTCCAACGGTGTGTCCGGTCCAAGGCGTCATCCTTACTTGTGGGAATATCTCTTCCCCAACAGGAAATGGCAAAGAGTCCCAGCAAAGCTGTCCATATAGTCCCTCCTAGGCTCCGCCCACCCCAGTCATTCGACCGACGGACAGGAGGGAAAAAAAACAGGAGAAACTATAGGGTGCCGTGGTGACTGTAGTTAGAGAAAATAATTAATCAAACCTGATTAAAAAAACCAGGGCGGGCCGTGGACCGGACACACCGTTGGAGAAAGTAATTTATCAGGTAAGCATAAATTCTGTTTTCTCCAACATTGGTGTGTCCGGTCCACGGCGTCATCCTTACTTGTGGGAACCAATACCAAAGCTTTAGGACACGGATGAAGGGAGGGAGCAAATCAGGTTACCTAAACAGAAGGCACCACGGCTTGCGAAACCTTTCTCCCAAAAATAGCCTCTAAAGAAGCAAAAGTATCAAATTTGTAAAATTTGGCAAAAGTGTGCAGTGAAGACCAAGTCGCTGCCTTACATATCTGATCAACAGAAGCCTCGTTCTTGAAGGCCCATGTGGAAGCCACAGCCCTAGTGAAGTGAGCTGTGATTCTTTCTGGAGGCTGCCGTCCGGCAGTCTCGTAAGCCAATCGGATGATGCTTTTAAGCCAAAAGGAAAGAGAGGTAGAAGTCGCTTTTTGACCTCTCCTTTTACCAGAATAGACGACAAACAGAGAAGAAGTTTGTCTGAACTCTTTTGTAGCTTCTAAATAGAAGTTTAGAGCACGGACTACGTCTAAATTGTGTAACAAACGTTCCTTCTTTCAAACTGGATTCGGACACAAAGAAGGAACAACTATCTCCTGGTTAATATTCTTGTTAGAAACAACCTTTGGAAGAAAACCAGGCTTAGTACGCAAAACAACCTTATCTGCATGGAACATCAGATAGGGCGGAGAACACTGCAGAGCAGATAACTCAGAAACTCTTCTAGCAGAAGAAATAGCAACCAAAAACAAAACTTTCCAAGATAACAACTTAATATCTATGGAATGTAGAGGTTCAAACAGAACCCCTTGAAGAACTGAAAGAACTAGATTTAAACTCCAGGAAGGAGTCAAAGGTCTGTAAACAGGCTTGATCCTAACCAGAGCCTGAACAAATGCTTGAACATATGGCACAGCTGCCAGTCGTTTGTGTAATAAGACAGATAAAGCAGAAATCTGTCCCTTTAGAGAACTCGCTGATAATCCTTTATCCAAACCCTCTTGTAGAAAGGAAAGGATCTTAGGGATTTTGATCTTATTCCATAAGAATCCCTTGGATTCACACCAGCAGATATATCTTTTCCATATTTTATGGTAAATTTTTCAAGTTACCGGTTTTCTGGCTTGAACTAGAGTATCTATCACCGAATCTGAAAACCCACGCTTTGATAGAATCAAGCGTTCAATTTCCAAGCCGTCAGCTGGAGGGAGACCAGATTTGGATGTTCGAATGGACCCTGTACAAGAAGATCCTGTCTCAAAGGTAGCTTCCATGGTGGCACCGATGACATATTCACCAGGTCTGCATACCAAGTCCTGCGTGGCCACGCAGGAGCTATCAAGATCACCGAGGCCCTCTCCTGCTTGATCCTGGCTACCAGCCTGGGAATGAGAGGAAACGGTGGAAACCCATAGGCTAGGTTGAAGGTCCAAGGCGCTACTAGTGCATCCACTAGAGTCACCTTGGGATCCCTGGATCTGGACCCGTAGCAAGGAACCTTGAAGTTCTGACGAGACACCATCAGATCCATATCTGGAATGCCCCATAATTGAGTCAACTGGGCAAAGATCTCCGGGTGGAGTTCCCACTCCCCCGGATGGAATGTCTGACGACTCAGATAATCCGCCTCCCAGTTTTCCACACCTGGGATGTGGATCGCAGATAGGTGGCAGGAGTGATCCTCTGCCCATTTTATTATTTTGGTCACTTCTTTCATCGCCAGGGAACTCCTTGTTCCCCCCTGATGATTGATATAAGCAACAGTCGTCATGTTGTCTGATTGGAATCTTATGAATCTGGCCTTTGCTAGTTGAGGCCAAGCCCTGAGAGCATTGAATATCGCTCTCAGTTCCAGAATGTTTATCGGGAGAAGAGACTCTTCCCGAGACCACAGTCCCTGAGCTTTCAGGGATTCCCAGACCGCGCCCCAGCCCACTAGACTGGCGTCGGTCGTGACGATGACCCACTCTGGTCTGCGGAAGCTCATTCCCTGGGACAGGTGGTCCAGGGTTAGCCACCAACGGAGTGAGTCTCTGGTCTTCTGATCTACTTGAATCACTGGAGACAAGTCTGTATAGTCTCCATTCCACTGTTTCAGCATGCACAGTTGTAATGGTCTTAGATGAATTCGCGCAAAAAGAACTATGTCCATTGCTGCAACCATCAATCCTACTACTTCCATGCACTGAGCTACGGAAGGACGAGGAATAGAATGAAGAACTTGACAAGCGTTTAGAAGTTTTGACTTTCTGACTTCTGTCAGGAAAATCCTCATTTCTAAAGAATCTATTATTGTTCCCAAGAAGGGAACTCTTGTCGACGGAGACAGGGAACTTTTTTCTATGTTCACCTTCCATCCGTGAGATCTGAGAAAGGCCAGAACGATGTCTGTGTGAGCCTTTGCCTTTGAAAGAGACGACGCTTGTATTAGAATGTCGTCCAAGTACGGTACTACTGCAATGCCCCTTGGTCTTAGAACCGCTAGAAGGGATCCGAGTACCTTTGTGAAAATTCTTGGAGCAGTGGCTAACCCGAATGGGAGGGCCACAAACTGGTAATGTTTGTCCAGAAAGGCGAACCTTAGGAACTGATGATGTTCTTTGTGGATAGGAATATGTAGATACGCATCCTTTAGATCCACGGTAGTCATAAATTGACCTTCCTGGATTGTGGGTAGAATCGTTCGAATGGTTTCCATTTTGAACGATGGTACTCTGAGAAATTTGTTTAGGATCTTTAAATCCAGAATTGGTCTGAAAGTTCCCTCTTTTTTGGGAACTACAAACAGATTTGAGTAAAATCCCATTCCTTGTTCCGCCGTTGGAACTGGGTGTATCACTCCCATCTTTAACAGGTCTTCTACACAATGTAAGAATGCCTGTCTCTTTATTTGGTTTGAGGATAAGTGAGACATGTGGAACCTTCCCCTTGGGGGTAGTTCCTTGAATTCCAGAAGATAACCCTGAGAAACTATTTCTAGTGTCCAGGGATCCTGAACATCTCTTGCCCAAGCCTGAGCAAAGAGAGAGAGTCTGCCCCCTACTAGATTCGGTCCCGGATCGGGGGCTACTCCTTCATGCTGTTTTGTTAGCAGCAGCAGGCTTCTTGGCCTGCTTACCCTTGTTCCAGCCTTGCGTCGGTTTCCAGGCTGGTTTGGTTTGAGAGGCATTACCCTCTTGTTTAGAGGATGCAGAGTTAGAGGCCGGTCCGTTCCTGAAATTGTGAAAGGAACGAAAATTAGACTTATTCTTGGCTTTGAAAGGCCTATCTTGTGGGAGGGCATGGCCCTTTCCCCCAGTGATGTCTGAAATAATCTCTTTCAATTCTGGCCCAAAGAGAGTCTTACCCTTGAAAGGGATATTAAGCAATTTTGTCTTGGAAGATACATCCGCTGACCAAGACTTTAGCCAAAGCGCTCTGCGCGCCACAATTGCAAACCCTGAATTTTTCGCCGCTAATCTAGCTAGTTGCAAAGTGGCATCTAAAATAAAAGAATTAGCCAACTTGAGTGCGTGAACTCTGTCCATAACCTCCTCATACGGAGTCTCTCTACTGAGCGACTTTTCTAGTTCCTCGAACCAGAACCACGCTGCTGTAGTGACAGGAACAATGCACGAAATGGGTTGCAGGAGGTAACCTTGCTGTACAAAAATCTTTTTAAGCAAACCCTCCAATTTTTTATCCATAGGATCTTTGAAAGCACAATTATCCTCGATAGGAATAGTAGTGCGCTTGTTTAAAGTAGAAACTGCCCCCTCGACCTTAGGGACTGTCTGCCATAAGTCCTTTCTGGGGTCGACCATAGGAAATAATTTCTTAAATATAGGAGGGGGGACAAAAGGTATGCCGGGCTTCTCCCACTCCTTATTCACTATATCCGCCACCCGCTTGGGTATAGGAAAAGCGTCAGGGTGCACCGGAACCTCTAGGAACTTGTCCATCTTGCATAATTTTTCTGGAATGACCAGGTTGTCACAAGCATCCAGAGTAGATAACACCTCCTTAAGCAGTGCGCGGAGATGCTCTAATTTAAATTTAAATGTCACAACATCAGGTTCTGCTTGTTGAGAAATTTTATCTAAATCTGAAATTTCCCCATCCGACAAAACCTCCCTCATGACCCCTTCAGATTGGTGTGAGGGTATGACAGAGCAATTATCATCAGCGCCCTCCTGCTCTACAGTGTTTAAAACAGAGCAATCACGCTTTCTCTGATATGCAGGCATTTTGGATAAAATATTTGCTATGGAGTTATCCATTACTGCCGTTAATTGTTGCATAGTAATAAGCATTGGCGCGCTAGAAGTACTAGGGGCCTCCTGCGTGGGCAAAACTGGTGTAGACACAGAAGGAGATGATGTAGAACTATGTCTACTCCCTTCATCTGATGAATCATCTTGGGCAACTTTACTATCTGTGGCAATACTGTACTTACTTTGTTTGGACGCTATGGCACAATTATCACACAGTTTTGAAGGGGGACACACATTGATCTTCAAACATATAGAACATAGCTTATCTGAAGGTGCAGACATGTTAAACAGGCTTAAACTTGTCAAAAAAGTACAAAAACCGTTTTAACACAAAACCGTTACTGTCTCTTTAAATTTTAAACAGTGCACACTTTATTACTGAATATGTGAAAAAGTATGAAGGAATTGTTCAAAATTTACCAAATTTTCACCACAGTGTCTTAAAGCATTCAAAGTATTGCACACCAATTTAGCTTTAACCCTTAAAATAAAGAAACCGGAGCCGGTTACAGTTTTAACCCCTCTACAGTCCCAGCTACAGCCTTTGCTGCGACTTTACCAAACCCAGGGGGGAATACGATACCAGATGAAGCCTTCTAGGAACTTTTCCAACTACTTTCAGATCCTCACACATGCATCTGCATGTCTTGCTCTCAAAAGTAACTGCGCAGTAATGGCGCGAAAATGAGGCTCAGCCTACAACTGGGAAGGCCCTTCCTGACTGGAAAGGTGTCTAACACAGTGCCTGACGTTAAAAAACGTTCCCCAAGCTTATAAGTGTGAATTACAAGCATAAACATGTATAAAATGCCCAAATAAAGCAACCGATTTTGCCCATAAAAGTGTCTACCAGTTTTATAGCCCATATTAAGCCCTTTATTCTGTTTGAGACTAAGAAAATGGCTTACCGGTCCCCATGAGGGAAAATGACAGCCTTCCAGCATTACACAGTCTTGTTAGAAATATGGCTAGTCATACCTTAAGCAGAAAAGTCTGCTGTTTCCCCCAACTGAAGTTACTTCATCTCAACAGTCCTATGTGGAAACAGCAAACGATTTTAGTTACTGTCTGCTAAAATCATCTTCCTCTCACAAACAGAACTCTTCATCTTTTTCTGTTTCAGAGTAAATAGTACATACCAGCACTATTTTAAAATAACAAACTCTTGATAGTAGAATTAAAAAACTACAACTAAACACCACATACTCTTAACCATCTCCGTGGAGATGTTGCCTGTGCAACGGCAAAGAGAATGACTGGGGTGGGCGGAGCCTAGGAGGGACTATATGGACAGCTTTGCTGGGACTCTTTGCCATTTCCTGTTTGGGAAGAGATATTCCCACAAGTAAGGATGACGCCGTGGACCGGACACACCAATGTTGGAGAAATCTATTCCAAATTGGATTACATATATATTAGCCAACTACTGAGCCCCAATCTGCTTGCCTCCACCATTCACGCATGTGTGTGGTCGGACCATTCTGTCATTCAGGTACCTCTAGAAGGTATAGTCAACAAAAAGAAAAGAACGGGAAGCTCCAGATAATGTAAGGCGCATAGTTTCTCTGGTGGAATATTTGGCAGGGACTAAAACGCCTTCTCTGCTTCTATCACTGGATGCAGAAAATGCGTTTAATAGGGTAGACTGGAAATACATGTTTGAAATCCTTACACAAAAAACAAACAAAAAAAACTTGTATTTGGTCCCGACTGCGACAATTAGAGCTGCAGGATATCAGTCTAGACCTATAAAAAATTTAAATGGAACCCATCAGGGTTTACCATTGTCTCCACTTTTATTCGCCCTTTATATAGAACCTTTAGCCTCCTGCATCAGAAATTCAGTTGATATCACTGGGGTCACATTAAATAGGGGAGAATACAAGTTAACACTGTTTGCGGACGACATTCTACTCACATTGACAAAACCCCTTGTATCCCTTCCTAATCTGTACCAATTGCTGGAGGATTTCTCAAGAATCTCGGGCTTTAAAATTAACCCAGATAAATGTGAAGCCCTCTTACTGACATTGCTGTCACATACCCAAAAGCTGATAGAAACCAATTTTGATTTCACATGGGCCAAGAACTATATAAAATATCTGGGAATTAATATAACAGATACACCAGAAGGCCTATACAGGGCAAATTACACACCATTTTTTAAAGCAATAAGAAGGGATGTAGGAAAGTTGAGAAAAGGTAGCTTTTCTTGGTATGGCCGATTGTTGGCTATAAAGATGAACATTCTGCTGAGGTTACTACATCTTTTTAGAGCACTACCAATTAGCATATCACAGAATGAGTTGAGAGATCTGCAAGCTGAACTAATTAGGTTCTTACGAGGAGCCAACACAGCTCGGATAGCCTCCCACATTCTAAAACAGCATAAACAGATAGGAGGGCTAGGAGTACCCAATCTGCTGGATTACTACCAAGCTGCTAGGTTGGCACAAACCACATTACTAAGTAAAAACTACCAAGGAATCACTTGGACTACAATCAAAGCCGATATAGCGGGACTACATAAGCCTTCAGATATCATATGGGATCCTATAACCAAAACAAATAAACTACTATATAAACTACAGGTTACGGAGGAATCCAAATAATTATGGAGATCTCTTACTAGGTCACTAAAACTAATACCCAAAACCACCTCAATAATGTCAGTGGGAGCTTTGCTTCCCCCAGACTCTCAAAGACTTATTAGTAAATGGGAAAACAAAGGGTTATAAAACAGGGGTAAGATGATGACATACATTCAGTTAAGGGATAAAATACAACCCAATACTTTGCACTTGTTTCTTTACCTTCAGATCTCTAATGCCATAACTAGATATAATAAGGACAACACAACACCTCCATACACTACTCTGGAATGACTTAGTGCAACATCTGCTAGAAATAAAAAAATTACTACACAACTTTATCTAGCTATACAAAAAGCTAAAGATAACACAAAAACGACACTCCACGAGAATTGGGAACGAGACTTGTGTGAGACATTTAGCAGAGATAGATGGCCACGTTCTTATCCTTTCTGGCTCTCTCCCGAGCTTTTGTGTACCTTGTCCATACTTTTGACTTGAAATAAAGTCGTTTTACTTGCTCTCTTTGTGGCGGTTGTGATTTCTTTGCAGCAGGCATCCACATTGCTCTTCATTAGATGGCCACATATCTTTTCCAGAGCTAGTGAAGGATTGATAGGAGCAGACCTTATAGAAAATTCTATTAAAACCTCCTTTAGGTGGTACCTCACACCATTAAAAACCTCACACTATTCTCCCCAGCGGAGCAGGCTTTGCTATAGAGGCTGTGCAAACATTGGAGACTATATGCACATGTGGTGGGAATGCCCAAAGATAAAACCGATATGGGGCAAGTTATCAAGCATGTTAAGTGTAATCCTAGATCAATCTATCTTGTTGTCAGCATCCCAAGCTCTTTTACATGTACCCAAGAGGTCCTTTAACTCTGCCACTAACACATTCATTGGAATCCTATGCACAGGTACAAGAATGTGTATTGCCAGGTACTGGAAAAGAGGCTCCCCTTCATGGTCAGAGGTAACTAATAAGATTAATAGTATTTATACCATGTCAGAATCTGCCTCCTGGTCACAAGGCACCTTGGAACATTTTCAAAAGATTTGGGTGCACTGGATAATGAATAAAGATAGGAAGCAATCGCTAGAAAAGAAATAGCAAAACAGCACACAACTTTACAATAATCTCTCAGACTTCTAGTAGGTAGACATTAAATGGTTCTACTGCTGACTCAGAGCTTGCTACTGCTCTTTTTAATGGATTCAATAAATCTACGTTTTATTTACATAATGCTCTTGGGACTCAACTTTCTCAATTTTTGCTTGACATTAAATGGAGATCATATAAATACATCAGGGATTTAACAGATGCATTCCCACTGCTCGACGGGAAACGTTAAAGTTTATTTTAAGTTCATTTAAAAGTATTAGTTTATTGTTAAAAAAAAGAAATTGAATGTTGTCTTTAAATCAACGTATTTTTTGGTTCTCACAAATATGTGAGCTTGCATACATTCTGAGGATGGGGGAGTTCACCCTTACTAGGGGCTTGTGTTTGAAGACTGCGGATAGCAGATTTCAGGAACTTTCACAACAGTAAAAATGCCACGAAGTGGTGATAAGGACAGTATCTTCTTGATCACTCCCACCTTGCCTAAACGCCTTTTATCTTGCCCAGGGAGATGCTTATAAGCATCAAGACTTTTTCCTTTTGCTGGACAAACAGAGATGCTAAAGGCTAGAAACATATTGTATGCATATTTATTGTAACATTACTGTGTACGTGGAACAATATCTATTAATAAAAAACATTTCAACTAAATGAAGTTACACAAAAAAAAAAAATCTAAACTTAAAACCGTCTTATCTTAAAACGCAAGATAAGGAAGCTGGCAAGAATAAGCAAAAAAATTCAGAAAGCCTTCGGGCAGATGCTATTCTGAAATGTAACAAAAACAAAAAAGAAAACTTTGAAGACAGAAGACAATTTCCAAAGCATGCAGGTTCAAAAGGAGAAACCTGTAAAGCTTATAGAAAATCAAAATAATTTTCCAAAGAGGAAAAATTGGATTAAACATTGGATATATCCTGAGTAAGGCAGAAGAAAGCTTTGATGTCAGGACACATAGAATTTCCTGTAGAATGAAACAGAAAAATCAGAAATATGACTCTTTAAAGAGTTAACAAATAAGTCTTAAACTAAACTGACTTGCAAAAAGAAGGATTCTTGGAATTCTAAGAGAATGTCAGCTAAACCATGTTTTTCACACCAGGAAAGAAACAACTTTAAAAATCTTTAGATAAACTGTACTTGTAACAGGCTTTCTGGCCTGAAATAACGTGATCATTTCAGCATCAAAGAAACCTTTTTTTGTTTTAAAATGAGGTATTTAATCTTTAAGCCTTCTAGATGAGAGACTTGAAATCTTGATGATAAAAGGGACCTTGAGACATTAATTCATGCAAAATTGAAAGACCATGTAGCAAGCTGGATGTCTGGAATAGATTATCAAACCATGTTCTGCAAGGCCTGGCAGGAGCAATCAGAATTACTGAAGAATATTCTATTCAATCCAACCTATGACTCTTGGAAATAAAAAAAAATAACTCTGGGAACCTAATTGTTCCACATTCTAGTTAAAACCTACTTGATGGAGAGATCATTCTTGTAGAAGTGATTGCCAACTGAGGAAATCTGCTTCCCAGTCTTCCCCCTGGGAATGATAAATGCTAAATATAGAAAATTATACAGATTTTTTTTTGTCCAAATCAAAAAACTTTGAGACTTCCTTTATAGCGAAGAAACTGCAAGACCCCCTTGATTATTGATAAAAGTTACAGCTGAAACATTGTCTGATTGAAAACTCGGATAAGGTTCTCTTTTCAGAAGAGGTCAGCTCTGAAGGGGCCTGAAGGTTGCTCTGACTTCCAAAATATTTTAAGTAACCTTTCCTCCTGAGAAAACAAAAAATTCCTGTGCTCTCCTGGACCCCAGACTGAACCCCAATCAAAGAGATTCACAACTGTAGACAATATTTTCAAAGCTGAGCAAAAAACATAATTTATGCTTACCTGATAAATTTATTTCTCTTGTAGTGTATCCAGTCCACGGATCATCCATTACTTGTGGGGATATTCTCCTTCCCAACAGGAAGTTGCAAGAGGATCACCCACAGCAGAGCTGCTATATAGCTCCTCCCCTAGCTGTCATATCCAGTCATTCGACCGAAAACAAACAGAGAAAGGAGAAACCATAGGGTGCAGTGGTGACTGTAGTTTAATTAAAATTTAGACCTGCCTTAAAAGGACAGAGCGGGCCGTGGACTGGATACACTACAAGAGAAATAAATTTATCAGGTAAGCATAAATTATGTTTTCTCTTGTTAAGTGTATCCAGTCCACGGATCATCCATTACTTGTGGGATACCAATACCAAAGCTAAAGTACACGGATGCTGGGAGGGAAAAGGCAGGATTAAGCGGAAGGAACCACTGCTTGAAGAACCTTTCTCCCAAACACAGCCTCCGAAGAAGCAAAAGTATCAAATTTGTAAAATTTTGAAAAAGTGTGAAGCGAAGACCAAGTCGCAGCCTTGCAAATCTGTTCAACAGAGGCCTCATTTTTGAAGGCCCAGGTGGAAGCCACAGCTCTAGTAGAATGAGCTGTAATCCTTTCAGGGGGCTGCTGTCCAGCAGTCTCATAGGCTAGGCGTATTACGCTCCGAAGCCAAAAGGAAAGAGAGGTTGCCGAAGCTTTTTGACCTCTCCTCTGTCCAGAGTAAACGACAAACAGGGAATATGTTTGACAAAAATCCTTAGTAGCTTGTAAGTAAAACTTCAAGGCACGGACTACGTCCAGATTATGTAAAAGACGTTCCTTCCTTGAAGAAGGATTAGGGCACAACGATGGAACAACAATCTCTTGATTGATATTCTTGCTAGAAACCACCTTAGGTAAAAACCCAGGTTTGGTACGCAGAACTACCTTATCTGCATGAAAAATCAGATAAGGAGAATCACATTGTAAGGCAGATAGCTCAGAGACTCTCCGAGCCGAGGAAATAGCCATCAAAAACAGAACTTTCCAAGATAAAAGTTTAATATCAATGGAATGAAGGGGTTCAAACGGAACTCCTTGAAGAACCTTAAGAACCAAGTTTAAGCTCCACGGGGGAGCAACAGGTTTAAACACAGGCTTAATTCTAACCAAAGCCTGGCAAAATGCCTGGACATCTGGAACCTCTGCCAGACGCTTGTGCAAAAGAATAGACAGAGCAGAAATCTGTCTAATCCTTTGTCCAAGCCCTCTTGGAGAAAAGACAATATTCTAGGAATCCTAACCTTACTCCATGAGTAATTCTTGGATTCACACCAATAAAGATATTTACTCCATATCTTGTGGTAGATTTTCCTGGTAACAGGCTTTCGTGCCTGTATTAAAGTATCAATGACTGACTCGGAGAAGCCACACTTTGATAGAATCAAGCGTTCAATCTCCATGCAGTCAGTCTCAGAGAAATTAGATTTGGATGATTGAAAGGACCTTGTATCAGAAGGTCCTGTCTTAGAGGCAGAGTCCATGGTGGAAAGGATGACATGTCCACTAGGTCTGCATACCAAGTCCTGCGTGGCCACGCAGGTGCTATCAGAATCACTGATGCTCTCTCCTGTTTGATTTTGGCAATCAGTCGAGGGAGCAGAGGAAACGGTGGAAACACATAAGCCAGGTTGAAGAACCAAGGCGCTGCTAGAGCATCTATCAGCGTCGCTTCTGGGTCCCTGGACCTGGATCCGTAACAAGGAAGCTTGGCGTTCTGGCGAGACGCCATGAGATCCAACTCTGGTTTGTCCCAACGATGAATCAACTGAGCAAACACCTCCGGATGGAGTTCCCACTCCCCCGGATGGAAAGTCTGATGACTTAGAAAATCCGCCTCCCAGTTCTCCACGCCTGGGATATGGATTGCTGACAGGTGGCAAGAGTGGTACTCTGCCCAGCGAATTATTTTTGAGACTTCTAACATCGCTAGGGAACTCCTGGTTCCCCCTTGATGGTTGATGTAAGCCACAGTCGTGATGTTGTCCGACTGAAATCTGATGAACCTCAGTGTTGCTAACTGAGGCCAGGCCAGAAGAGCATTGAATATCGCTCTTAACTCCAGAATATTTATTGGAAGGAGTTTCTCCTCCTGTGCCTTAAGGGAATTCCAGACTGCACCCCAACCTAGAAGGCTGGCATATGTTGTTACAATTGTCCAATCTTGCTTGCGAAAGGTCATACCCTTGGTCAGGTGTACCCGAGACAACCACCAGAGAAGAGAATCTCTGGTCTCTTGATCCAGATTAGCAGAGGGGACAAATCTGTGTAATCCCCATTCCACTGACTCAGCATGCATAATTGCAGCAGTCTGAGATGAAGGAGCGCAAATGGCACTATGTCCATTGCCGCTACCATTAAGCCGATTACCTCCATACACTGAGCTACCGAAGGGCGCGGAATGGAGTGAAGAACACGGCAAGCATTTAGAAGTTTTGATAACCTGGACTCCGTCAAGTAAATTTTCATTTCTACAGAATCTATAAGAGTCCCTAAGAAGGAGACTCTTGTGAGTAGGGATAGAGAACTCTTTTCCTCGTTCACTTTCCACCCGTGCGACCTCAGAAATGCCAGAACTATCTCTGTATGAGACTTGGCAACTTGAAAGCTTGTCGTCTAGATACGGAGCCACCGCTATGCCTCGCGGTCTTAGAACCGCCAGAAGTGAGCCCAGAACCTTTGTAAAGATTCTCGGGGCTGTAGCCAACCCGAAGGGAAGAGCTACAAATTGGTAATGCCTGTCTAGAAAGGCAAACCTTAGAAACCGATGATGATCTTTGTGAATCGGTATGTGAAGGTAGGCATCCTTTAAGTCCACTGTGGTCATGTACTGACCTTCTTGGATCATGTTTAAAGTGAGAGAAGGTGGGGGTAGGGCAGAGTATATTATACACAAGAGATTCAGTGGTTAAGGGCAAATGGCCCGATTTGAGTTTTATAATCTCCTAGCCACTGATACCTCCTGCCACGGATTTAAAGTTAAGAGCAAGATACAACTAACAAGTAATTGTAAATAGACTTACAAGTAAGAATAGGTAACTTAAATCTGTGAGGAAAATTCCACCAATGCCCTCGCAAAATCAGAGCTAGATAGTTTTTAGTTAGAAAAAATATATTTCTCCATTCATACACTAAAGTTTATTAAAGTCAAATTTTAACCACACATACATTTAGCAAAAGCTAAGAGTTAAAAACACTGCACCTAAGTTGAGCTGTGATTTTTAAATTAGTCTGAGATCAGTATCAAAGGTATCTGGCAGCAAAAATTATAGATATAGGCTAAGCCCTTACAATCCGAGGGCTAGATTAAGTTTAATTTTTTTTTACCAATTATTAAAGCTGCATTATACCAGACCAACAAAGGTGAGCAAGTTAAAAAAAGGGGAAAGACAGAGCTTATCCCAGAGGACCCCTGACGTACGTTTCACAAAAAACGCTTCCTCAGAGGGGTGTGGAGCCGCTGCAAAATGTTATATTTATGAGTCTTTAAGACTCTCCTCCGATGTTTGAACGGGTATGCCTAATTGCCAAAGCTACATTTTCATTGGCTCATGTGAGTGTCAATCACCAAAGTGACTGGTGATAGGGTACGGTAGGGGGTAGTGGTTCCAAACGTAGAGCTACGTCTGAAATGGGCGTATTTGTTTATATTAGCATTTGTGGTGCAGATCTCATTGGATGATTACATCGAACATATGTTACGCTATTGAGCTTAGCTTAATGTCTGACACATCAATGGAAAGCATGAAGCAGTCACTATCAGATATGACCGTTTATCGTGGGCAGATAGATCATATTAACATGTCCCTTTCGCAATAACGTTGTACCGGGAGACTGATATTTTGCCGAGTTGCTGTCAGTCTTATTCATTCCCAGATATAAGGAATGGTACATATAAGTACATAATAGTGTAAGTCGGCGTGCAGTCTCGCCCTTTTGGCATTAGTCAGCAGCTTGCTTTAGTCGGTAATATTAAAGAATATGATAGATCTGCTCGATTTCATTCATTCAGTCTTTATGAGTGAACAGCTTATAAACTTACGTCAGTGTTACGTCTGAAATGGGCGTGTTTGTTTATGTTTGCATTTGTGGTCAAAATCTCATTGGATGATTACATCGAACATATGTTACGCTATTGGACTTAGCTTAATATCTGACACATCAATAAAAGGCATGGGGCAGTCACTGTCAAGTCTGACCGTATATTGTAGGCAGATAGATTTTATTAGATACGTCCCTTTCGCAAAAGCGTAGTACCTGGAAACTGCTATTTAGCCGAGTTACTGTCAGTCTTATTCATTCCCAGATCTAAATAATGATACATATAGGAACAAAGTAACTTATATCGAAGTACAAAATCGCCCTTTTGGCATTAGTCAGCAGCTTGCTTATGTCGGTGATATAAAGGAATATGATTTATCTGCTCGATGACCATTCATTCAGTCTTTATGAGTGAACTGCCTATAAACTTAATTCATCCTATGTCCGATTCTACAAGGAAGAATTGCGTGGAAAGCGCCACTGTTTGTTGGAGAGTGCACAGATATCAGAGATAGTTTTTGGAGATGTCAGTATTGTTTTATGCACAAATATAATAGGGTACATCTTTTTAGAGCATATGTATGAAAGATAGCCTTTTGTCCATATTGCTTTCATTCTTCGGTATATTCTTAATGTACTAGAAATGGATAGTATGCTGGATTATGTTCAAGTATGGCTGTTCTCAATACTACAGATGGTAACTTTGTTGAATGATTGCTATCCAGATCACTTTATCATTAATATGTGAATGGTGAAATAGAAATATTATGATAAGAGTGAAGACGTATGTGTGTAAGGTGTGCTCTTACTTGCTCAAAAATAATAATACATATTGAGAGTGACCAGAAAAGAAAACAGATGTGAAACATACATATCTAAGTGTATATAAATTATCTAAAAGGGTTTTTCTTGTAAAAAATGTATTGGTTGGCGTGTATATAGTATTGTGAGTTAAATAATCAAGTGAAAATATAATAACCTCAAAATTGGGTTAGTGAGATAAATTTTTAATCAATGAGGGTGAGTCGTGGAGTGAACCATGAATTATGATAAGTGATGGGGAAAGAAAATTATTGATATAAGTGATACAATATCTCACTTACAGATATACAAAATAATTATTGAAATCATTCATGCCATTTGGTTTTACAGAATTTAAACGGTAGATCCATTTGCACTCAAGTTTGAGTAATGTTTTCTCCAGATTGCCTCCTCGTATTCCTAATGAGGCTTTTTGAATGACCATATATTTCAGGTTGGTAGTGGAACACTTGTGATGTATTTGAAAGTGTTTTGCGACTGATGTTATCTTTTTGCCACGAGCTTCATCCTTATTGGCATTTTTTATATTGTTGGCGTGTTCAAGGATACGTACCCTGATCTCACGGGTTGTCATGCCGACATAGATCATTTTGCATTGGCAAAAGAGAGCATATACAACCGCAATAGTTCTGCAGGAAAAATGGGAGGCTAGATTATATGGATGGCCATCTTTATCTTGGATGGTTTTAGACTTCATTACATATGGGCATGCGGAGCAAGTCCCACAGGGATACATCCCTGGGTCAGTATCCTTTTTCTTAAAAGCTCTCACATAATGACTGGAGACAAGTCTGTCCCTAAGATTTGTGGGTCTTTTGTACCCAATAGAGATTCTGTCACCAATACTTTCTTTCAGAGAGGGATCATTTTGCAAGATTTTCCAGTGTTGATTGATTATTTTAGTTACTTCTGGCATTTGTGGGTTATATGTGGTGATTAGTCTTGGATTAGACTCACTTGTATTTTTGATCTTGGGAATGAGTAAATTTTCTCTGTAGATATTCAGGGCCTTATATTTGGCTCGTTTGACTGCTTTCTTGCTATAGCCTTGTGCCATAAGTCTGCCCATTAGGGCTTTACTTTCTGTAAGATATATATCAGTACTGGAACAATTACGTCTTAGGCGCAGAAATTCCCCAAAGGGGATAGCCTTAAGGGTGCATGGTGGATGAGCGCTAGATCTATGTAATAGAGTGTTAGTCGCTGTTTCTTTTCGGTAAATAGTGGTGTTAATACAACCATCTTCTTTCTTGAATATAGTTATATCCAGAAAGGAAATTTTGTGCTGATCGGCTGAGTATGTTAATTTGATGTTTTTGTTATTCATGTTTATTTTTGTCATAAACTGATCTAATTCCTGAGATGTTCCTTGCCATATGAATAAGACATCATCTATGTATCTTATCCATAGCGGGATGTGATCAGTATGATGTTGTAATTCAGTCGAGAAAACATCAAAGAGCTCCCAATGCCCCAAGAACAGGTTGGCATACGTAGGTGCGCAGGCCGTACCCATTGCGGTACCCTGCGTCTGTAAGTAGTACCTATCGTTGAAGGTGAAAAAGTTATGTGTTAGGACAAACTGCAGTAGTTGAATTACAAAATTATTGTGATCTTCATTGTCATTTGTATTAGATGACAGGAAATACTTGATGGCTGCTATTCCATCTGTATGTCTGATGTTCGTGTAGAGTGACTCCACGTCTGCAGTGACAAGCCACATATCATCAGATAACTGTATGTTTTGTAATATCTGTAGTACCTCCATAGTATCACGGACATATGAAGGTAAAGTAGTTAGGTACTCTCTTAACCTTTGATCGACATATCTGCTGGCATTTTCTGTTAGATTTTCGTTCCCAGAAACGATAGGTCTGCCAGGGGGTATTTGGGAGTTCTTGTGCACCTTTGGTAAGAAATATAATGTAGCGACTTTAGGATGATCTATGGTTAAGTACTTTTTCTCAGTATTTGTAATGATGTTATTTGTCCAGGCTTGCTTGACTAAGTTATTATATTGTGTCAAATATGAGCTTTGAGGATTAAAGATCAATTGTTTATAGCAAATAGAATTAGATAGCTGTCTAGAGGCTTCGTCTATATACATTTTAGATGGCCACAATACCACATTCCCACCCTTGTCGGACGGTTTTATAGTGATATCTTTCCAAGATTCAATCTCACTCCTACATCACACAATACCCAACTCACGGGGGAACAAAAGGAAATTCACTGGTCCAACACGTCAATCCACCAGGAGGAGGGAACTGAGTCCCTTCTCCAAAATCAGGATGACAAATTAAGGGTCATCAATTTATCAGATCATACACTGAATCAAGATCACATAGCTGTACTATCAAAGGGATTATCTTTTTGTCCAGTTAATTCTCTCGATAAGTTTGAATTAATAAAAGACATACACTTATTTTCACGTAAGTTGATGTTAAAAAAGATATATGCCTATAATCCCAATGTGTTAGATGCAGCAGATCTAAGTACAGTTGAATTATTAGAACAACTCAGTGATGAGGATATGACTAACACCAATGATACTACCCTACCTAATTCTAGCACATGGAAATCCACACTGAAACCTAAATCCAAATATGTTCCCTCTATGTCAAACTCGCCTGAAATTCAGGTATTTTGTAAAATGGTCTGCCATCAAATCGAACAACTGCCTGTTATTCGAAAGAATCATAATTTGACAACATCAGAATTTAAAGCTCTGAATGAGATTGAATCTTGGAAAGATATCACTATAAAACCGTCCGACAAGGGTGGGAATGTGGTATTGTGGCCATCTAAAATGTATATAGACGAAGCCTCTAGACAGCTATCTAATTCTACTTGCTATAAACAATTGATCTTTAATCCTCAAAGCTCATATTTGACACAATATAATAACTTAGTCAAACAAGCCTGGACAAATAACATCATTACAAATACTGAGAAAAAGTACTTAACCATAGATCATCCTAAAGTCGCTACATTATATTTCTTACCAAAGGTGCACAAGAACTCCCAAATACCCCCTGGCAGACCTATCGTTTCTGGGAACGAAAATCTAACAGAAAATGCCAGCAGATATGTCGATCAAAGGTTAAGAGAGTACCTAACTACTTTACCTTCATATGTCCGTGATACTATGGAGGTACTACAGATATTACAAAACATACAGTTATCTGATGATATGTGGCTTGTCACTGCAGACGTGGAGTCACTCTACACGAACATCAGACATACAGATGGAATAGCAGCCATCAAGTATTTCCTGTCATCTAATACAAATGACAATGAAGATCACAATAATTTTGTAATTCAACTACTGCAGTTTGTCCTAACACATAACTTTTTCACCTTCAACGATAGGTACTACTTACAGACGCAGGGAACCGCAATGGGTACGGCCTGCGCACCTACGTATGCCAACCTGTTCTTGGGGCATTGGGAGCTCTTTGATGTTTTCTCGACTGAATTACAACATCATACTGATCACATCCCGCTATGGATAAGATACATAGATGATGTCTTATTCATATGGCAAGGAACATCTCAGGAATTAGATCAGTTTATGACAAAAATAAACATGAATAACAAAAACATCAAATTAACATACTCAGCCGATCAGCACAAAATTTCCTTTCTGGATATAACTATATTCAAGAAAGAAGATGGTTGTATTAACACCACTATTTACCGAAAAGAAACAGCGACTAACACTCTATTACATAGATCTAGCGCTCATCCACCATGCACCCTTAAGGCTATCCCCTTTGGGGAATTTCTGCGCCTAAGACGTAATTGTTCCAGTACTGATATATATCTTACAGAAAGTAAAGCCCTAATGGACAGACTTATGGCACGAGGCTATAGCAAGAAAGCAGTCAAACGAGCCAAATATAAGGCCCTGAATATCTACAGATAAAATTTACTCATTCCCAAGATCAAAAATACAAGTGAGTCTAATCCAAGACTAATCACCACATATAACCCACAAATGCCAGAAGTAACTAAAATAATCAATCAACACTGGAAAATCTTGCAAAATGATCCCTCTCTGAAAGAAAGTATTGGTGACAGAATCTCTATTGGGTACAAAAGACCCACAAATCTTAGGGACAGACTTGTCTCCAGTCATTATGTGAGAGCTTTTAAGAAAAAGGATACTGACCCAGGAATGTATCCCTGTGGGACTTGCTCCGCATGCCCATATGTAATGAAGTCTAAAACCATCCAAGATAAAGATGGCCATCCATATAATCTAGCCTCCCATTTTTTCCTGCAGAACTATTGCGGTTGTATATGCTCTCTTTTGCCAATGCAAAATGATCTATGTCGGCATGACAACCCGTGAGATCAGGGTACGTATCCTTGAACACGCCAACAATATAAAAAATGCCAATAAGGATGAAGCTCGTGGCAAAAAGATAACATCAGTCGCAAAACACTTTCAAATACATCACAAGTGTTCCACTACCAACCTGAAATATATGGTCATTCAAAAAGCCTCATTAGGAATACGAGGAGGCAATCTGGAGAAAACATTACTCAAACTTGAGTGCAAATGGATCTACCGTTTAAATTCTGTAAAACCAAATGGCATGAATGATTTCAATAATTATTTTGTATATCTGTAAGTGAGATATTGTATCACTTATATCAATAATTTTCTTTCCCCATCACTTATCATAATTCATGGTTCACTCCACGACTCACCCTCATTGATTAAAAATTTATCTCACTAACCCAATTTTGAGGTTATTATATTTTCACTTGATTATTTAACTCACAATACTATATACACGCCAACCAATACATTTTTTACAAGAAAAACCCTTTTAGATAATTTATATACACTTAGATATGTATGTTTCACATCTGTTTTCTTTTCTGGTCACTCTCAATATGTATTATTATTTTTGAGCAAGTAAGAGCACACCTTACACACATACGTCTACACTCTTATCATAATATTTCTATTTCACCATTCACATATTAATGATAAAGTGATCTGGATAGCAATCATTCAACAAAGTTACCATCTGTAGTATTGAGAACAGCCATACTTGAACATAATCCAGCATACTATCCGTTTCTAGTACATTAAGAATATACCGAAGAATGAAAGCAATATGGACAAAAGGCTATCTTTCATACATATTGTGACAAAACCAATCTCGCCACTGTACATTGGAGGGCCTGTTATGGAACATTCTTTGGGCTGGAGGTACATGGGCTTAAGGATACCCAGAGACTGCATGGAAATATGGAATGTTATATGCTGGACACCCCCATGTACTTTCATAACTCTGTCTTATGTCTATGTCACCCTGTATCCATAAATACAGGATGGGTACAGGGTGTGAGTGCCCCTTGTGGGAGCAATTGTGACTCTATAAGCAAAGTGGGCATAAAAGACTTTATAGCTAATAAGAACTGTTCCTATATTCTGTAATAAGATGTATTCTATGTATGTTTAAGATCTGATTGTGTCTCAGGAGTCTGTCTGGGTAAACTGATTGTGTCCTTGTGTGATTATGTTAACTAGACTGCCCAACATCAGATTGTCTGAGTAAACGTTCTTCCCTAGTTAATTAACTTAATATGTTAATCTGTTTTACCTGTCAATAGACAATTGTTTGATGCATTGTTCATATGTTTGATTTACTGTTAAACCAATGCCCTTTGTAACCTGAAGCCAGGGTGTATAAATCTGTGTGCTGCCTTCAAATAAAGCATATATTCCGTTTAAATCTGAAAACTGGCTGGTTTGTGAATTGCTGATTCCCTATGCAGGACGTTGTTCTCTGGTATTAACCCTTGGTACACAGTTGGTACTGTAACATTGGTGGCAGCGACGGAATGAACCTTATCGCCCAGAAGAGCAACTACACAAGCCAGTAACCTCAGGAAGAGGGGGATTATTACAATACTGACTAAGATGGAAAAGAGAAAAGTAAATTTTGCAGCTTTTAAAAACTTCCTGGAAACAGAAGGAGAGATTGATGGGTACCTTGCGGATTTTGAGAGGCAATGTGCACTACACAAGGTACCCGCAGAGGACTGGGTCACGATATTATCTGGAAAATTATCCGGCCGGGCCAGAGAGGCTTTTCGGGCCATTCCAGATGAGGAAGTCAGGGATTATAATACTGTAAAAGAGGCTCTGCTCTCCAGGTATGCGGTTACACCGGAGGCATACCGGAGACGGTTCAGAGACACTGTTAAATTAGCTGGAGATTCCTACCTTGAGTGGGCATGTAAGGTGCACCGCACAGCAGCTCACTGGATAGCGGGGTGCCAAGCCATATCTGGGGAAGAGGTGCTGCAGCTATTCCTGTTGGAACATTGCTTCGACAAATTACCCGCAGGAGTTCGAGAGTGGGTTCGGGACCGTAAACCCTCCACCCTGCAGGAAGCGGCTCGCTTGGCAGATGAGTATACGGATGCCCGCAAACTGGACATTGCTACCACTAAGCCCCCTGCTAGAGTGGAGTACAGACCCCCCAGTCACCCCAGCAGCTGCCAGTTACCAAACCCCGGCGCACCGCTATACCACACGGCCTCCGGCCACGAACTACCCTCAGAGAGCCCTGTTCAATTCGCGGGGCTACTCACAACCTATTCGGTGCTTTAGATGTAAGCAACTAGGGCACCAAAGACCAGAGTGTCCCCTAAACGCAGCGAACCAAGCGCAGTCCTGGAGAAGACCCGCCGGCGGAATCCCACGTAATCCTCAGCCTGCGGCCCGCTACGTAGAGGCGCAAGAATGCTGGAGCATCCTACATGAGGCAGACCTTGTGCAAGCTGCCCACCGGAATAACCGGCAACTGGTTAAAGTGAATGGGAAGAAGGTCAGTGGTCTACGGGATACTGGTGCTACCATGACCTTGCTTCAAAAGAACTTGGTGTCTGAGAAACAGTACACTGGAGACACTGTGGCTGTGAGGGTAGCAGGGGGCGATGTGTTCAGCCTACCTGTTGCCAGGGTACATTTGGATTGGGGAGTGGGCGCTAGACCTGTGAATGTGGGGGTCAAGAAGGACTTACCTGCTGATGTTCTTCTTGGAAATGACTTGGCCCCCCTTGTTTCTGCCTACGCTCCTATGGGTCCCGCTGATGTTAACTCTGTGACTACCCGTGCCCAGATCCGTGCAGCAGAGACTGACCCACCTGCTGCTAAGCCCCAGGACGCTGAGCTCAGTAAATCTCTATCCGCTATTGATATGTGGAGGTCCCGTTACAATGCGCTGATGAAGGAGAAGAGGAGGCGCAGAGGAAAAAGCACGTTTAGAACAGGAATCTCTGCTAGACAAGCTGCACCGACAAACTGCAGAAAACACCAGCTTGAGAGTGGAACATGAAACATTAAAGACAAACTTAGTGACACTGGAGGAGAAGCTGACGCTGGCTCATAGTGAGGTGCAGCAACTCAAGGGCACCCTATGTCAGTATGAAGGGATTGTGGATACCTATAAAGAGCAGGTACAGAAAACTCGTAAAGAAGCTGATGGGATTTTGAAGGACTGTTTGGCCCTGGTCTGGGCACTGAGGAATTTGAACCCTTGTTTGTATGGACAGGAATTCTCTCTCATAACGGGAATACAGATGGATTGTCCCAGCAAACTGACATGCCTACCAGGCGCTCTGGTGGTATATGCCACAGTATATACCCTGGACAGCCGAGCATGACAAACCAGAGGGAGAGGAGTTTGATGGTCCTGTCCCCCAGCAACACGGCTGTTTAGCCAAAGGGGAGACGATTGGTCTCCCCCTCCAGCAGCACAGCTATGTATCCGAAGGGGAGACAGTCGGTCTTCCCCTCCAGCAACCAGGCTCCCACCAGGCTACTTCCATGGTAGTGCTGGCACCCGGGCAGAGTACAGCTGGTCTCTGCCCACCTCGCAACCCACCAATTCAGCGTACCAGTCCCCCACACAGCTGTGGTGAGGCACCTGGACATGGACAAGTTTTCCCCGTACTCAGGTGTAGTAACCATTTATTGTGGGTGGGCTGTACTACTAATTGTGTTTTATGGGTGGGTTGCTGGACTAACCAGGGCACTGACCGGCAGGAGGTCAGATACCCTGTTAGTCTGTTTGGAAAAGGGGAGAGATGTGACAAAACCAATCTCGCCACTGTACATTGGAGGGCCTGTTATGGAACATTCTTTGGGCTGGAGGTACATGGGCTTAAGGATACCCAGAGACTGCATGGAAATATGGAATGTTATATGCTGGACACCCCATGTACTTTCATAACTCTGTCTTATGTCTATGTCACCCTGTATCCATAAATACAGGATGGGTACAGGGTGTGAGTGCCCCTTGTGGGAGCAATTGTGACTCTATAAGCAAAGTGGGCATAAAAGACTTTATAGCTAATAAGAACTGTTCCTATATTCTGTAATAAGATGTATTCTATGTATGTTTAAGATCTGATTGTGTCACAGGAGTCTGTCTGGGTAAACTGATTGTGTCCTTGTGTGATTATGTTAACTAGACTGCCCAACATCAGATTGTCTGAGTAAACGTTCTTCCCTAGTTAATTAACTTAATATGTTAATCTGTTTTACCTGTCAATAGACAATTGTTTGATGCATTGTTCATATGTTTGCTTTACTGTTAAACCAATGCCCTTTGTAACCTGAAGCCAGGGTGTATAAATCTGTGTGCTGCCTTCAAATAAAGCATATATTCCGTTTAAACCTGAAAACTGGCTGGTTTGTGAATTGCTGATTCCCTATGCAGGACGTTGTTCTCTGGTATTAACCCTTGGTACACAGTTGGTACTGTAACACATATGCTCTAAAAAGATGTACCCTATTATATTTGTGCATAAAACAATACTGACATCTCCAAAAACTATCTCTGATATCTGTGCACTCTCCAACAAACAGTGGCGCTTTCCACGCAATTCTTCCTTGTAGAATCGGACATAGAATGAATTACGTTTATAGGCAGTTCACTCATAAAGACTGAATGAATGGTCATCGAGCAGATAAATCATATTCCTTTATATCACCGACATAAGCAAGCTGCTGACTAATGCCAAAAGGGCGATTTTGTACTTCGATATAAGTTACTTTGTTCCTATATGTATCATTATTTAGATCTGGGAATGAATAAGACTGACAGTAACTCGGCTAAATAGCAGTTTCCAGGTACTACGCTTTTGCGAAAGGGACGTATCTAATAAAATCTATCTGCCTACAATATACCGTCAGACTTGACAGTGACTGCCCCATGCCTTTTATTGATGTGTCAGATATTAAGCTAAGTCCAATAGCGTAACATATGTTCGATGTAATCATCCAATGAGATTTTGACCACAAATGCAAACATAAACAAACCACGCCCATTTCAGACGTAACACTGACGTAAGTTTATAAGCTGTTCACTCATAAAGACTGAATGAATGAAAACGAGCAGATCTATCATATCTTTAATATTACCGACTAAAGCAAGCTGCTGACTAATGCCAAAAGGGCGAGACTGCACGCCGACTTACACTATTATGTACTTATATGTACCATTCCTTATATCTGGGAATGAATAAGACTGACAGCAACTCGGCAAAATATCAGTCTCCCGGTACAACGTTATTGCGAAAGGGACATGTTAATATGATCTATCTGCCCACGATAAACGGTCATATCTGATAGTGACTGCTTCATGCTTTCCATTGATGTGTCAGACATTAAGCTAAGCTCAATAGCGTAACATATGTTCGATGTAATCATCCAATGAGATCTGACCACAAATGCTAATATAAACAAATACGCCCATTTCAGACGTAGCTCTACGTTTGGAACCACTACCCCCTACCGTACCCTATCACCAGTCACTTTGGTGATTGACACTCACATGAGCCAATGAAAATGTAGCTTTGGCAATTAGGCATACCCATTCAAACATCGGAGGAGAGTCTTAAAGACTCATAAATATAACATTTTGCAGCGGCTCCACACCCCTCTGAGGAAGTGTTTTTTGTGAAATGTACGTCAGGGGTCCTCTGGGATAAGCTCTGTCTTTCCACTTTTTTTAACTTGCTCACCTTTGTTGGTCTGGTATAATGCAGCTTTAATATTGGTAAAAAATTTAAACTTAATCTAGCCCTCGGATTGTAAGGGCTTAGCCTATATCTATAATTTTTGCTGCCAGATACCTTTGATACTGATCTCAGACTAATTTAAAAATCACAGCTCAACTTAGGTGCATTGTTTTTAACTCTTAGCTTTTGCTAAATGTATGTGTGGTTAAAATTTGACTTTAATAAACTTTAGTGTATGAATGGAGAAATATATTTTTTCTAACTAAAAACTATCTAGCTCTGATTTTGCGAGGGCATTGGTGGAATTTTCCTCACAGATTTAAGTTACCTATTCTTACTTGTAAGTCTATTTACAATTACTTGTTAGTTGCTTCTTGGATCATGGGTAGGATGGTCCGAATAGTTTCCATTTTGAAAGATGGAACTCTGAGGAATTTGTTTAAGATCTTTAGATCCAAAATTGGTCTGAAGGTTCCCTCTTTTTTTGGGAACCACAAACAGATTTGAATAAAAACCCTGTCCTTGTTCCGTCCGCGGAACTGGATGGATCACTCCCATAACTAGGAGGTCTTGCACACAGCGTAGGAATGCCTCTTTCTTTATCTGATTTGCAGATAACCTTGATAGATGAAATCTCCCTTGTGGAGGGGAAGCTTTGAAGTCCAGAAGATATCCCTGAGATATGATCTCCAACGCCCAGGGATCCTGAACATCTCTTGCCCACGCCTGGGCGAAGAGAGAAAGTCTGCCCCCTACTAGATCCGTCGCCGGATAGGGGGCCGTTCCTTCATGCTGTCTTAGAGGCAGCAGCAGGCTTTCTGGCCTGCTTGCCTTTGTTCCAGGACTGGTTAGGTTTCCAGGCCTGCTTAGATTGAGCAAAAGTTCCCTCTTGTTTGAAGCGGAGGAAGTTGATGCTGCACCTGCCTTGAAATTTCGAAAGGCACGGAAAATTAGACTGTTTGGCCTTTGCTTTGGCCCTGTCCTGAGGAAGGGTGTGACCCTTACCTCCAGTAATGTCAGCAATAATTTCCTTCAAACCAGGCCCGAATAAGGTCTGCCCCTTGAAAGGAATGTTGAGTAATTTAGACTTCGAAGTCACGTCAGCTGACCAGGATTTAAGCCATAGCGCCCTACGCGCTTGGATGGCGAATCCGGAATTCTTAGCCGTTAGTTTAGTCAAATGAACAATGGCATCAGAAACAAATGAGTTAGCTAGCTTAAGTGTTCTAAGCTTGTCAATAATTTCAGTCAATGGAGCTGTATGGATGGCCTCTTCCAGGGCCTCAAACCAGAATGCCGCCGCGGCCTTGACAGGCGCAATGCATGCAAGGGGCTGTAAAATAAAACCTTGTTGAATAAAAATTTTCTTAAGGTAACCCTCCAATTTCTTATCCATTGGATCTGAAAAAGCACAACTGTCCTCAACAGGGATAGTAGTACGCTTTGCTAAAGTAGAAACTGCTCCCTCCACCTTAGGGACCGTCTGCCATAAGTCCCGTGTAGTGGCGTCTATTGGAAACATTTTTTCTAAATATAGGAGGTGGGGAAAAAGGCACACCCGGTCTATCCCACTCCTTGCTAATAATATCTGTAAGTCTTTTAGGTATAGGAAAAACATCAGTACACACCGGTACCGCATAGTATTTATCCAGCCTACACAATTTCTCTGGTACTGCAACTGTGTTACAGTCATTCAGAGCAGCTAATACCTCCCCAAGCAACACACGGAGGTTCTCAAGCTTAAATTTAAAATTAGAAATCTCTGAATCAGGTTTCCCCGAATCAGAGATGTCACCCACAGACTGAAGCTCTCCGTCCTCATAATCTGCATATTGTGACGCAGTATCAGACATGGCCCTTACAGCATCTGCGCTCTCTGTATTTCTCCTAACCCCAGAGCAATAGCGCTTGCCTCTTAATTCAGGCAACCTGGATAATACCTCTGACAGGGTATTATTCATGATTGCAGCCATGTCCGGCAAGGTAATCGCTATGGGCGTCCCTGATGTAATTGGCGCCATATTAGCGTGCATCCCCTGAGCGGGAGGCGAAGGGTCTGACACGTGGGGAGAGTTAGTTTTCGGCATAACTTCCCCCTCGTCAGAATCTTCTGGTGATATTTCTTTTATAGTTAAAGACTGATCTTTACCGTTAAGGTGAAATCAATACATTTAGTACACATTCTCCTATGGGGCTCCACCATGGCTTTCAAACATAATGAACAAGTAGTTTCCTCTGTGTCAGACATGTTTAAACAGACTAGCAATGAGACTAGCAAGCTTGGAAAAACACTTTAAACAAGTTTACAAGCAATATAAAAAAACGTTACTGCACCTTTAAGAAACACAAATTTTGTAAAAATTTGAAATAACAGTGAAAAAAGGCAGTTACACTAACGAAATTTTTACAGTGTATGTAACAAGTTAGCAGAGCAATTGCACCCACTTGCAAATGGATGATTAACCCCTTAATACCCAAAACGGAATAATAAAAGACAAAAACCGTTTTTTCAAACAGTCAACAACAACTGCCACAGCTCTACTGTGGCTTTTTACCTCCCTCAAAAACGACTTTGAGGCCTTTTGAGCCCTCCAGAGATGTCCTGGATCATGCAGGAAGAAGCTGGATGTCTGTGTCTGCAATTTTTTCTGTGCAAAAAAATGCTAAAATAGGCCCCTCCCACTCATATTACAACAGTGGAAAGCCTAAGGAAACTGTTTCTAGGCAAAATTCAAGCCAGCCATGTGGAAAAAAACTAGGCCCCAATAAGTTTTATCACCAAATACATATAAAAACGATTAAACATGCCAGCAAACGTTTTATATTACATTTTTATAAGAGTATGCATCTCTATTAATAAGCCTGATACCAGTCGCTATCACTGCATTTAAGGCTTTACTTACATTAGTTCGGTATCAGCAGCATTTTCTAGCAAATTCCATCTCTAGAAAAATATTAACTGCACATACCTTATTGCAGGAAAACCTGCACGCCATTCCCTCTCTGAAGTTACCTCACTCCTCAGAATATGTGAGAACAGCCATGGATCTTAGTTACTTCTGCTAAGATCATAGAAAACGCAGGCAGATTCTTCTTCTAAATACTGCCTGAGATAAACAGTACACTCCGGCACCATTTATACAATAACAAACTTTTGATTGAAGAATAAACTAAGTATAAAACACCACACTCCTCTTACGACCTCCATCTTGGTTGAGGCTTGCAAGAGAATGACTGGATATGACAGCTAGGGGAGGAGCTATATAGCAGCTCTGCTGTGGGTGATCCTCTTGCAACTTCCTGTTGGGAAGGAGAATATCCCCACAAGTAATGGATAATCCGTGGACTGGATACACTTAAAAAGAGAAAAGGGGCTTCCCAAGAAAAATAGATTGATAAGCTGAACTATAAAGTTTGTCCTTGAAAGGCAAATGTTAGAAACTGAAAATGGTCTAGGAATAGGAAGATAGGCACCCTTTAAATTAAATCTGGACATACACTGACCCTGTTGAATAAAGGGCAGAAATGTCTGGATTGTCATTATTTTAAAAAATGAGCTCTGAGAAATGTATTTAAAACCATTAAGTCAAACATAGGTCTGGAATTTCCCTCTTTCTTGGGAACAATGGAAAAGGATAGAATAAAACCATTGGCCTTGTTCCAAAACTTAAACAAGAGCTTAATACATCCATCCATTCAGAATGTCTTTTGGAACTTGAGGACCGAAGACGCTTCCTTAAGTAGACCTTGGATTGAAACCTATTCTGTAATCCTGGGAAACTATGATAAGAACCCAGAGATTTTGGACAAAACTGTTACTAGGGTTTGGGGCCATACCTTCATGCTGATTTGGAAGAGGAAGAAGGCTCTAGAATGCTTGGCCTTTTTCCAGCTGGTATTAAACTTCCTTGACAAAAGGAACAAAAAAGTACTTTCTTTCATGTAAGTGGCAAGAGTCCATGAGCTAGTGACCTATGGGATATACATTCCTACCAGGAAGGGGCAAAGTTTCCCAAACCTCGAAATGCCTATAAATACACCTTCCACCTCACTCATACCTTAGTTTTACAAACTTTGCCTATCATGGAGGTGGTGAAGCAAGTTGTGCCGGATTTCCTTCTGTGATAGGCGCTTCTAAGCATATTTAAGCCCAGTTCCTCTCAAAGTACAGTAATTGAGGCCCATTTATCAAGCTCCGAATGGAGCTTGAGCGCCCGTATTTCTGGCAAGTCTTCAGACTCGCCAGAAACAGCAGTTATGAAGCAGCGGTCTAAAGACCGCTGCTCCATAACCCTGTCCACCTGCTCTGATGAGGCAGACAGAGATCGCCACAATTCAACCCGATCGAGTATGATCGGGTTGATTGACACCCCCCTGCTGGCGGCCGATTGGCTGCGAGTCTGCAGGGGGTGGCATTACACCAGCAGCTCACAAGAGCTGCTGGTGCAATGCTGAATACGGAGAGCGTATTGCTCTCCGCATTCAGCGATGTCTGTCGGATCCTGATCCACACAGTGTCGGATCAGATCCGATAGACATTTGATAAATAGGCCTCTTTGTCTGAGGGATGTGAAGGGAGTATTGCCTAATGATGCCATGTTTTCACTAATGGGAAATTCTATTCTAAGGCTCTCTGTAAATCGGTCACAGGGATTCATCTGCTGCCTCCCTTTACAGATCGACATTATACTCTGCTGATATGTTTAAGTACTGGTTTGGCTGTCTGCTATATGTGGATGGGTGTCTTCTGGTAAGTATAAATCATTTTTTAAGACACTCTCAGCTTTATCTTATAAAGTTTTAAATGTATATTGTATATATTTGCCATGAGTCAAGTCTGTGTATTTCCCTTTGCAGTCTAACAGTTTCAGCATGGAAATTATGTTTATGGGAGTTTTTAGGCTTACCTGGGGTTCCAGTTAGTTGTAACTTGGAGTCTGTTTTTTTCAAAACTTTCGTGGGCTTAGGCTCGCAATGACACAGAATTTACTTTTTATTGTGACATTTTTGGCGCGAAGTCGCGTCTGCCGTGACTCAAGTTGCGTCATTTCTTGCAACTTTCTTGTCACAAGTTTTTTTGGCGCGAGTCGTGTCATTTAATTTGTTAAGCTTTGGCCCCAAACATTTTTTTTCTCTGCATTTGCGCCATTCTTGGCGACAAAATTTGTTATATTAAGTCTCTCCCTCTTTTGATCTCTGCTCTCATTGGATTCATAGAGGGCTAGATTGCTTGCTTTTGATTTTACTTTTGTATTAAAATTATCATAAGCATTTTTTCCCATTCCTGAAATTATTTTGAGGAAATTGGATATTTTGTTTAAATGTTATTTTTTCTTTTTTTGTTATATTTTGCAAGATGTCTCAAACTGATCCTGCCTCTAAAGTTATTGTAGGAACCAAGCTGCCTGAACACAATTCTACCAAAGCTAAGTGTGTATGTTGTAAATTAGCTGATCTTACTTCTTCAGCTCAAATATGTGGCACTTGTTTTGAAAAATTATTACATGCTGATAATGTTTCTATAAGTACAAATACATCTACTGTTAAACCTTCACAGTCTAATGTACATGATATTCCTGTAGATATAAAAGATTATATTGCTGCAGCCATAGGGAAGGCTATAACTGCTATTCCACCTTCAAATAAACGTAAAAGGTCTCTCCTAACTTCTCATAAATCTGATGAAGTTTGTATTGATCGACAGCATACTGAAGTATCTTCTGCTGATGAGGATTTCTCTGGCTCAGAGGATCCTACTTCAGAGACTGAAATTGATAAATCAACCTTTCTTTTTAAGATTGAATATATTCGTTCTTAATTAAAGGAAGTATTGTTTACTTTGGGTATTGAGGAATCTAGTCCTCTTGATAACAAGAATAGCAAAAGTTTGAATTCTGTTTTTAAAACTTACTCCTGAAGTTTTTCCTATTCCAGATGCTCTCTCTCATATGTTTACTAAGGAATGGTCTAAACTTAGTGCCTCTTTTAACCCTTCTTCTAGGTTTAAAAAGCTATATCCTTTACCTGTGGCTAATTTAGAGTTTTGGGAAAAAGTCCCTAAGGTTGATGGGGCTATTTCTACTCTTGCCAAACGTACTAATATTCCTATGGAAGCTAGTACTTCCTTTAAGGATCCTTTAGATAGGAAGATTGAATCCTATCTTAGAAAAGCATATTTACCTACTGGCTATATTCTTAGACCTGCCATTTCTATGGCTGATGTTGCTGCTGCTTCAACTTTTTGGTTGAACAGTTTAGCTCAACAGTTAACATATCCTGAATTGTCTTGCATTGTTCTTTTACTTCAACATGCTAATCATTTCATTTGTAATGCTATATTTGATATAATTAAGATTGATATTAAATCTATGTCTTTAGCTATTCTTACTAGAAGAGCTTTATGGCTTAAATCTTGGAATGCTGTTATGGTGTCTAAATCTAGATTACTATCTTTATCATTTCAGGGTAGTAATTTATTTGGTTCTCAATTGGATTCTATTATCTCCACTATCACTGGGGGAAAGTGAGTTTTTCTGCCCCAAGATAAGAAATCTAAGGGTAAATTTAAAGCTCCCAATCGTTTTTGTTCCTTTCGTCAGAATAGAGTACAAAATACCTCTCCTTCCCCTAAGGCCTCTGGCTTTAATTGGAGACCATCTCCGAATTGGAATAAATCCAAGCTTTATAAAAAACCAAATCCAGCCCCTAAGACTGCATGAAGGTGCGGCCCTCAAATCAGTTCAACTGGTGGGGGGGGGGGGGGGCAGATTTAAATTATTTCTACACATTTGGAAAGTTTCTGCTCAAAATCAGTGGATTCAGAATGTTGTTTCTCAGGGGTATCGAATAGGTTCCAGAATAAGACCTCCCATGCAAAAAAAATTTCTTTCTCATGTTCCAACAAACCCTGTGAAAGCTCAGGCTTTTCAGAAATGTGTTTCAGACCTAGAGCTTTCAGGGGTGATTGTTCCAGTTCCTCTGCAGGAACAGGGTTTGGGTTTTTATTCAAATCTATTCATATTCTCAAAGAAAGAAGATTCGTTCAGACCAATTCTGGATCTGAGATTTTTAAATAGTTTTGTAAGAGTCCCAGCTTTCAAGATGGTGACTATAAGGACTATTCTACCTTTTGTTCAGCAAGGTTATTTCATGTCCACAATTGACTTACAGGACGCTTATCTTCACATTCCAAATCATCCAGACCACTATCGTTTTCTGAGATTCTCTTTTCTAGACAAGCATTACCAATTTGTCGCTCTTCCATTTGGCCTAGCGATAGCTCCAAGAATCTTTTCAACGGTTCTCGGTGCCCTTCTATCTGTAATCAGAGAGCAGGGTATTGCCGTGTTTCCTTATTTGGATGATATCTTGGTACTAGCTCAATCTTTTTACATTTAGCAGAATCTCACACAAAAAAACTAGTGTGGTTTCTTCAAAAACATGGTTGGAAAATCAATTTACAAAAGAGTTTCTTGATTCCTCAGACAAGGGTCACCTTTTTAGGTTTCCAGATAGATTTGGTGTCCATGACTCTTCCTCTGACAGACAAGAGACGAATGAAGTTAGTTTTAGCTTGTCTAAACCTTCAGTCTCTATCATTCCCTTCAGTGGCTATGTGCATGGAAGTTTTAGGTCTCATAACTGCAGCATCGGATGCGATCCCCTTTGCTTGTTTTCATATGAGGCCTCTACAGCTTTGCATGTTGCACCAATGGTGCAGGGATTATACTCAGATATCACAACTGATATACTTAAATCCCAACAGTCAACTCTCTCTGACTTGGTAGTTAGACCATCACCTTATTGTTCAAGGGGCCTCGTTTGTTTGTCCTACCTGTGAGCACAACAGATGCAAGTCTTACAGGTTGGGGAGCTGTCTGGGGGTCTCTGACAGCACAAGAGGTATGGAAACCTCAAGAGGCAAAGTTACCAATCAATATTTTAGAACTCTGTGCTATTTTCAGGGCTCTTCAGGCATGGCCTCTATTGAAGAGAGAACTTTACATTTGTTTTCAAACAGACAATATTACAACAGTGGCATATTTCAATCATCAAGGAGGGACTCACAGTCCTTCAGCAATGAAGGAAGTATCTTGGATACTTGCTTGGGCGGAATCCAACTCTTGTCAAATTTCTGCGGAAGGCACCATTGCTTGAAGAACCTTTCTCCCAAAAATAGCCTCAGAAGAAGCAAAAGTATCAAATTGGTAAAATTTGGAAAAAGTATGAAGGGAGGACCAAGTCGCAGCCTTACAAATCTGTTCAACAGAAGCATTGTTTTTAAAAGCCCATGTGGAAGCCACAGCTCTAGTGGAATGAGCCATAATCGTTTCAGGAGGCTGCTGTCCAGCAGTCTCGTATGTCAGGTGGATGATGCTTTTTAGCTAAAAAAAGAGAGAGGTAGCCGTAGCTTTTTGACCCCTATGCTTCCCAGGATAAACAACAAATAGGAAAGACGTTTGACGGAAATCCTTGGTCGCTTTTAAGTAGAACTTCAAGGCACGAACGACGTCCAAGTTATGTAACAGACGTTCCTTCTTAGAAGAAGGAATAGGACACAAGGAAGGAACCACAATTTCCTGATTAATATTCTTATTGGAAACAGCCGTAGGAAGAAATCCAGGTTTAGTACGCAAAACCACCTTATCAGAATGAAATATAAGATAAGGCGAAGCACATTGTAACGCAGAAAGCTCAGAAACTCTTCAAGCAGAAGAGATAGCAACTAAAAACAACACTTTCCAAGATAACAGCTTAATATCTATGGAATGCATAGGTTCAAACGGAACCCCTTGAAGAACATTGAGAACTAAATTAAACTCCATGGCGAAGCAATAGGTTTAAACACAGGCTTGATTCTGATTAAAGCCTGACAAGAGCCTGAACGTCTGGGACATCTGCCAGACGCTTGTGAAGTAAAATTGACAAAGCAGAAATCTGTCCCTATAAGGAACTAACTGATAATCCCTTCTCCAATCCTTCTTGGAGAAAGGACAAAATCTTAGGAATCCTAACCTTACTAAATGAGTAGCCCTTGGATTCGCACCAATAAAGATATTTACGCCATATCTTATGGTAAATCTTTCTAGTGACAGGCTTGCGAGCCTGAATCAGAATATCAATGACCGACTCAGAGAATCCCCGCTTAGATAATATCAAGCGTTCAATCTCCAGAAAGTCAGCTGCAGAGAAGTTAGATTTGGATGTTGGAACGGACCTTGAATGAGAAGGTCCTGTCTCAATGGCAGTTTCCACGGTGGCAGAGACGACATGTCCACTAGATCTGCATACCAGGTCCTGCATGGCCACACAGGCGCAATTAGAATTACTGAAACCCTCTCCTGTTTGATTCTTGCAATCACACAAGGCAGGAGAGGAAATGGTGGAAACACATAAGCCAGGTTAAATGACCACGGTACTGCTAGAGCATCTATCAGTACCGCCTGGGAATCCCTAGACCTGGACCCATAACGTGGAAGTTTGGCATTCTGTCGAGATGCCATCAGATCCAATTCCGGTGTGCCCCATTGATGAATCAAAGTTGCAAACACCTCCGGATGGAGTTCCCACTCCCCCGGATGAAAAGTCTGACGGCTTAGAAAATCCGCTTCCCAGTTCTCTACTCCTGGGATATAGATCTGATAGATGGCAAGAGTGAGTCTCCGCCCATCGGATTATCTTTGATACCTCTATCATCGCTAGAGAACTCCTTGTTCCCCCCTGATGATTGATATATGCCGCAGTCGTGATATTGTCCGACTGGAATCTTATGAATTTGGCCGAAGCCAACTGAGGCCATGCCTGAAGCGCGCTGAATATTGCTCTCAGTTCCAGAATATTGATTGGCAGTTGAGACTCCACCTGAGTCCCCACACCCTGAGCCTTCAGGGAATCCCAGACTGCACCCCAGCCCAGGAGGCTGGCGTCCGTCATCACTATTACCCAAGATGGCCTGAGGAAGCACATCCCCTGGGACAGATGATCCTGTGACAACCACCACAGAAGAGAGTCTCTGGTCTCTTGATCCAGATTTATCTGATGATTTTCTGACCTCCGTCAGAAAATTTTTCATGAGTACCGAATCTATCAGAGTTCCCAAGAATGAAACTCTTGTTTGTGGCAATAGTGAACTCTTTTCTACATTCACTTTCCAACCGTGAGTTCTTAGAAATGACAACACGATGTCCGTGTAAAATCTGGTCAGATAATAAGTCGATGCCTGGATCCAAATATCGTCCAGATAGGGCACCACCGCTATGCCCCGCAGCCTGAGAACCGCTAGAAGGGACCCTAGGACCTTTGTGAAGATTCTGGGAGCTGTGGCCAACCCCAAAAGGAAGAGCCACAAACTGATAATGTTTGTCCTGAAAGGCTAATCTTAGAAACTGATGATGATCCTTGTGGATAGGAATGTGAAGGTACGCATTCTTCAGGTCCACGGTGGTCATGTATTGACCCTCCTGGATCATTGGCAAAATTGCAAACAAACATAGATTTGAGTGGGACCCCTGACCCTGTTCCAGCTTTGGAACTGGGCAAATTACACCCATTTTATAGAGGTCTTTTACACAGCGTAAGAACTCTTTTTATCTGGTCTACAGACAAACGTGAAAGGTGAAAACTCCCCCTTGGGAGAAAATCCTTGAATTCCAGCTGGTACCCCTGGGTCACAATTTCCAATGCCCAGGGATCCTGTACATCCCTTGCCCAAGCCTGAGCAAAGAGAGAGTCCGCCCCCTACTAGATCCGATCCCGGATCGGGGGCTGCCCCTTCATGCTGTCTTGGTAGCAGCAGTGGGCTTCTTGGCTTGTTTACCTTTATTCCAGGCCTGGTTAGGTCTCCAGACCGACTTGGATTGAGTAAATTCCCTTCCTGCTTAGTGGAGGAAGAGGAAGCAGAGGGTACTCCTTTAAAATTTCGAAAGGAACGAAAAATATTTTGTCCTGAGGTAGGGCGTGACCCTTACCTCCAGTAATGTCAGAGATGATTTCCTTCAGCTCAGGCCCGAATAGGGTCTTACCCTTGAAGGGAATAGCTAAAAGCTTAGATTTAGATGATACGTCAGCAGACCACGATTTTAGCCATAATGCTCCGCGTGCTAGGATGGCAAAGCCTGCGTTTTTCGCAGCTAATTTTGCAATTTGAAAAGCAGCATAATAAAGGAATTGACTAGTTTAAGAGCCTTTATTCTCTCTAAAATGTCCTCTAAAGGCGTCTCTACCTTCAGTGACTCCTCCAGGGCGTGAAATCAAAAAGCAGCTGCAGTAGTTACTGGAACAATGCAGGCTGTAGGTTGTAAGAGAAACCCCTGGTGACCAAATAGCTTCTTTTGAAGGCCCTCTAATTTTTTATCCATAGGGTCTTTAAAACCACAACTGTCCTCAATAGGTATAGTTGTACACTAGCTAGAGTAGATATAGCTCCCTCCACCTTAGGGACCAATTGACAGGAGTCCCGTATGGTGTCAGATATAGGGAACATTTTCTTAAAGTTAGGAGGGGGAGAAAACGGTATACCTGGTCTGTCCCATTCCCTTTGAACAATTTCCGAAATTCCCTTAGGAACCGGGAAAACATCTGTGTAAGTAGGTACCTCTAGATACTTGTCCATCTTACACAATTTTTCTGGGGGAATTGTGATAGGGTCACAATCATCCATAGGCGCCAAAACCTCCCTGAGCAACAGGCGGAGGTGTTCAAGTTTAAATTTAAAGGATGTGACATCCGAATCTGTCTGAGGTAATACATTTCCTGATTCTGAAAGTTCTCCCTCAGACAGCAATTCCCTGACCCCTATATCAGAGCACTTAGAGGGTACATCGGAAATGGCCAATAAGGCATCAGAGGGTTCAGTATCTACATTAATACCTGGCCTCTGCGTTTACCCTGCAAAACTGGCAATTTAGATAATACCTCTGTAAGGGTAATTGACATAACTGCAGCCATATCTTGCAGAATAAAAGAATTAGACGCACTAGAAGTACTTGGCGTCTCTTGAGTGGGCGTTAAAAGTTGTGACACATGGGGAGAATTAGATGGCATATCCTGATTCTCTTCAGACTGAGAATCATCCTTAGACACACTTTCATTATTTAAAATATGTTCTTTACAGTGTAAGGCCCTTTCAGTACAAGAAGGACACAATGTAAGAGGGGATTCCACAATGGCTTCTAAACACATAAAACACTGACTCCCTTCAATGTCAGACATGTTGAACAGACTAATAATAACAATACCAGTCGTTAAACCCTTTATTATATTTGAAAAAACAAATTTATCAAAAATGGGTACTGCGCCTTTAAGAAATAAAAAACGTACACATTTTTTCAAAATTGCTCAAAACGTTATATAACTGCACATTTTTAACAGTATAGGTCCTAAAGTGCAATCAAATATTGCACCACAAGTAATCAGGACAATCAAACCTCTATTTTAGGTTAATGTAAGCACAAAACGTTATGGAGACAAAAGTTTTCTAAAAACTGCTACTGCACCTCGCCACAGCTCTGCTGTGGCGCCTACCTGCCCTCAATTAGTAAACCAACGATCCGGTATCACTCTGGTACGTGTCCTTCCAAAACTAGGCCCAATCGGAGCTGATGGCTGCTGTTTTCAGAAAGCACTAACTGCGCACTAGAAGCGCCAAAAAGAGGCTCCGCCCATCATGGACGACATCCTGCCTGCCTCAGAAACCGTATGGGAAGCGGTTTTAGCACAGCCATGAGGGATATCAAAGTGAAACACGCAAACAAACATAGCCATGTGAAACCCCAGAATCGCAAACATTACCAGCCATGAACTGTTTTTATATAAAAAATAAACGTTAGGCTGCCCCAGTGTCTAATAATCAGCCCTGAATTTTCTTTGCATCATGACAAAGTTAAACTCCATAGGTTTTCAGTACCCCCCTGTTACACATAGGTCTACTGCTTACCCCTTCCCAATTTGGAAAACATGTCAGCCAATTCTGATATACTATAGTCTCCTCAGAATAAATGACTGCACATACCTCAATGCTGCTTGTAGCATGAAAATGTTCCCCACACTGAAGATGTCTCCTGTACTCCTCAGCAACTCTGTGGGAACCGACATGGATCTTAGCGACATCTGCTAAGATCATCAACCTCATGGCAGTAATCTTCTATCTCCTGCCTGAGGAAAAATAGTACTCACCGGTACCATTTAAAATAAAAAACTTCTTGATTGAAGGACTAAAAAACTATTATTCTATCACCACTTTCACTTTACCCTTCCTATTACTAGCATAGGCAAAGAGAATGACTGGGGGGTGGAGTCAATGGAGGAGCTATATAGACAGCTCTGCTGTGGTGCTCTTTGCCACTTCCTGTTAGCAGGAGGATAATATCCCACAAGTAAGGATGAATCCGTGGACTCGTCGTATCTTGTAGAAGAAAGAGGGAACGTTCCGACCCATCTTAGATCTCAAGAGTCTAAACAAGTTTCTCAGAGTCCCATCCTTCAAGATGGAGACTATTTGGACAATTCTTCCATTGATCCAGGAGGGTCAATATATGACTACCGTGGATTTAAAGGATGCATACCTTCATATTCCTATCCACAGAGATCATCACAAGTTCCTGAGGTTTGCTTTTCTGGACATTTTCAGTTTGTGGTCCTTCCTTTCGGTCTGGCCACGTCACCCAGAATCTTCACAAAGGTTCTGGGGTCTCTGCTAGTTGTTCTCAGGCCGCGGGGCATTGCAGTGGCGCCTTATCTGGACGATATTCTGATCCAGGCATCGTCTTATCAGCTGACAAAGTCTCATACAGACATTGTTCTGTCCTTCCTAAGGATTCATGGGTGGAAGGTGAATCTAGAAAAGAATTTGCTAATTCCACAGACAAGAGTTCCTTTCCTGGGAACTTTAATCAACTCTCTTTCCATGAATATTTTTCTGACGGAGGTCAGAAAGTTAAAGATTTTGAATACATGTCGAACCCTTCAGTCCAATCCTCGGCCGTCAGTGGCTCAGTGCATGGAAGCAATTGGATTGATGGTGGCATCAATGGACATCATTCGATTTGCTCGCTTTCATCTCAGACCTCTACAATTGAGCATGCTCAGACAATGGAATGGAGATTATGCAAATTTGTCTCCTCAAATAGATCTCGATCAGGAGACAAGGGACTCTCTTCTTTGGTGGTTGTTGTCGGATCATCTGTCCCAGGGGACGTGCTTCCGCAGACACTCATGGGTGATAGTGACAACAGACGCCAGCCTGATAGGATGGGTGCAGTCTGGAACTCCCTGAAGGCTCAGGGTGTGTGGACTCGGTCGGAGTCTCTACTTCCCATCAATATTCTGGAGTTGAGAGCAATATTCAATGTGCTTCAGGCTTGGCCTCAGTTGGCTTCAGCCAAATTAATCAGATTCCAGTCGGACAACATCACAACTGTAGCTTACATCAATCATCAGGGAGGAACGAGGAGTTCCTTAGCAATGACAGAAGTAGCCAAGATAATTCAGTGGGCGGAAGCTCACTCTTGTTATCTGTCGGCAATCTACATTCCAGGAGTGGACAACTGGGAGGCGGATTTTTTGAGCAGACAGACTTTTCATCCGGGGGAATGGGAACTCCATACGGAAGTCTTTGCCAATCTGATCCTCAGATGGGGCAGGCCGGAGCTGGATCTTATGGCGTCTCGTCAGAATGCCAAGCTCCCGAGATACGGATCCATGTCCAGGGATCCTCAGGCCGAACTGATAGATGCCTTGGCGGTGCATTGGTCGTTCAACCTAGCTTATATTTTCCCCCTATTTGCTCTCCTTCCCCGGGTGATTGCTCGAGTCAAACAGGAGAGGGCTTCAGTGATTCTCATCGCTCCTGCGTTCCCTTGCAGGACTTGGTATGCCACTGTGGAAGCTTCCATTGAGGCAGGACCTTCTCATTCAGGGACCCTTCCATCATCCGAATCTAATTTCTCTGCAGATGACTGCCTTGAGATTGAACGCTTGATTTTATCTAAGCGAGGATTTTCTGATTCGGTCATTGATACCTTGATTCAGGCACGCAAGCCCGTTACTAGAAGAATTTATTATAAGATATGGCGTAAATATCTTTATTGGTGCGAATCCAAGGGTTACTCATGGAGTAAGGTTAGGATTCCTAGGATTTTATCTTTTCTCCAGGAAGGATTGGAGAAAGGGTTGTCAGCAATTTCCTTAAAGGGACAGATTTCTGCTTTGTCTATTTTGCTACAAAAGCGTCTGGCAGATGTTCCAGATGTTCAATCCTTTTGTCAGGCTCTGACTAGAATCAGGCCTGTGTTTAGATCAATTGCTCCTCCTTGGAGTTTGAATTTAGTTCTTAATGTTCTTCAAGGGGTTCCGTTTGAACCTATGCATTCCATAGATATCAAGTTATTATCTTGGAAGGTTTTATTTTTAGTTGCTATTTCCTCTGCTCGCAGAGTTTCTGAGCTCTCTGCATTACAATGTGATTCTCCTTATCTTATATTTCATTCCGTAATTCGTTATGGAGACTGCTGTCCAGCAGTCTCATATGCAACACGGATGATACTCTTCAGCCAAAAAGAAAGAGAGGAAAGCTACGGCTACCTCTCTTTCTTTTTGGCTGAAGAGTATCATCCGTGTTGCATATGAGACTGCTGGACAGCAGTCTCCATAACGAATTACGGCTCATTCCACTAGGGCTGTGGCTTCCTCATGGGTATTTAAAAATTATGCTTCTGTTGAACAGATTTGGAAGGCTGCAACTTGGTCGTCTCTTCACACTTTTTGCAAATTTTACAAATTTGATACTTTTGCCTCGTCTGAGGCTGTTTTTGGGAGAAAGGTTCTTCAAGCAGTGGTGCCTTCCGTTTAGGTTCCTGTCTTGTCCCTCCCTTTCATCCGTGTCCTATAGCTTTGGTATTGTATCCCATAAGGATGAAATCCATGGACTCGTCACATCTTGTAAAAGAAAAGGAAATTTATGCTTACCTGATAAATTTATTTCTTTTACGATATGACAAGTCCACGGCCTTCCCTGTCATGTTCTAAGACAGGTCTTTATTTTTGTTAAACCTCAGTCACCTCTGCACCTTGGCTTCTCCTAACTTCGGTTAAATGACTGGGAGGAGCTACATATACAGCTCTGCTGTGGTGCTCTTTGCCTCCTCCTGCTGACCAGGAGGCGATATCCCATAAGTAAGGATGAAATCCGTGGACTCGTCATATCGTAAAAGAAATAAATGTATCAGGTAAGCATAAATTTCCTTTTTTTTTTTTTTTTATATTTTTAATAAATTGTGATATCTACCAGATTCAACTTCTATAAGTATATCTGTTATTTTTAAAGTAGACTAGATTTTTAAAAGACTAACTTTATAGCTGGTTATTTACCATTGCATATAGATATTCAAGATATTTTATGTTAGAATGAAGTCCAGGCTTACTTTGTTGAGAATCCCTTTGCCAAGGTGAAAAACACTTAGAATTGGTGAAGAGCTAACAAAGATAAATATCTCACTTTGGTAAAATTGGCAAAACTAATTATACCTCTCAGGCACCTCAACACCATCTGAGCGCCTCTTCTCTGCTGCAGGCAATATAGCTGCAAAAAGAGAGCCAGCTTCAGCCAGAAGCATGTAGACATGTTGACATTTTTGCATTTAAATGCAAAGTTTCTGAAAGAACGAATAACAGAATGTTATAAACAGTGATAGTCTACCTCTTTCTAGTTCTACCTCTTTCTAGTTCTACCTCTTTTCAATCTGTTTGTGGTTTTGTTTTGCTTAATTATAAAACGGTGCTCTGCTACTTACAAATTTAACAAACAGTTGTGTTTATATAACGTTTTAGTCTGAAGTTTATATTTGTAACACTCAGTATGTGGATTTTATTTAAAATATAGGAAACTATTATTTATTCTTTTTTTATCTGATTAGTTGATTAATCGAAAAAATAATCGTCCGATTAATCGATTATGAAAATAATCGTTAGTTGCAGCCCTAAAGAGAGGCCCAACACATTCTACTACTGGATGCACTAGAGAAAGCCCCGATTGTGCACTACCATTCTGCACACTAAAAATAATCCAGACGCGCTACCATAGCGCACACTAAATAAAGGCCCAGTGCTCTACCACTGCGTGCACTAAATAATGGCGGGACGCGTGTTAGCACTGCACGCACTAGACAGGGAACCCAACTCATACTATGCTGACGCAAGCCCTAAACAGAGCCTTGATGCACACTAACCCAACACAAGCAGTAGACAGATGCTTGAAGTGCGCTAACTCAGCGTGCATAACACAGCCCCACAAGCACTATAGGGCACGCAAAGAAGAAAATAATAAAATTCACAAAGAATATTACACTAGTTTGGAAAATCTCCGGAATGTATAATAGACTATTAAGCAATATAAACAATAGTCTAACTTATAGGTGGAAAATGTCTGAATAAGTATATTTCCCATGGCTATGATGTACCTCAACATTGGTTTATCTGCTAATAGCCTGTGGGCTATGTGAGTACATGAAATAGCTGCACTTACTCCTCAGATGCACCAATTCTACTGGGCATACTGGCTGCACAAAAAGACTGCTTTTGGCAGAGATCCCATCCAGTGCCATCCACAGCAGAGGATCTAAGTGTGGAGTACATTGACAAACTAACAGGAGGAGGCTAAGTTACCGGTACCGGCAACACCTGCGGCAGGCTGGTGACTAACTCCTCAATGGAAGTGATTGCGTCACTACCCAATACTCTGATCTCCCCTCTGTCTTTCAGTAGCAGCTCTCTGTGGATAAAATAGGCCTCAAATCGGTCTGAGGACCCATCTTAACTAAGAATCTGGAGCATCTCAATTCTTCACCTTCCTCCTGTGGAAAAGACTGCAATACCAGAGAGGTAGGAGCGATTAAGTACTCTTAGAGCTTCAGGAATCGTTGCCTCCTCCAAGTAGCCAGGAGTTGAATACCAGGAGTAATGGCTTGTATACACTCACCACCTTATGAAAGAAATTAAACATTCATTTTTCAGATAGGGCATGCAATGATAAGACACTTGTAAAATCACTACTATTATCAAGTTTTCTTTGTTTTCTTGGTATACTTTGTTTAAAAGCATATGTACATATGCTTAGCAGCAATGTACTACTGGGAGCTAGCTGGTGATTTGTGGCTACACACATTTGTCTCTGGTCAATGGTTCACCAGATGTGATTAGATAGGTCCCAGAAGTGCATTGCTGCTCTAGAGCTGACTTTAACTATGTGTTTAATCCATTTGCAGGGGTTAAACACATACTTATATGCAAACAAAAGTGCAATAATAAAATGCTCTAACATTAGGCATTTCCATAAATCATTTTTCCTTCTTGGATAAAAAGTCAACATCCAACTTTGAAGCCAATTCATGGACAGAGATTTTCATGGATGGCAAGCCATGCAAAATTTTATAGAAAAATAGCCGTGAAATCCGGCTTTGCGCCACAATCGCAGTGCCAAGCCGGATTTCCCCGCACAGCTATTGGCTAAGAGGTGGAAAAGTCACCTCTCAGCCAAATAGGGAAAATAGCGATCTGCCGGTAGGCTGCCTTAGCATGCTCAGAACGGCGATCGCTTGGAACAAATTAAGGAGCTTTCATCATGAAGTATTTTATACTTCATGAGTGAAAGTTCCCTTTATTTGTTTCAATGGTAAATCCTAGCGTTTCACAAACACTAGGATTTAACATAACTTTAATGCATAATGCTTTAAAAGCAAATTAACATCCTTCTTACAGCAATTATTTTTCAATAGCAAACCTCCACCCCACGATTTGTTTTATAAGGAGAAGCCAATTTGGGCTTTAGACCAAAGACAGCAAGGCTCACCAGTGTAATAAAATTAGTATAAAATGTATTGTTTTGCAGATGTTATCTGATAAAGAAAATTAGGGCCATGTAACAGAGTTAGCCTTAAAAAGTCAGCAGGGTGCAACTCAGTTTTCAGAGATATTTACATGAAAATAATGAAAGTATATTGTAAAGGTGTTTCATTACACATAAATAAACATTTTATATAACAATCTCAAAGTGTTCACTGTCCCTTTAAGAAATAAATATGTTAAGTATTAAAGTGCTCAGGAGACATGGCACATTCTTTACATTTTCTTTATACGTTAATAGTTTGCCTGCAGAGACTCTGGAACATGGAGGAAATTTTCTCAAAAATATAAAGGACAACAAACTTTGAAACCAATCCTAGACAAACATTCAGATGGACATTTCATGAAATAATAAATTCCAGCATATGGAGCTAAATTATGTTGATGGTACAGCAAACATATTGATTCGGCACTCAATATAATGGCCTTTAAAAAATTCCAGTCAAATTATCATTTGGAGAGCCCCTTGGTGATTAAATGCTATTTTTAATTAAAGGGACATTAAACTGCTGTGCACAACTACAAAAGAATTGTAATTACTCAGCATGTTATTGAATTTTAGCCTGTTCCTGCGGCTCTTTTTAAGTAAAGAAATGCTAGTTATAGTGATTAATTCAAATAAAATATTAATTTGAGAATAAAATGTAGATGTATTTTTAAAAGTTAAATTAGCTGTTTAAATATTGACAAAATAAGTGTAAAGATTTAGTGTCTATAAATCAATGGGAGCTGCCATGTTGTAACTTAGGTTAGCTTCTCTGCTCCGACCAATTATGGAGTTATAAATAGGTCACTAGAGTGTGCAGTCAATGGCTTTGTGGAATATAACAGTGTTCTGCACTTCTATTTCTAACAGGAACTGAAAAGCTCTCAATTTCTCAATGGAATTACAGGAAAAGAGGACAAAATAAATAATGAAAGTATATTGCAGAGATATTTTTATATCCTATAATATAAAAGGTCAAGTGTGTTTGTTCGAAGCTGTCATGAGCAATAGAGACTGCGCGAGAACAAACACACCTGGCGTTCAACAGACTAACTTCCTGGCATCTGGAGCCGACCGAGCGTGACAAGGGGCGGGCGTGACGCGGGCAGAGCCAGGCGTGATGCAGGCGTGGGGGGTGGCCGTGAAAGACAGGATTCATAAGAGGGGGGATAGAGAGAGAGCAAAAGAGGGGGGATAGAGAGAGCAAAAGAGAGGGAGAGCAAATGAGGGGGGGAGACAGCAAAAGAGAGGGGGAGAAAGGGGGAAGAGAGAGCAAAAGAGAGGGGGGAGAGCGCAAAAGAGAGGGGGGAAAGAGAGGGGGAAGATAGGGGGGAGAGAGAGAGAGCAAAAGAGAGGGGAGAGAGAGCAAAAGAGAGGGGGAGAGCGAAAAAGAGAGGGGGGGGAGAGAGCAAAAGAGGGGGTAGAGAGAACAAAAGAGACGGGAGAGAGAGAGAGCAAAAGAGAGGGGGGGAGAGAGATCAAAAGAGAGGGGGGAAAGAGAGAGCAAAAGAGAGGGGGAGAGACAGCAAAAGAGAAAGGGGAGAGAGCAAAAAAAAGGGGGGAGAGAGAGTAAAAAAGGGGGGAGAGAGAGAGAGCAAAAGAGAGGGGGAAAGAGAGCAAAAGAGAGGGAGAGAAACAGCAAAAGAGAGGGGAGAGAGAGCAAAAGGGGGGAGAGCAAAAGATGGGGATAGAGAGAGCAAAAGAGGGGGGTAGAGAGATCAAAAGAGAGGGGGGAGAGAGAGAGCAAAATAGAGTGGGTAGAGAGAAAGTAAAAGAGAGAAGAGAAAGCGCGCAAAAGAGAGGGGAGAGAGCGCAAAAGAGGGGGGATAGAGAGAGCAAAAAAGAAGGGGGAGAGAGAAAAAAAAGGGGAGAGAGAGAGTGAAAGAGGGGGGTTAGAGAGAGCAAAAGAGAGGGGGAGAGAGACAGCAAAAGAGAGGGAGAGAAACAGCAAAAGAGAGGGGAGAGAGAGCAAAAGAGGGGGTGGAGAGAGCAAAAAAAGGGGGGGGGAGAGCAAAAGAAAGGGGATAGCGAGAGCAAAAGAAGGGGAGGGAGACAGCAAAAGAGAGGGGGAGAGAGAGAGCAAAAGAGAGGGGGAGAGAGAGCAAAAGAGAGGGGGGAGAGCAAAAGAGAGGGTAGAGAGAACAAAAGAGAGGGGAGAGAGAGAGCAAAAGAAAGGGGGGGGAGAGATCAAAAGAGAGGGGGGAAAGAGAGAGCAAAAGAGGGAGTATAGAGAGAGCAAAAGAGAGGGAGAGAGACAGCAAAAGAGAAAGGGGAGAGAGCAAAAAAAAGGGGGGAGAGAGAGAGTAAAAAAGGGGAGAGAGAGAGCAAAAGAGAGGGGGAAAGAGAGCAAAAGAGAGGGGAAGAGAGAGCAAAAGAGAGGGGAGAGAGAGCAAAAGGGGGGGAGAGCAAAAGATGGGGATAGAGAGAGCAAAAGAGGGAGGTAGAGAGATCAAAAGAGAGGGGGTAGAGAGAGAGCAAAAGAGAGGGGGAGAGAGAGCAAAAGAGAGGGGAGAGAGAGCAAAAGAGAGGGGAGAGAGAGCAGAAGAGGGGGGATAGAGAGAGCAAAAGAGAAGAGGGAGAGAGAAAAAAAAGGGGAGAGAGAGAGTGAAAGAGGGGGGGTTAGAGAGAGCAAAAGAGAGGGGGGAGAGAGACAGCAAAAGAGAGGGAGAGAAACAGCAAAAGAGAGGGGAGAGAGCAAAAAAAGGGGGGAGAGCAAAAGAAAGGGGATAGAGAGAGCAAAAAGAAGGGGAGGGAGACGGCAAAAGAGAGGGGGAGAGAGGGAGCAAAAGAGGGGGGAGAGAGAATGCAAAATAGAGGGGAGAGAGAGCAAAAGAGAGGGGGGGAGAGCAAAAGAGAGGGGGGGAGAGCAAAAGAGGGGGTAGAGAGAACAAAAGAGAGGGGAGAGAGAGAGATCCAAAGAGAGGGGGGGAAGAGAGAGCAAAAGAGGGGGTATAGAGAGAGCAAAAGAGAGGGAGAGAGACAGCAAAAGAGAAAGGGGAGAGAGCAAAAAAAGGGGGGAGAGAGAGAGTAAAAAAGGGGAGAGAGAGCAAAAGAGAGGGGGGAGAGCAAAAGAGAGGGAGAAAAACAGCAAAAGAGAGGGGAGAGAGAGCAAAAGTGGGGGAGAGCAAAAGATGGGGATAGAGAGAGCAAAAGAGGGGGGTAGAGAGATCAAAAGAGAGGGGGGAGAGAGAGAGATCAAAAGAGAGGGGGGAGAGAAAGAGCAAAAGAGAGGGGAGAGGGAGGGGCGGAGCTGGCCGCAGCCAAGATGGCTGTGTAACACCGTAGCTCTGCAGGACAGCTCCATAAAAATGCCTAAAACAGCCTCAAATATCTAAACTAACCGGTGTAAAACAGATGGCCAAGATCGCCGTTTTTGCAGAGAGCTACAAACTCTAAACAGTTATGGAGCAGCTCGAAGAGGACCGGTGCTATCGTTAAGCACAACTAATCCCACGGCCGGTGACGCACACGGAACGACCCCGGCGTTCAATATAACTTGGAACACAGACTGAGAACGCAGCCGCGGGACCGGCATCAGCAAACCTGGGACCGGTGAGTTAAAACACCCGCATGCAGCCGCAGACCCCTACATGTACGGATAACAGTGCCCTCCTCCCTCTTACAAGTAGACAGCACGCCGCCATATTGGCTTACTAGGGCGGGAATTAACTGTAACGGAAAGCAGGACACAGTACCCAGACATTGCAGCTCAGCACTTTCTAATTGACGGCTACTATAACGCAATTAGATGACATGTAGGGGGAAGTGCATTTAGACCCCTGCATGCATCTCCACAGACAGAGAAGGTAGAAAACTGCTTGTCTCATAGTACCCTCCTGAAACGCAGCACAGACACAGTACATAATACTGCGGTTTGCAAATATACCCCATTTTCCGGTCTAAGGTTTTAAAAGACACAGTCTGTAACACAATAACACAGCTGGGGAATAGGAGATCTTGCTGCAGGGACACCAAAAAGCCCATTACACAAAATAATTTATCGCAGAAGGAAGCTACTGAACTTAAAGTGAAACTGCACCACATGCAGGGACATTCTGGATGGGAGCCCCTTGATAACTATACCAAATACTCTCTACCTAATATATACAGGCTCCTAGTTTATAAGAGGCTATTTCTTGGACCATACTTTCCACAAAAAACAGCAGGTTACGCCCCGCTCACTCTGGAGAAAACTATTACGTAACATCCAGCATTTATTAGATGAACTTTACTGCTGCAGTATTTGAATGCACTAGTGGGCTCATACACTAAACAGATACGCCAATTGCACTGTGGCCCCTGTCTTACAAGCTCAGTAGTTACGCAGTTAAAGCCCTAGGACACTGAGGCAACATGAACACCAAGCGTTCAGCTAAACCCCACAAATTATTAAAGACACCAAGCCAAAAAGACTCCCTCGTGGAACAGTTTTTCTCTCCCTCAGGATCAAGGATCTCAACAAGCGACGAGCTCAGAAAATCACTTTCACAAAAGGCGGCCACGCCGCAAAAAAACATGGAAGGGTCAGAAGAAAGCACCTCAGTACCAAATGCTATCCTCTCTACGCTGGCGTCCAAACAGGACATTGCGGATATTATTCGCTCATGCATACGCGAAGAAATAGCTGAAATCAAACAAGATCTTCACTCCATGGGCAATAGAGTAGAGGCGCTAGAAGAATTCTCTGATCACCTGCAGGAAGAAATCAATGTGTCCAAGATGCCCACAAATCACCACACAACAATTATAGCCGACCTACACGATAAAATTGAGGATCTTGAAAATCGAAGTCGCCGGAAAAACCTCAGAATCCGTCCCTGAATCCGTGCTACCCAAGGACTTTCCAACTTATCTTCCAGCACTCTTTGCCCATCTAAAGAATATCCCTTCTTCCACAGATATTCCTTGGGTAAGGGCACACAGAGCTCTCAGGCCAAAACCTCCAGATACGGCGCCCCCAAGGGATATAATTATGAAGTTTAAAGACTTTGGGGTGAAGGAAGAGCTGCTGAATCTTTCACGCAAACACCAGCCCGTGAAGTTTCGGGGAACAGTCCTTCAATTTTATCAGGACCTGTCGCAAAGAACACTTCAAAGGAGAAGGGATCTTGCTCCCCTGACGGCACTCCTCCGTCAAAAGAAAATCCTCTACAGGTGGGGATTCCCCTTCCATCTCTATGTCCTACACGGAATAGGAAGCTGAATTGCAAGTCTCAAGAGGACGTCAACGATTTCTGCTCAGCATTAGAAATAGATCCACCGGAGGGCCTGTCTGTTGAAGACCAGGCAGAGCCCCCCAAGAAAAAAACGCTCAGAACAGCTACGGGAGACTGGCAAAAGGTTAATCCCAGGCCTAAACATCAGACTATATCACGTCCTAGAAGCACTTTGCCTCAGTCTGCAACTTAGAGACTGTCTCCTGAAATGGATTATAACAAAGGACATATTGGGGAGCCATCACTTAGACTATGCTCAATACAAATGAACTGTGCTTTGGTAACGTATAACGTTTTCAGTACTTACTTAGGTATTATCATATCACTGCAACCTGAAATGTAATCATAACGTATAGTCACTAGTCTGTTTAAAAGCTACTACTGATATCTTACATAAGCAGAGCCCTCCCCATAATAGCTTTCAGCAGCGCGACGATATCTGAAAAGCGCTGCATTTTTCCTCTTTTTTTTTTCCCATGGCAATTCTCTGTTAAAAATGTTTAAAAAATATTGCTGAAAATATAACTAATAAGGCTAATCTATTATAGGCAAATGTTAGATTTGAGATTAAGCAATATATGAAGGGAGCTGGTCTACAACCCCCCTTGTTTTCACAAAGTCACATGACCTTACGTATTCTAAGATGTTTTTCATTAAGAACTAATGTATGCTACCTGTTTTTTCTTTGTGTTGTTTTATGCTTTATCATGTTTTTGTTTACGTTTTCAAAGTTCATGCTATGTAACAGAGGACTGGGTGTAACGAGCTATTCACACTATAGTGCACAAATAATGATTTTAGACTTTAAGGGCATTTTCACATATTACTCAATAGGCACATCCATACAGATAATCTATGGCTACCAACAATAGAGCAATTACATTGATTAGTCAAAATGCCAGGGGACTGAATTCAGCACAGAAACGTTCACTAGCTATGAGAGACCTTCGGAGGAAGGGGGGTAACATTCTTTTCCTACAGGAGACACACTTTCTGAAATCAAAGGAGCCTAAGTACTATGGGGGATATTATACACAACATTTTCATAGCTCATCTGACCATAAGCGCAGCGGAGTTAGCATTCTGATAGGCAGAGATATCTCCTTCACTCCAATTCAAACATACACTGACGCAGAGGGCAGGTACCTATGTGTAACCGGTTTACTATTTGGCACACCGGTGACGTTGGTCAATCTGTATGCACCCAACACCAAGCAACTCCCTTTCTTTAGAAAGACTTTCTCACAGATATTAGATCATACAATAGGAGCACTCTACCTAGGAGGAGACTTCAATACGCCCATTCAACCGCAACTAGACACCACAAACCCCAAACCCACAATATCGCAACACGCACTTAAACAATTATGGAGAATAATGTATGAACAGACCCTATTTGATATATGGAGATTCAAACACCCCGAGAGGAGGGATTATACCTTCTTTTCTTCCCCACATCGTACATACAGTAGAATAGATTATCAGTTCACCAACCAAAAGGGATTGACTAATGTCCTATTGGCGAAACTCTCACACACTGTCTGGTCAGACCACTCTGCAGTGCTCACAAAACTTGATTGGCCATCTGCACCTAAACGCACATTTCAGTGGAAACTAGAGGAAAATCTACTCAGCTGCGCTGACCTTAATAGCAAAATTGAGAAACTACTCCCTGAATACTTTCAGCTCAATTCCCTCCCTGAAACAGACCCCCTGATAGTATGGGAAGCCCACAAATGTTTTATAAGAGGGGAATTCATCAAGCACCAAGCGTATGTTAAAAAGAAAACGCGATCATTACACAGATCAAACACGGAACTCTTAGCTAAATTAGAATATGAACACAAGAAAAACCCCACATCTTCACAAATTTTAGCAGAGCTAGTACAAGCTAGAAAGATCGTACACGATCAACAGATAACAGAAGCTAACACCTTAGCTCTCAAAGTTAAGCAGAAATTCTATTTCGAGAGTAACAGAGCAGGGAAACTACTTGCACGATCACTAAAACTCAAAAAACTAAAAACCTTTATCCACGAAGTAAAAACCCCAACGAATAAGAAGGTGCACACCACCAGAGATTCTCTCCCAATTCTTAGAATATTACTCCAAACTTTATGGTCTCCCGAAAAATAATGGCCTTGCGGACTTACCAAGCTCTACTATTGCATATCTAGCAGACACCTCACTACCTAAATTAACAAAGACACAAGCAGATGAACTAGAAGCCCCCTTCTCAACACTAGAAATCCTCACAGCCCTTAAACAACTACCCACCGGTAAAAGCCCAGGACCAGACGGATTTACCGTCTCGTATTACAAAAAGTATGCACCCATCTTGATGCCACATTTGGGATCCATATTTAACGCTGTGGATCAAAATCATCCGTTTCTCTCCTCAATGTTAGAGGCCCACGTCACAGTCATACCCAAACCAGGAAAATCAACAGACACCCCTTCTAATTTCCGCCCCATCTCATTGTTGAACGTAGACATAAAACTTTATGCGAAACTTATTGCCACTAGACTCACAGACTTTTACCCCAATTAATTCACTTAAACCAGGTGGGCTTTGTACCCTATAGGGAAGCGAGGGATAACACCATTAAGGTGCTGAATCTACTCGAATTTACCAAAGCTCATAATATCCCTACAATTTTCCTAGCTGTCGACGCCGAAAAGGCGTTCGACAGACTAGATTGGACGTTCTTGAAACTCACTTTAGCCCGGTTTGGAATAGGCGAGAAACTTATAGAGAAAATCTTCGCCCTCTATCATTCACCAACAGCTCGTATTAAATTAAATGATTCCTTGTCAGACCCCTTCCCTATATCAAATGGAACGAGGCAGGGTTGCCCTCTCTCCCCCTTGCTGTTTGTCATGGCCATGGAGGTTCTAGCCTCTAAAGTTAGAGAAAATATAGACATACAAGGGATTCACACAAATAACACACAATATAAGTTAACACTATATGCCGATGATATCCTTTTCTCACTAACCACCCCTCTTCAGTCCCTTTCGGCACTATTGCCGGAAATAGAGACATATAGTACACACTCCAACTTTAAAATAAATATGTCAAAATCAGAATTCCTGGGCATAGGGACCACAGACCAAGTAATTAATCAGATCACGGCACAATACCACTTCACATATAAAAACACCTCCATAAAATATCTCGGTATACATATATCGAACACCAGAGAATCTTTATACCAGCTAAATCACTACCACCTCCTAGAATCTGTTAGATCGGATTTAAAAACCTGGCAGGGAAAATGCCTTTCATGGCTGGGTAGGATACAGGCTTTTAAGATGAGTGTGCTGCCCAGATTCCTGTATCTATTTCAGACGGTACCCGTTCAGCCCCCACCGCAATATATAACCACCGCACAAGCGATAGTCAATACATTTATCTGGGCTCACAAACACCCCAGAATAGTGAAATCGACACTTTACAGAGACAGAGACAAAGGGGGTCTTGGAGTACCCAATCTCCTATTATATCATCAAGCTGCTCAACTAACCAGAATAATAGATTGGTGTAAAAACGTACGCAATAAAGAGTGGGTGACACTAGAACACGAATTGACAGGCTCACAGAGCCTAGGGGCCAGATGCTGGACACATAAACAACACAGACAGAACCTCATATTTATCCCCTCGCTGGTGAAAGACACGTTAAATACATGGGACAGTCAGGTTAAGTCCCAAAGACATATATCCACAATCCCCTCACCACTGACTCCCCTTTGCCACAACGATGACTATCCACCACTGAGACACTTGTGGGCAAGAGGTCCCTATTCCATCGCCGCAGGCTTGCCAATATGTGCAGTGACAGACAAAGGAGCTGTCATGACCAAAACATCCCTAATGGAAAAAAATATCACATATTTCAATAGATGGTTTGAATACCTTCAATTAACACACTTCCTTTCCCATCACAAAGATAAGCCCAACCTGACTAGAGACCTTTCCCCCATTGAACAATTATGCTACTCCCCATTAGTAATGAAGGGAACATTATCCAAGATATATAAGATCTTAACAGTAGCACACACTAGACACTTACCATCTTACACTAAGACATGGGAGGCAGAGATGGGCATTACGGTTCCCTTAGAAACATGGAATACCATCTTTCAACAAATGGGCAAAGCACCCTCATCAATGGGAATCACTGAAACAAATATGAAATTGTTAGGGAGATGGTACCTATATCCAAGCAGGCTGGCAAGGATGTTTCAACACTCAGATCCCCTTTGTTGGAGAAATTGCGCACAGACGGGCACGTTATTCCACATATGGTGGGAGTGCCCTATACTCCAGACATACTGGCGGGACGTACACGAAGAAATACAGAAAGTCCTCTCACAAAAGATCCCGTTTGATCCCCTAACGCTATTATTCAATAAGCCCCCTAAGATTAAGTGCAAATATAAATCCACATTACTATACATCATGCTTAGCAGCGCAAAACAATTAATCCCAAGACTCTGGAAACAGAGCAGGACCCCGTCAAAACAAGAATGGTCCCAAAATGTTACACATCTTTTGACCCTTGAAAGATACCATTACACCAACACTGATAGAATGGATTTTTATTGCGCAATGTCCTTATATTGGGAAACATATCTCTATACCGATACGGACAACATATCTATCTAGACACCCCTAACAGAATAACGACACACCAATCAGTCCCCCGCACCGAGCAAATAGTAAGGACTAGAATTTATAGATATACCCTACCTAGACACCCTTAGCCTATTTTCTCTCCACTTCACTACTCACAGGTTGACATCTCATCACATCCTGCTTTTCGATTAGCAATAATATATCACACTTAGAACTAATTTGCTCAGTAGCAAAAATAGGCTTGCCCGGATCCCCGGGCATCTAATAATAAATAAAACTACACTACCTGTAGTCCCTTGGGAGCACATAGAGAAATAGCCAAGATTGACATAATATATTCCATACACCTAGAAAACACCCGAAAAAGAAACATACACACACCCAGCCTCGTTTATAGATGCTATTTATAGAGAACTAGTTTTACAACAACAATTGTAAAGTTGATTAATAATGTAGCATGGTTAGGTTGTTTTCAAAGTTGATTGTTTTGTTCCTAAAAATAAAGAAGAAAAATACCCACAAGCCTTAACTAGATGGAGAGACTTATATATCCACAGAGGACATGAAACCGGACACTCTAATAATGAGAAAATGGAAAAAATGTTTCCATCTTGAAGCATCTCTGGACTTCATGTGCACCATGTTATTGTTGTTTTTCTTTTTATCACTTTTTCTACAGAATGTGAGTCTCTCCTTGCATCTATGTAATGAATATTATATATTTTCAATAAAGCTTGTTTGAAAAAAAAAAAAAAAAGAGAGGGGAGAGAGAGCAGAAGAGGGGGGATAGAGAGAGCAAAAGAGAAGGGGAGAGAGAAAAAAAAAGTGGAGAGAGAGTGAAAGAGGGGGGTTAGAGAGAGCAAAAGAGAGGGGGGAGAGCGCAAAAGAGAGGGGGGAAAAGAGAGGGGGAAGATAGGGGGGGAGAGAGAGAGAGCAATCAGAGGGGAGAGAGAACAAAAGAGAGGGGAGAGAGAGAGAGAGCAAAAGAGAGGGGGGGAGAGAGATCAAAAGAGAGGGGTGAAAGAGAGAGCAAAAGAGGGGGGTATAGAGAGAGCAAAAGAGAGGGAGAGAGACAGCAAAAGAGAAAGGGGAGAGAGCAAAAAAAGGGGGGGAGAGAGAGTTAAAAAGGGGGGAGAGAGAGAGAGCAAAAGAGAGGGGGAAAGAGAGCAAAAGAGAGGGAGAGAAACAGCAAAAGAGAGGGGAGAGAGAGCAAAAGGAGGGAGAGCAAAAGATGGGGATAGAGAGAGCAAAAGAGGGGGGTAGAGAGATCAAAAGAGAGGGGGGAGAGAGAGAGCAAAAGAGAGGGGAGAGAGCGCAAAAGAGAGGGGAGAGAGCGCAAAAGAGAGGGAGAGAGAGCAGAAGAGGGGGGAGAGAGAGCAGAAGAGGGGGGATAGAGAGAGCAAAAGAGAAGGGGGAGAGAGAAAAAAAAGGGGAGAGAGAGAGTGAAAGAGGGGGGTTAGAGAGAGCAAAAGAGAGGGGGAGAGAGACAGCAAAAGAGAGGGAGAAAAACAGCAAAAGAGAGGGGAGAGAGCAAAAAAAAGGGGGAGAGCAAAAGAAAGGGGATAGAGAGAGCAAAAGAAGGGGAGGGAGACAGCAAAAGAGAGGGGGAGAGAGGGAGCAAAAGAGGGGGGAGAGAGAAAGCAAAAGAGAGGGGGAGAGAGAGCAAAAGAGAGGGGGGAGAGCAAAAGAGGGGGTAGAGAGAACAAAAGAGAGGGGAGAGAGAGAGAGATCAAAAGAGAGGGGGGAAAGAGAGAGCAAAAGGGGGTATAGAGAGAGCAAAAGAGAGGGAGAGAGACAGCAAAAGAGAAAGGGGAGAGAGCAAAAAAAGGGGGGGAGAGAGAGTAAAAAAGGGGGGAGAGAGAGAGAGAAAAAGAGAGGGGGAAAGAGAGCAAAAGAGAGGGAGAGAAACAGCAAAAGAGAAGGGAGAGAGAGCAAAAGAGGGGGAGAGCAAAAGATGGGGATAGAGAGCAAAAGAGGGGGGTAGAGAGATCAAAAGAGAGGGGTAGAGAGAGAGCAAAAGAGAGGGGGGGGAGAGAGAGCAAAAGAGAGGGGAGAGAGAGCAAAAGAGAGGGGAGAGAGAGCAGAAGAGGGGGGATAGAGAGAGCAAAAGAGAAGGGGAGAGAGAAAAAAAAGGGGAGAGAGAGTGAAAGAGGGGGGTTAGAGAGAGCAAAAGAGAGGGGGGAGAGCGCAAAAGAGAGGGGGGGGAAAGAGAGGGGGAAGATAGGGGGGAGAGAGAAAGAGCAAAAGAGAGGGGAGAGAGAGCAAAAGAGAGGGGGAGAGCGAAAAACAGAGGGGGGAGAGAGCAAAAGAGGGGGTAGAGAGAACAAAAGAGAGGGGAGAGAGAGAGAGAGAGCAAAAGAGAGGGGGGGAGAGATATCAAAAGAGAGGGGGGAAAGAGAGAGCAAAAGAGGGGGTATAGAGAGAGCAAAAGAGAGGGAGAGACACAGCAAAAGAGAAAGGGGAGAGAGCAAAAAAGGGGGGGAGAGAGAGTAAAAAATGGGGGAGAGAGAGAGAGCAAAAGAGAGGGGGAAAGAGAGCAAAAGAGAGGGAGAGAAACAACAAAAGAGAGGGGAGAGAGAGCAAAAGGGGGGAGAGCAAAAGATGGGGATAGAGAGAGCAAAAGAGGGGGGTAGAGAGATCAAAACAGAGGGGGGAGAGAGAGAGAGCAAAAGAGAGGGGAGATAGCGCAAAAGAGAGGGGAGAGAGCGCAAAAGAGAGGGGAGAGAGAGCAGAAGAGGGGGGATAGAGAGAGCAAAAGAGAAGGGGGAGAGAGAAAAAAAAGGGGAGAGAGAGAGTGAAAGAGGGGGGTTAGAGAGAGCAAAAGAGAGGGGGAGAGAGACAGCAAAAGAGAGGGAGAGAAACAGCAAAAGAGAGGGGAGAGAGAGCAAAAGAGGGGGTGGAGAGAGCAAAAAAAAGGGGGGGAGAGCAAAAGAAAGGGGATAGAGAGAGCAAAAGAAGGGGAGGGAGACAGCAAAAGAGAGGGGTAGAGAGAGAGCAAAAGAGAGGGGGGAGAGAGAGAGCAAAAGAGAGGGGAGAGAGAGCAGAAGAGGGGGGATAGAGAGAGCAAAAGAGAAGGGGAGAGAGAAAAAAAAGGGGAGAGAGAGTGAAAGAGGGGGGTTAGAGAGAGCAAAAGAGAGGGGGGAGAGCGCAAAAGAGAGGGGGGAGAGAGCAAAAGAGGGGGTAGAGAGAACAAAAGAGAGGGGAGAGAGAGAGAGAGAGAGCAAAAGAGAGGGGGGGAGAGAGATCAAAAGAGAGGGGGGAAAGAGAGAGCAAAAGAGGGGGTATAGAGAGAGCAAAAGAGAGGGAGAGACACAGCAAAAGAGAAAGGGGAGAGAGCAAAAAAGGGGGGGGGGGAGAGAGAGTAAAAAAGGGGGGAGAGAGAGAGAGAGAGAGCAAAAGAGAGGGGGAAAGAGAGCAAAAGAGAGGGAGAGAAACAACAAAAGAGAGGGGAGAGAGAGCAAAAGGGGGGAGAGCAAAAGATGGGGATAGAGAGAGCAAAAGAGGGGGGTAGAGAGATCAAAACAGAGGGGGGAGAGAGAGAGAGCAAAAGAGAGGGGAGAGAGCGCAAAAGAGAGGGGAGAGAGCGCAAAAGAGAGGGGAGAGAGAGCAGAAGAGGGGGGATAGAGAGAGCAAAAGAGAAGGGGAGAGAGAAAAAAAAAGGGAGAGAGAGAGTGAAAGAGGGGGGTTAGAGAGAGCAAAAGAGAGGGGGAGAGAGACAGCAAAAGAGAGGGAGAGAAACAGCAAAAGAGAGGGGAGAGAGAGCAAAAGAGGGGGTGGAGAGAGCCAAAAAAAGGGGGTGAGAGCAAAAGAAAGGGGATAGAGAGAGCAAAAGAAGGGGAGGGAGACAGCAAAAGAGAGGGGGAGAGAGAGAGCAAAAGAGGGGGAGAGAGAGAGCAAAAGAGAGGGGGAGAGAGAGCAAAAGAGAGGGGGGAGAGCAAAAGAGAGGGGAGAGAGAGAGAGAGAGCAAAAGAGAGGGGGGGAGAGAGATCAAAAGAGAGGGGGGAAAGAGAGAGCAAAAGAGGGGGTATAGAGAGAGCAAAAGAGAGGGAGAGAGACAGCAAAAGAGAAAGGGGAGAGAGCAAAAAAAGGGGGGAGAGAGAGAGTAAAAAGGGGAGAGAGAGAGCAAAAGAGAGGGGGAAAGAGAGCAAAAGAGAGGGAGAAAAACAGCAAAAGAGAGGGGAGAGAGAGCAAAAGGGGGGGAGAGCAAAAGATGGGGATAGAGAGAGCAAAAGAGGGGGGTAGAGAGATCAAAAGAGAGGGGGGAGAGAGAGAGCAAAAGAGAGGGGGGAGAGAGAGAGCAAAGGAGAGGGGGGAGAGAGAGAGCAAAAGAGAGGGGAGAGAGAGCAAAAGAGAGGTGAGAGAGGGCAGAAGAGGGGGGATAGAGAGAGCAAAAGAGAAGGGGGAGAGAGAAAAAAAGGGGAGAGAGAGAGTGAAAGAGGGGGGTTAGAGAGAGCAAAAGAGAGGGGGAGAGAGACAGCAAAAGAGAGGGAGAGAAACAGCAAAAGAGAGGGGAGAGAGAGCAAAAAAAGGGGGGAGAGCAAAAGAAAGGGGATAGAGAGAGCAAAAGAAGGGGAGGGAGACAGCAAAAGAGAGGGGGAGAGAGAGAGCAAAAGAGGGGGTAGAGAGAAAGCAAAAGAGAGGGGGAGAGAGAGCAAAAGAGAGGGGGGGGGGAGAGCAAAAGAGGGGGTAGAGAGAACAAAAGAGAGGGGAGAGAGAGAGATCAAAAGAGAGGGGGGAAAGAGAGAGCAAAAGAGGGGGTATAGAGAGAGCAAAAGAGAGGGAGAGAGACAGCAAAAGAGAAAGGAGAGAGAGCAAAAAAAGGGGGGAGAGAGAGAGTAAAAAAGGGGGAGAGAGAAAGAGCAAAAGAGAGGGGGAAAGAGAGCAAAAGAGAGGGAGAGAAACAGCAAAAGAGAGGGGAGATAGAGCAAAAGGGGGGGAGAGCAAAAGATGGGGATAGAGAGAGCAAAAGGGGGGGGTAGACAGATCAAAAGAGAGGGGGGAGAGAGAGAGCAAAAGAGAGGGGGGAGAGAGAGAGCAAAAGAGAGGGGAGAGAGAGCAAAAGAGAGGGGAGAGAGAGCAGAAGAGGGGGGATAGAGAGAGCAAAAGAGAAGGGGGAGAGAGAAAAAAAAGGGGAGAGAGAGTGAAAGAGGGGGGTTAGAGAGAGCAAAAGAGAGGGGGAGAGAGACAGCAAAAGAGAGGGAGAGAAACAGCAAAAGAGAGGGGAGAGAGAGCAAAAGAGGGGGGATAGAGAGAGCAAAAGAGAAGGGGGAGAGAGAAAAAAAAGGGGAGAGAGAGTGAAAGAGGGGGTTTAGAGAGAGCAAAAGAGAGGGGGGAGAGAGACAGCAAAAGAGAGGGAGAGAAACAGCAAAAGAGAGGGGAGAGAGGGCCAAAGGGGGGGGATAGAGAGAGCAAAAGAGGGGGAGAGAGACAGCAAAACAGAGGGGGAGAGCAAAAGAAAGGGGGGATAGAGAGAGCAAAAGAGGGGGGATAGAGAGAGCAAAAGAGGGGGGATAGAGAGAGCAAAAGAGAGGGGGAGAGAGAGCAAAAGAGAGGGGGAGAGAGAGCAAAAGAGAGGGGGAGAGAGAGCAAAAGAGAGGGGGATAGAGAGCGCAAAAGAGAGGGGGATAGAGAGCGCAAAAGAGAGGGGGATAGAGAGCGCAAAAGAGAGGGGAGAGAGAGAAAAAGAGAAGGGGGAGAGAGAAGCAGAAGAGAGGGGGCGAGATAGAGTAAAAGAGAGGGGGCAGGGAGAGCAAACTAGAGGGGGGATAGAGAGAGAGCAAGGGGTGGAACCGCTGTACTGCAAAAAATGGCCCGTGCTTAAAGGTGCAGATACTGAAGCTCCACCTCTTCATACTGGTTGCCACCTTCTTGGAGCTCAAGTATTCTCAGAGCCTGAGGCAGAATCAGGGCACACTCACAGATCAGTAATATTACCCACTTTTTGATAGCTGTATCAAATGCCTTGATTTAGTGTTCATGACACAGCGTGTGAGCTTTACATTTTTGCTTTTTTTTGTACACAGTATAACAGTTACACAAAATATATTTGCAAAAGCACTGAGCACTAACATAGAGCAATGCAGTCACTGCAAAAATGTACATCTCCTGCTCTGTATCATGCACACTAACCTGACGCACATTATACGGCTGTCATAAAGTTTACAACCTCATTAAATGATGTGCATTACCTCTGTTGCAGTATGTGAAAATACCTGTGCTCCAAGACAGTAGCCCCAGTACAAAGAGGTGGAACTTCACCGCAGGGCAACATTTTAGTGGATAAAAAAGGAAAATGGCTTTAAAGAGAGCTGCAGCGACAGTCGAAAAAGCAATGGCATAGTGAATAGTAACCATTCTAGTGTAGTTGTTCACAGCTGTTTAATGTCCCTTTAATAAATATTTTTGATTACCCTTCAATACTTCTAAATTCAACATAAAATCAAATTGGTGGTGGACTTAGTTAAAAAAAAATAAAAAAAATAACAATAACAACAATATTGGGTCAGAACTGAGGGAAGCATCACCCAGGAGCCAACATATTAACATTTCCCACTCCCAAAGTATCACATTCCCATTGTTGAAGAAAGAACCCAGAAACCTAGATGAGGAAAGAGACGACACATACAAATTTGTGCAGCAAGACTAATACCACACACCACAACAGTGGCTTCTGTTTAATGTATTCATGGGTGCTGGCAGTAAGTGCATTTTAATAGATGAATACAGACCCCTTATTAAAGCACATTGTATAAACCCACTTGAGATGTGATATTTGATAACATTCTTTACAATTTATCAATAAAATGTACCTGATTACCATCCCCAATGTGTGAACACAGAAAAGGATATTTTTATGTATAATGCATAATATTTTTAAACAATTGTGTTTAATATGCTAAATGGGTTTATGTTTGAAGTTATGTAATACAAATGTCTGCTGTCAGAGATTCCCCGTAGAGGACAAACATTACAATTCTTCACATATGAAAAGTTTCTTCTTTACATAGACAAGAAACCTATCACTTTAGGGTATATTCACCTTTTCAAATCTCTGCTCAAGCACCTCGTGCTCCCATTTTAGGGCATTCAGATCCTTCTCTGTAGATTTTAACCTTGCTTTTGTATTCTATAGAGGGACAAAAGTGCATAATTACATTTGTATAAGTGTACAATTAAAAAAGATATTAGGCATCAATCTGATACATAGTGACACTCCTAGTACCGGTTAGCTAGTCTGATTATCCCCATAAACACTAAAAGGGAATAGAATCCCTTACCAGCATAACGCTGGCACAATAATGCCGCACTGGGCTCTCCAGAGAAAGAAATTACCATGTTATAGAAATAAGCAAATTCACAAAGTATAATGAAGCTCTCCAAATACAAAAATATCCTGCATAGGATAACAGGAAATTTAGAGATTTATCTCAATGGAGAACTGTTTAGTGCAGAGTTCTTCAAACCATGGGTCAGGAGGACCCATTACTGGGTCGCAACACCACGTTTACTGGGTCCCCACTTGTGTGTGTATTGTCGGAGAGTGTGTATGGTGTGTGTGTGTGTTATATGAAAATGTGTGCTGTGTGTGTTGTATGAGAGTGTGTGTGTGTGTAATAAAGTATGCACACATTTTAGTCACTTTGCCAAACATGCAACTATCTTGTTGTATATTACTTTCAAAATTTTCAGACCAAGCATAAAAATAGGGTCGTGAAGGTATATGATATCATTGCACTGGGTCTTGGGGAAAAACGTTTGAAGAACCGTTGTTTAGTGTATCTAAGCTAATATTTACATATTCAGTACATTTTTCTGCAAGAAATATCTATACACAATTATACACACATTTACACACACACCTATATATTAGCAAAGGCCAGACCAGCCAGTAAGTTATACATTTCCCTTAAAGGCATTATCTGTCTTTATCTCTCATTAGGTTAAAATATAAACAGCCCCAACCCCTGGAGACAGTAGACTCATGGCAAATTCAACTGTCTTGGCACAACTTAGAAGCACTCACCAGCGAACTTATTCCCCTTTAAAGGGACACTGAATCCAAATTTTTTCTTTCATGATTCAGATAGAGCATGCCATTTTAAGCAACTTTCTAATTTACTCTTATTATCAAATTTTCTTCATTCTCTTGGTGTCTTTATTTAAAAAGCAAGAATGTAAGTTTAGATGCCGGCCCATTTTTGGTGAACAACCTGGGTTAGCTTAGATGCCTTCTTTTTCAAATAAAAATAGCAAGAGAACGAAGAAAAACTGATAATAGGAGTAAATTAGAAAGTTGCTTAAAATTGAATGCTCTACCTGAATCACGAAAGAAAAAATTTGGGTTCAGTGTCCCTTTAAGTGGATTATCGAAAAAACAAAAGCTCCAACCTTTTGAGATGCTACAGGATGGTAATGCTCTACACGCTCTGCATTATTACTTGACTCCCCCTCGGGCACTTTAACTATCAGGTATATATTTTTGGGATATCATGTTCCTTATTTATTTTGGGGGGAAATTATATGTCAATTGTTGTTATGTATTTACATATTCAAGCAGTTTGACCTACTACTTTCTATTTTCATGAGGCTGAACAATGTGAGGGCATGAGTGAGCTTGAATTGTTTTCCCTGCAGTCAGTTGAAGTGAATTTTCATGGAGCTTACTACTTATGAGGGCCTGGCTTTTGATCTGTATGTATGAATACAAACAATATAAACTCTCACTCTCAAGACAAAAAAAAAGTGAAAAACAAAGTTTCTCGCAGGGGGTAATGTAATATATTGTTTGCTTATATTCTACTACTCTGAAGAAGGTGTTATTGATGCCACAAAACATCACTAGTAAACACTTGATTTTCAATAAAGTGTTACCTCTTTCATTTGGATAATAGGAAGACTGTGGACTTTTATAGTTATCAGCCGGCACTTTAAGCGAGAGTGCTTTCTCTATCTTGGACTGTTATATAATACACACAGCTAAAAATATTCTGGCTTCTGATTTTTTTGTGCTGGATCCTAGATTCAGAAATTGTCAATTTGACATGGCTTATTAATTGCTATTATTATTTCAGATGATTTGGCAGGTGATCACCTTTTTTTGATTGTTTTAAATATAGTCTCTTTATTGTTCTCTATCTAATTAAAGGGACACTTTTATGATTCAGATAGAGCATGCAGATTTAAGACTCTTTCCAATTTACTTCCATTATCAAATTTTGCACAGTCTTTTTATATACACACTTTCTGGGGAACAAGATCCTACTGAGCATGTGCACAAGCTCACAGGGTATACGTATACTAGTCTGATTGGCTAGGTGATATTTCATTGTCTTTTTATTATGCACTTGTTAATTATGCAATTATACTGCATTTAGTGGTCCTTAAATTATGTTGATTTTATTTGATTAAGCCCCACTGTCTTCTGTATTATAGGTGAGAGTAAACATTTACTGATACTTCCTTTATTACCTGTGCTGATTGATTTGTTAGATATAAACATTTGTTTCCTGTGTATGCTTTTAAGTTATTAAGGTTGTTAAATAAATCATCTACATTTATATGGCTGTACCTTTTTACATTAGCTGCTGAATAGAGAAACATAACAAAACACTAATTCTTTATAAATTGGTTTAGTCATATGCAGTTCAGCATCTGGTTGCTAATTATATGGATCATCCACATAAGGTTGATGCTGCCATTACACAACTGCAGAAACAATTATCTTCTCTATAGTGCATTTAGCAATCCTATGAATAAGAAAATGGAGACTAATCTCAAGAAAACCTCTTACATCCAGGATGGCCATAGCTTCTACCATTACATTCTCAGAAAGTTTGGTCACTAGATCTAGAGAGAGACAAACTGAAATAATGGTGGACCTGATGAAACTGAAATAATGTGGTAGGTAATACGGACAATAGAGTGCTCTGACTACTTCATTGGGCGGCAGAAGTGAGGTCTACAGAAAATATTTGCAATTTGCCTTTTAAAGTTACTATGTTTTTGACAACACTGGAACTCTTTGATTTACAAAAGCTCAGGTGGGAAAAGTATGCTTCCTCCTCAAAAGTAAAGAAACTTGAGGTTTTCAATGTAATTCCATCCAGATATATCTTTTACTCTTAAAACTGTATATCTCAAGCACAACCAAGGGGCCATGGAAGAGGAAAATCTGCAACTTTCACCCAAACTAAGGGCTAGATTATGAGTAGCTTGCTAACTGTTGAGCACGAGCAATAAAGGGTATGTTGCGGCTCTTTGCGCACGTCAGAAGTAGCGCTTGGATTACGAGTTAAAAGTAAATGTGTTCGCTTGAGCTCAATCGAATTTAACATGAGTCAGGTTAGAGCTCTGGTTAACTGTTTTGCGAGACAAAAAATTGGAGAACCCATCATCAAAAATACATTTAAACGTAGAGTTATGATCATAATAACACTGTCTGCTAAGAATTATTTTAAAAAATATTGTATTAAAAAGTTATAAAGGCTCAAAGATATGTGGTTTCAGGTGTTAGAAAAAAAAGTCATGCAAAGGGCTTTAACATAGAGATACTTACATATAAATGTCTAAATATGTGTGTGTGTGTGTATATATATATATATATATATATATATATATATACGTTTATATGTGGGTACATATTTATTTATCAGTGTATATATGTATTTACAGACATGAATACACAAATAAACATATAAATACATATGTACAAACATAAAGACATATATATATATATATATATATATATATATATATATGCATTGGAGCCCTTTGCAGTCAAGTAGCTGAATACATGTAAAATCATATATATGCAATATTCATATATACACAAAAAAGTGGAGAGAAAAAAAGCCAAATCTGACGCATTCCATGCAAAACTCCAAAAACAGACTGGACAAAATTATTGGCACCTTCTCAAAATTATAAGAAATAATTGCATTCCAAGTTTGTGATGCTCCTGTAATTTGTAATTAAACTCACCGGTATCAATTAACAGGAGCTGACAATATAGAAATCTCACCAGCAACGAGTTACAATGGTGGAAAATTGACTCAACCTTTCTTTTGTGTGTCTCTGTGTGCCACACTGAGCATGGAAAAGAGAAAGAGCAGCAAAGCATTGTCTGAGGATTTGAGAATAAAAATTGTGGAAAAGCATGGACAATCTCAAGGTTACAAGTACATCTTCAGAGATCTTAAAGGGACATTATACACTCATAATTTTTTTTCTGTTCTGGCTTTATTGTGTTGCGAACATGTAGTGTATCCCTTTTGAGCATTGTAAACATAACAATATATTTTTATTTTTTTTAAACTTACCAAGCCCAAATCTATTCTGGGAATACGTTCAGCCGCTATGGCTATGCATGCTCCTGTGAACACTCCATGTAGAGCGCATGCGTGCCATTTGCGATGACGTCAGCATGGGATTGCAGCGCTTCTATTCGCGCTGCCGAGATTCCATGCTTCTCATTGGCGGTGATGTCAGCTCTATTGTGAGGAGCGCAATAAAATGCTCATCACAGTAGAGCTGTCAGAAGAAATATTTTATTGGCTACTGTTAGTAATTGGCATAACGATTACCCAATTTTGTGTGGTTTTCTTGTGAAGATTAAGTGAAGATTAAGTGGCCATAAATGCTTGCTTGGTGCTAATTTATTTTCCTCTGTCTTCCATTCTCTGCAATATTTCTCCTCCTGTATGCGGCATTACAGGTAAGATCCCACTGGTTGGCATGCGGGCCTTGCATGGTTTACTCAGGGTGATCAAAGGGTCGCTCATGTTGCTTTCACTGCGCCGCCATATAGTTTGCAGACGGTAACGAGGCTCTTGGCTACAATTTAACAGTGCCTGCGTGATTGGATGCTGTGACCGCGCTATCATGAACTAGCACGCATGGTCACATACAAACTTTCGCTTGCAAAAAAATTCTGTGGTGCAATGTAGGGTTCAGTGTCAGAAAGTTGGGTCTCTGTCAAAGATTGTGGGTCTTATAGCAGGACAATGACCCAAAGCACACTTCAAAAAGCACCCAGAAATTATTTCAGACAAAGCGCTGGAGAGTACTGAACTGGCAAGCAATGAATCCAGATCTCAATCCCATAGAGCCCCTTTGGAGAGATCTCAAAACAGCAGTTGGGAAAAGGAACCCTTACAATGAGAGACCTGGAGCAGTTGGCGAAAAAAACATAATTTATGCTTACCTGATAAATTTATTTCTCTTGTGGTGTGTTCAGTCCACGGGTCATCCATTACTTATGGGATATATTCTCCTCCCCAACAGGAAGTTGCAAGAGGATCACCCAAGCAGAGCTGCTATATAGCTCCTCCCCTCACATGTCATATCCAGTCATTCGACCGAAACAAGACGAGAAAGGAAAAACTATAGGGTGCAGTGGTGACTGGAGTTTTAATTAAAATTTAGAACTGCCTCAAAAAAGACAGGGCGGGCCGTGGACTGAACACACCACAAGAGAAATAAATTTATCAGGTAAGCATAAATTATGTTTTCTCTTGTTAAGTGTGTTCAGTCCACGGGTCATCCATTACTTATGGGATACCAATACCAAAGCTAAAGTACACGGATGATGGGAGGGACAAGGCAGGAACATTAAACAGAAGGAACCACTGCCTGTAGAACCTTTCTCCCAAAACCAGCCTCCGAAGAAGCAAAAGTGTCAAATTTGTAAAATTTTGAAAAGGTATGAAGTGAAGACCAAGTTGCAGCCTTGCAAATCTGTTCAACAGAGGCCTCATTCTTAAAGGCCCAGGTGGAAGCCACAGCTCTAGTGGAATGAGCTGTAATTCTTTCAGGAGGCTGCTGTCCAGCAGTCTCATAGGCTAAACGTATTATGCTACGAAGCCAAAAAGAGAGAGAGGTGGCCGAAGCCTTTTGACCTCTCCTCTGACCAGAATAAACGACAAACAGAGAAGAAGTTTGCCGAAAATCTTTAGTTGCCTGTAAGTAGAACTTCAGGGCACAGACAACGTCCAGATTATGCAAAAGACGTTCCTTCTTTGAAGAAGGATTAGGACATAATGAAGGAACAACAATCTCTTGATTGATATTCCTGTTAGAAACAACCTTAGGTAAAAATCCAGGTTAGTACGCAGAACTACCTTGTCTGAATGAAAAAATCAGATAAGGAGAATCGCAATGTAAGGCAGATAACTCAGAGACTCTTCGAGCCGAGGAAATAGCCATCAAAAACAGAACTTTCCAAGATAAAAGCTTAATATCAATGGAATGAAGGGGTTCAAACGGAACACCCTGAAGAACTTTAAGAACCAAGTTAAAGCTCCACGGAGGAGCAAACAGTTTTAAACACAGCCTTAATCCTAGCCAAAGCCTGACAAAAAGCCTGGACGTCTGGATTCTCTGCCAGACGTTTGTGTAAAAGAATAGACAGAGCAGAAATCTGTCCCTTAACGAACTAGCGGATAAACCCTTTTCTAAACCTTCTTGTAGAAAAGCCAATATCCTAGGAATCCTAACCTTACTCCATGAGTACTCTTGGATTCACACCAATATAAATATTTACGCCATATCTTATGGTAAATTTTTCTGGTAACAGGTTTCCGAGCCTGTATTAACGTATCAATAACCGACTCCGAAAACCACGCTTTGATAGAATCAAGCGTTCAATCTCCATGCAGTCAGCCTCAGAGAAATTAGGCTTGGATGGTTGAAAGGACCCTGAATTAGAAGGTCCTGCCTCAGAGGCAGAGACCATGGTGGACAGGACGACATGTCCACTAGGTCTGCATACCAGGTCCTGCGTGGCCACGCAGGCGCTATCAGAATCACCGATGCTCTCTCCTGTTTGATCCTGGCAATCAGTCGAGGTAGCAACGGAAATGGTGGAAACACATAAGCCATGTTGAAAACCCAAGGGGCTGCTAGTGCATCTACCAGCACCGCTCCCGGGTCCCTGGACCCGGATCCGTAACAAGGAAGCTTGGCGTTCTGGCGAGATGCCATGAGATCCAGCTCCGGTTCGCCCCAACGAAGGAATCAGTTGAGCAAAACACCTCAGGGTGAAGTTCCCACTCCCCCGGATGAAAGGTCTGGCGACTTAGAAAGGTCCGCCTCCCAGTTCTCCACGCCTGGGATGTAGATCGCTGACAGGTGACAAGAGTGCGACTCTGCCCAGCGAATTATCTTCGAGACTTCCAACATCGCTAGGGAACTCCTGGTTCCCCCTTGATGATTGATGTAAGCACAGTCGTGATGTTGTCGACTGAAATCTTATGAACCTCAGTGTTGCTAACTGAGGCCAAGCTAGAAGAGCATTGAATATTGCTCTTAATTCCAGAATGTTTATTGGGAGGAGTTTCTCCTCCTGAGTCCCACGATCCCTGAGCCTTCAGGGAGTTCCAGACTGCACCCCAGCCTAGTAGGCTGGCATCTGTTGTTACAATCGTCCAATCTGGTCTGCGAAAAGTCATTCCTTTGGACAGATGAACCCGCGACAACCACCAGAGAAGAGATCTCTGGCCTCCTGGTCCAGATTTAGTAAAGGGGACAGATCTGAGTAATCCCCATTCCACTGACTTAGCATGCATAGTTGCAGCGGTCTGAGATGTAGGCGCGCAAATGGCACTATGTCCTTTGCCGCGACCATTAAGCCGATTACTTCCATGCACTGAGCTACTGATGGGCTTGGAATGGAATGAAGGACAACGGCAAAGCATTTAGGATTTTTGATAACCTGGACTCCGTCAGGTAAATCTTCATCTCTACAGAATCTATAAGAGTCCCTAGAAAGGGAACCCTTGTGAGTGGGAACAGAGAACTCTTTTCCATGTTCACTTTCCACCCATGCGACCTTAGAAATGCTAGAACTATCTCTGTATGAGACTTTGCATTTTGAAAAGTTGACGCTTGTATCAGGATGTCGTCTAGGTACGGAGCCACCGCTATGCCTCGCGGTCTTAGTACTGCCAGAAGCGAGCCCAGAACTTTTGTAAAAATTCTCGGGGCCGTAGCCAACCCGAAGGGAAGAGCTACAAACTGGTAATGCCTGTCTAGAAAGGCAAACCTTAGGTACCGATAATGATCCTTGTGAATCGGTATGTGAAGGTAGGCATCCTTTAAGTCCACTGTGGTCATATACTGACCCTCTTGGATCATGGGTAGGATGGTTCGAATAGTTTCCATTTTGAACGATGGAACCCTTAGGAATTTGTTTAAGATCTTCAGGTCCAAGATTGGCCTGAAGGTTCCCTCTTTTTTGGGAACCACCAACAGATTTGAGTAAAAACCTTGCCCTTGTTCCGTCCGCGGAACCGGGTGGATCACTCCCATTACTAAGAGGTCTTGTACACATCGTAGAAATGCCTCTTTCTTTATTAGGTTTGTTGATAACCTTGACAGATGAAATCTCCCTTGTGGAGGAGAAGTTTTGAAGTCCAGAAGGTATCCCTGAGATATGATCTCCAACGCCCAGGGATCCTGGACATCTCTTGCCCAGGCCTGGGCGAAGAGAGAAAGTCTGCCCCCCACTAGATCCGTTTTCGGATAGGGGGCCCTTTCTTCATGCTGTCTTAGGGGCAGAAGTAGGTTTTCTGGCCTGCTTGCCCTTGTTCCAGGACTGGTTGCCTTTCCAACCCTGACTGTAACGAGTAGCAGTCCCTTCCTGTTTTGGAGCGGAGGAAGTTGATGCTGCTCCTGCCTTGAAATTACGAAAGGCACGAAAATTAGACTGTTTGGCCTTTGATTTGGCCCTGTCCTGAGGAAGGGTGTGACCCTTACCTCCAGTAATGTCAGCAATAATTTCTTTCAAGCCGGGCCCGAATAAGGTTTGCCCTTTGAAAGGAATATTAAGCAATTTAGATTTAGAAGTTACATCTGCTGACCAGGATTTAAGCCATAGCGCTCTGCGCGCCTGGATGGCGAATCCGGAGTTCTTAGCCGTTAGTTTGGTTAAATGCACAACGGCATCCGAAATAAATGCATTAGCTAGCTTAAGGGCTTTAAGCTTGTTCATAAATCTCATCCAATGGTGCTGTGCGAATAGCCTCTTCCAGAGACTCAAACCAGAATGCCGCTGCAGCAGTGACGGGCGCAATGCATGCAAGGGGCTGTAATATAAAACCTTGTTGAACAAACATTTTCTTAAGGTAACCTTCTAATTTTTTATCCATTGGATCTGAGAAAGCACAACTATCCTCCACCGGGATAGTGGTACGCTTGGCTAAAGTAGAAACTGCTCCCTCCACCTTAGGGACCGTCTGCCATAAGTCTCGTGTGGTGGCGTCTATTGGGAACATTTTTATAAATATCGGAGGAGGTTAAAAGGGCACACCGGGTCTATCCCACTCCTTGCTAATAATCTCTGTAAGCCTTTTAGGTATAGGAAAAACGTCAGTACACACCGGTACCGCATAGTATTTATCCAGCCTACATAATTTCTCTGGGATTGCAACCGTGTCGCAATCGTTCAGAGCCGCTAACACCTCCCCTAGTAATACACGGAGGTTCTCAAGCTTAAATTTAAAATTTGAAATTTCTGAATCCGGTCTCCCCGGATCAGATCCGTCACCCACAGAATGAAGCTCTCCGTCCTCATGTTCTGCAAATTGTGACGCAGTATCGGACATGGCTCTCGTGTCATCGGCGCGCTCTGTCCTAAACCCAGAGCTATCGCGCTTGCCTCTTAACTCAGGCAAATTAGATAATACTTCTTTCATAACATTAGCCATATCATGCAAAGTGATTTGTAAGGGCCTTGATGTACTTGGCGCCACAATCTCACGCACCTCCTGAGCGGGAGGCGAAGGTACTGACACGTGAGGAGAGTTAGGCGGCATAACTTCCCCCTCGTTGTCTGGTGATAATTTCTTTACCGGTAAAGACTGACTTTTATTTAAAGTAACATCAATACAATTGGTACACATATTTCTATTGGGCTCCACATTGGCTTTTAAACATAATGAACAAGTAGATTCATCTGTATCAGACATTTTAAACAGACTAGCAATGAAGGCTAGCAAGCTTGGAAAAAAATCTGTCAATAAATTTACAAGCAATTGAAAAAACGCTGCAGCGCTTTTAAAAAACACAAAAAAAACTGTCACAGTTGAAATAACAATGAACTAATTCAGTTATAGCCAACAATTTTAAACAGTAAATTGTATGAATTTAGCAGAGGATTGCACCCACTAACAAACGGATGATTAACCCCTCAATACCCAAAAACGGTAATCAATTTAAGATTTAACGCTTTTAATCACAGTCAAACACACTGTCACAGGTCTGCTGTGACTGATTACCTCCCTCAAAAATGAATTTTGAAGACCCCTGAGCCCTCTGTAGACGTCCTGGATCAAGGAGGAAGACTGTGCAAGAATTTTAACTGCGCAACAAGGCGCTAAAAAAGGCCCCTCCCACTCATATTACAACAGTGGGAGACCTGTTACAACGGTTTCTATGCAGAAATACACGTTAGCCATATGGAAAAAAATCATGCCCAAAAAGATTTATCACCAAAGTACCTCACAAAACGAATAACATGTTTTAAAAACAACTTTCCAGTGTTATGCAAAGTTATCACTAAGCCTGCTACTAGTCGCTTCTACTGCAGTTAAGGCTCATACATTTATTTCAGTATTAACAGTATTTTCTCAGTCAAATTCTAGTCCCTAGAAAATAACTCAACTGCGCATACATTTATCAGCCTGATACCAGTCGCTACTACTGCATTAAAGGCTGTACTTACATCATATGGGTAACAGCAGTGTTTTCTTAGTCAATTCCATTCCTAGAAAATATTACTGCACATACCTCATTTGCGGGGGACCCCGCATGCTATTCCCTTTTCTGAAGTTACCTTACTCCTCAGAATGTGCGAGAACAGCCAGTAGATCTTAGTTACGTCTGCTAAGATCATAGAAAAACGCAGGCAGATTCTTCTTCTAAATACTGCCTGAGAGAAAAAAACAGCACACTCCGGTGCCATTTTTAAAATAACAAACTTTTGATTGAAGAATAATTAGGTAAAAAAAAAAACTCCTATCTCCTCTCGCGACCTCCTTCTTTGTTGAGACTTGCAAGAGAATAACTGGATATGACATGTGAGGGGAGGAGCTATATAGCAGCTCTGCTTGGGTGATCCTCTTGCAACTTCCTGTTGGGGAGGAGAATATATCTTATAAGTAATGGATGACCCGTGGACTGAACACACTTAACAAGAGAAAGAGTGGTTCAAAATTCCAGTAGAGAGGTGTAAGAAACTTATTGATGGTTACAGGAAGTGATTAATTTCAGTTATTTTTTCCAAGGGGTGTGCTACCAAATATTAGATTGAGGGAGCCAATAATTTTGTCCAGTCCATTTTTAGAGTTTTGCATGGATTGTATCAGATTTGGCTCCCCCCCCCCCCACTTTTTTGTGTCATACCAATACAAACAAAAGAAATAAACATGAGAATGTCTAAACATTTGTAATTGCAACAATTTTCTGGGCGAAGTGGTGCATTATCTGACAGAAATGCAGGGGTGCCAATATATTTGGCCATGACTGTATAAACACTCACTGGTCACTTTATTAGGAACACCTATTCAATTGCTTGGCAAACCAAAATTGCTAATCAGCCAATCATATGGCAGCAACTCAATGCATTTAGGCATCTAGATGTGGTGAAGACGACTTGCTGAAGTTCAAACCAAGCATCAGAATGGGGAAGAAAGAGGATTTAAGTGACTTTGAACGTGGCATGGTTGTTGGTGCCAGATGGGCTGGTCTGAGTATTTAAAAAACTGCTGATCTACTTGAATTTTCACGCACAACCATCTTTAGGGTTTACAGAGAATGGTCTGAAAAAGAGAAAATATCCAGTGAACGGCAGTTGTGTGGACGAAAATGCCTTGTTGATGTCAGAGGTCAGAGGAGAATGGGCAGACTGGTTAAAGATGATAGAAAGGCAGCAGTAACTTTAAATAACCACTCATTACCACCAAGGTATGCAGAATACCATCTCTGAACACACAACACGTAAAACCTTGAAGTAGATGGGCTACAGCAGCAGAAGAACACACCGGGTGCCACTCCTGTCAGCTAAGAATAGGAAACTGAGGCTACAATTCGCACAGGCCTCACCAAAATTGGACAATAGAAGATTGGAAAAATGTTGCCTGGTCTGATGAGTCTCGATTTCAGCTGCGACTATCAGATGGTAGGTTCAGAATTTGGAGCAAACAACATGATAGCATGTATCCATCCTACCTTTTATCAATGACTCAAGCTTGTGGTGGTAGTATAATGGTGTGGGGAATATTTTCTTGGCACACTTTGAGCCCCTTAGTACCAATTGAGCATCATTTAAATGCCACGGCCTACCTGAGTATTGTTGCTGACAATGTCCATCCCTTTATGACTACAGTGTACCCATCTTCTGATGGCTACTTCCAGCAGGACAATGCACCATGTCACAAAGCTCATATCATCTTAAACTGGTTTCTTGAACATGACAATGAGGTCACTGTACTCCAATGGCCTCCACAGTCACCAGATCTCAATCCAATATAGCACCTTTGGGATGTGGTGAAACGGGAGATTTGCATCATGGATGTGCAGCCGACAAATTTGCAGCAACTGCATGATGCTATCATGTCAATATGGACCAAACTTTCTGAGGAATGTTTCCAAAACCTTGTTGAATCTATGCCACGAAGAATTAAGGCAGTTCTGAAGGCAAAAAGGGGTCCAACCCAGTACTAGCAAGGTGTACCTAATAAAGTGGCCGGTGAGTATATATATCTAGACATATATATATATATATATATATATATATATATATATATAAAAAAGTATATATATATATATATATATATATAAATATGTATTTAAGAATAAATAGAACATATGCCAAAAACATTTATATTTCATGTTGGGTAAGCTCACTTAGTTAAACGCGATCGGGTTAGCGTGTGAGTTTGGGTGTTAGTTTTTTCCCCCACTTTTAGTGCTCCATTGAAGTCTATGGGGGAATACGTTAATGGGTTTGCAATATTAGAGGTTCCACTTTTCAATGGCAGCACTATATCCTGTCATGTAGTGCTCCATATGCCTATCTAGGTATCTCTTCAACACAGAATATCATGGTAACAAAGCAAATTTGATAATAGAAGTAAATTGGAAACTTTTTGTAAATGGTATGCTCTGTCTGTATAATAAAAGAACATTTTTGGATTTCATATCACTTTAATATGATTCCTGCACAGGAATATATGGTAACAGTCAATCTAAAAGATGAATATATCATATATTACCATTTCTCAGATTTACCAAAACATTTATAGTTTGTGTCTCTGCCCTGCACACTGTTCCCCTTGCCACAAAAATATACCAAGCTCCTTATCACATTCAATTATATATGTGAAAAAGTAAAGCATCCAAGTATAATACTATACAGATAGTATATCTCCTGAGACTCTTGCGTGCAAGCACAGTGATTTTTTTAGGTCTTTTTTTATGGCCAGACATGGTTAGATTTCCAACTCAGAAGAGTCCTCATTCCTCACCAAACCTGCATTTCCTTGGGAGCAAAAGTTCAAACTCATTTAAATATAAATGTTCTATACTGATCCCTATTTTTCAGTTATTTCAGCCCATCAGAATGATTTAGACAATAAAGTCAAAATCAAACTTTCTTTATTTAGATAGAACGTGCAATTTTAAACAACTTTCCAACTTGCTTCTATTATGCAATTTGCTTCATTCTCTTGTTTTCTTTTGTTGAAAAGCATACCTAGGTAGGCTAAGGATCAGCAATGCACCACTGGGATATTATGCTTACAGTCATTTCTGCATCTTAGACTAGTTACTTAAGTAACACTCACCAAGCTACCACCCTATTCTGTGGCTCATTGCTTTTTTTAATGGTATCAGTGAGGAAAATAAGGGATCTTATACCATTTGGAAAAGTATCGCTATGGGTATATGTCCATCTACCTTCCAAACCGCTAGATTTGGAGTTTTGTCGGTAACGACCCGAAAAACTAACGCCGGCTTTTTTCTGGCCGCACCATAAAAATAACTTTGGTATTGAGAGTCCACAAAAAGGCTGCGTTAGGCTCCAAAAAAGGAGCGTAGAGCATTTTTAACGCAGCTTCAACTCTCGATACCAGAGTTGCTTACGCAAGCGGCCAGCCTCAAAAACGTGCTTGTGCACAATTCCCCCATAGGAAACAATGGGGCTGTTTGAGCTGAAAAAAAACCTAACACCTGCAAAAAAGCCGCGTTCAGCTCTTAACGCAGCCCCATTGTTTGCTATGGGGAAACACTTCTATGTCTGCACCTAACACCCTAACATGTACCCCGAGTCTAAACACCCCTAGCCTTACACTTATTAACCCCTAATCTGCCGCCCCAGCTATCGCTAACCCCTGCATATTATTATTAACCCCTAATCAGCCGCTCCGTAAACCGCCGCTACTTACATTATCCCTATGTACCCCTAATCTGCTGCCCTAACATCGCCGACCCTATATTATATTTATTAACCCCTAATCTGCCCCCCACAACGTCGCCTCCACCTGCCTACACTTATTAACCCCTAATCTGCCGACCGGACGGCACCGCTACTATAATAAAGTTATTAACCCCTAATCCGCCTCACTAACCCTATAATAAATAGTATTAACCCCTAATCTGCCCTCCCTAACATCGCCGACACATAACTTCAATTATTAACCCCTAATCTGCCGACCCAATCTTGCAGCTATTCTAATAAATGTATTAACCCCTAAAGCTAAGTCTAACCCTAACACTAACACCCCCCTAAATTAAATATAATTTAAATCTAACGAAATTAATTATCTCTTATTAAATAAATTATTCCTATTTAAAGCTAAATACTTACCTGTAAAATAAATCCTAATATAGCTACAATATAAATTATAATTATATTATAGCTATTTTAGGATTAATATTTATTTTACAGGTAACTTTGTATTTATTTTAACCAGGTACAATAGCTATTAAATAGTTCAGAACTATTTAATAGCTAAAATAGTTAAAATAATTACAAATTTACCTGTAAAAGAAATCCTAACCTAATTTAAAATTAAACCTAACACTATGCTATCAATAAATTAATTAAATAAACTACCTACAATTACCTACAATTAACCTAACACTACACTATCAATAAATTAATTAAATACAATTCCTACAAATAAATACAATTAAATAAACTTGCTAAAGTACAAAAAATAAAAAAGAACTAAGTTACAAAAAATAAAAAAATATTTACAAACATAAGAAAAATATTACAACAATTTTAAACTAATTACACCTACTCTAAGCCCCCTAATAAAATAACAAAGCCCCCCAAAATAAAAAAATGCCCTACCCTATTCTAAATAACTAAAGTTCAAAGCTCTTTTACCTTACCAGCCCTGAACAGGGCCCTTTGCGGGGCATGCCCCAAGAAGTTCAGCTCTTTTGCCTGTAAAAGAAAAAATACAATACCCAAGCCCCCCAACATTACAACCCACCACCCACATACCCCTAATCTAACCCAAATCCCCCTTAAATAAACCTAACACTAAGCCCCTGAAGATCTTCCTACCTTATCTTCACCTCACCGGGTTCAACAATCTGTCCAGAAGAGCTCCTCCGATGTCCTGATCCAAGCCCAAGCGGGGGGCTGAAGAGGTCCATGATCCGGATGAAGTCTTCATCCAAGCGGGAGCTGAAGAGGTCCATGATCCGGATGAAGTCTTCTATCAACGGCATCTTCAATCTTCTTTCTTCCGGATCCATCTTGCAGACCTCCGACGCGGAACATCCTGCTGGCCCGACGGACTAACGACGAATGACGGTTCCTTTAAGGGACGTCATCCAAGATGGCGTCCCTCGAATTCCGATTGGCTGATAGGATTCTATCGGAATTAAGGTAGGAATATTCTGATTGGCTGATGGAATCAGCCAATCAGATTCAAGTTCAATCCGATTGGCTGATTCAATCAGCCAATCAGATTGAGCTCGCAATCTATTGGCTGTTCCGATCAGCCAATAGAATGGGAGCTCAATCTGATTGGCTGATTGGATCAGCCAATCGGATTGAACTTGATTCTGATTGGCTGATTCCATCAGCCAATCAGAATATTCCTACCTTAATTCCGATTGGCTGATAGAATCCTATCAGCCAATCGGAATTCGAGGGACGCCATCTTGGATGACGTCCCTTAAAGGAACCGTCATTCGTCGTTAGTCCGTCGGGCCAGCAGGATGTTCCGCGTCGGAGGTCTGCAAGATGGATCCGGAAGAAAGAAGATTGAAGATGCCGTTGATAGAAGACTTCATCCGGATCATGGACCTCTTCAGCCCCCCGCTTGGGCTTGGATCAGGACATCGGAGGAGCTCTTCTGGACAGATCGTTGAACCCGGTGAGGTGAAGATAAGGTAGGAAGATCTTCAGGGGCTTAGTGTTAGGTTTATTTAAGGGGGGTTTGGGTTAGATTAGGGGTATGTGGGTGGTGGGTTGTAATGTTGGGGGGCTTGGGTATTGTATTTTTTCTTTTACAGGCAAAAGAGCTGAACTTCTTGGGGCATGCCCCGCAAAGGGCCCTGTTCAGGGCTGGTAAGGTAAAAAAGCTTTGAACTTTAGTTATTTAGAATAGGGTAGGGCATTTTTTTATTTTGGGGGGCTTTGTTATTTTATTAGGGGGCTTAGAGTAGGTGTAATTAGTTTAAAATTGTTGTAATATTTTTCTTATGTTTGTAAATATTTTTTTATTTTTTGTAACTTAGTTCTTTTTTATTTTTTGTACTTTAGCAAGTTTATTTAATTGTATTTATTTGTAGGAATTGTATTTAATTAATTTATTGATAGTGTAGTGTTAGGTTAATTGTAGGTAATTGTAGGTAGTTTATTTAATTAATTTATTGATAGCATAGTGTTAGGTTTAATTGTAACTTAGGTTAGGATTTCTTTTACAGGTAAATTTGTAATTATTTTAACTATTTTAGCTATTAAATAGTTCTGAACTATTTAATAGCTATTGTACCTGGTTAAAATAAATACAAAGTTACCTGTAAAATAAATATTAATCCTAAAATAGCTATAATATAATTATAATTTATATTGTAGCTATATTAGGATTTATTTTACAGGTAAGTATTTAGCTTTAAAAAGGAATAATTTATTTAATAAGAGATAATTAATTTCGTTAGATTTAAATTATATTTAATTTAGGGGGGTGTTAGTGTTAGGGTTAGACTTAGCTTTAGGGGTTAATACATTTATTAGAATAGCGGTGAGCTCCGGTCGGCAGATTAGGGGTTAATAATTGAAGTTAGGTGTCGGCGATGTTAGGGATGGCAGATTAGGGGTTAATACTATTTATTATAGGGTTAGTGAGGCGGATTAGGGGTTAATAACTTTATTATAGTAGCGCTCAGGTCCGCTCGGCAGATTAGGGGTTAATAAGTGTAGGCAGGTGGAGGCAACGTTGAGGGGGGCAGATTAGGGGTTAATAAATATAATACAGGGGTCGGCGGTGTTAGGGGCAGCAGATTAGGGGTACATAAGGATAACGTAGGTGGCGGCGCTTTGCGGTCGGCAGATTAGGGGTTAATAAGTGTAGGTAGGTGGAGGCGACGTTGAGGGGGGCAGATTAGGGGTTAATAAATATAATACAGGGGTCGGCGGTGTTAGGGGCAGCAGATTAGGGGTACATAAGGATAACGTAGGTGGCGGTCGGCAGATTAGGGGTTAAAAAAAATTATTCGAGTGTCGGCGATGTGGGGGGGTCTCGGTTTAGGGGTACATAGGTAGTTTATGGGTGTTAGTGTACTTTAGAGTACAGTAGTTAAGAGCTTTATAAACCGGCGTTAGCCCAGAAAGCTCTTAACTACTGACTTTTTTCCTGCGGCTGGAGTTTTGTCGTTAGATGTCTAACGCTCACTTCAGAAACGACTCGAAATACCGGAGTTAGAAAGATCCCATTGAAAAGATAGTATACGCAATTTACGTAAGGGGATCTGCGGTATGGAAAAGTCACGGCTGAAAAGTGAGCGTTAGACCCTATTTTGAATGACTCCAAATACCGGCGGTAGCCTAAAACCAGCGTTAGGAGCCTCTAACGCTGGTTTTCACGGCTAACGCCAAACTCCAAATCTAGGTCTAAGTTTGCCCAGGTCTAGCAGGTTAAAGGGACAGTTAAGTCAAAAACAGAATTTATGCTTACCTGATAAATTACTTTCTCCAACGGTGTGTCCGGTCCACGGCATCATCCATAACTTGTGGGAATATTCTCTTCCCCAACAGGAAATGGCAAAGAGCACAGCAAAAGCTGTCCATATAGCCCCTCCCAGGCTCCGCCCCCCCAGTCATTCGACCGACGGTTAGGAGAAAAAAGGAGAAACTATAGGGTGCCGTGGTGACTGTAGTGTATAGAGAAAGAAATTTTTCAAACCTGATTAAAAAACCAGGGCGGGCCGTGGACCGGACACACCGTTGGAGAAAGTAATTTATCAGGTAAGCATAAATTCTGTTTTCTCCAACATTGGTGTGTCCGGTCCACGGCGTCATCCATAACTTGTGGGACCAATACCAAAGCTTTAGGACACGGATGAAGGGAGGGAGCAAATCAGGTTACCTAAACAGAAGGCACCACGGCTTGCAAAACCTTTCTCCCAAAAATAGCCTCAGAAGAAGCATAAGTATCAAATTTGTAGAATTTGGCAAAAGTGTGCAGAGAAGACCAAGTCGCTGCCTTACATATCTGATCAACAGAAGCCTCGTTCTTGAAAGCCCATGTGGAAGCCACAGCCCTAGTAGAGTGAGCTGTGATTCGCTCAGGAGGCTGCCGTCCGGCAGTCTCATAAGCCAATTGGATGATGCTTTTCAGCCAGAAAGAAAGAGAGGTAGCAGTAGCTTTTTGTCCTCTCCTCTTACCAGAATAAACGACAAACAAAGAAGAAGTTTGTCTGAAATCCTTTGTTGCTTCTAAATAGAACTTTAAAGCACGGACTACATCTAAATTGTGTAACAAACGTTCCTTCTTTGAAACTGGATTCGGACACAAAGAAGGAACAACTATTTCCTGGTTAATATTCTTGTTGGAAACAACTTTTGGAAGAAAACCAGGCTTGGTACGCAAAACAACCTTATCTGAATGGAACACCAGATAGGGTGGATCACACTGCAAAGCAGATAATTCAGAAACTCTTCTAGCAGAAGAAATAGCAACCAAAAACAGAACTTTCCAAGATAGTAACTTGATATCTATGGAATGTAAGGGTTCAAACGGAACCCCTTGAAGAACTGAAAGAACTAAATTTAGACTCCAGGGAGGAGTCAAAGGTCTGTAAACAGGCTTGATTCTGACCAAAGCCTGTACAAAAGGTTGTACATCTGGCACAGCTGCCAGTCGTTTGTGTAACAAGACAGATAAAGCAGAAATCTGTTTAACTCGCTGACAATCCCTTATCCAAACCTTCTTGGAGAAAGGAGAGGATCTTAGGAATTTTAATCTTACTCCAGGAGAATCCCTTGGATTCACACCAACAGATATATCTTTTCCATATTTTATGGTAAATCTTTCTAGTCACAGGTTTTCTGGCTTGGACCAGAGTATCTATCACTGAATCTGAAAACCCACGCTTGGATAATATCAAACGTTCAATTTCCAAGCAGTCAGCTGCAGAGAAACTAGATTTGGATGTTCTAATGGACCTTGTACTAGAAGATCCTGTCTCAAAGGTAGCTTCCATGGTGGAGCCGATGACATATTCACCAGGTCTGCATATCAAGTCCTGCGCGGCCACGCAGGAGCTATCAGAATCACCAATGCCTTCTCCTGTTTGATCCTGGCTACAAGCCTGGGAAGGAGAGGGAACGGTGGAAACGCATAAGCTAGGTTGAACGACCAAGGCGCCACTAATGCATCCACTAGAGTCGCCTTGGGATCCCTGGATCTGGACCCGTAGCAAGGGACCTTGAAGTTCTGACGGGACGCCATCAGGTCCATGTCTGGAATGCCCCATAATTGAGTCAACTGGGCAAACACCTCCGGGTGGAGCTCCCACTCCCCCGGATGGAAAGTCTGACGACTCAGATAATCCGCCTCCCAGTTGTCTACTCCTGGGATGTGGATTGCAGATAGGTGGCAGGAGTGATCCTCCGCCCATTTGATGATTTTGGATACCTCTCTCATCGCCAAGGAACTCCTTGTTCCCCCCTGATGGTTGATGTAAGCTACAGTCGTCATGTTGTCTGACTGGAATCTTATGAATCCGGCCTTCGCTAGTTGAGGCCAAGCCCGGAGAGCATTGAATATCGCTCTCAGTTCCAGGATGTTTATCGGGAGAAGAGACTCTACCCGAGACCATAGACCCTGAGCTTTCAGGGAATCCCAGACCGCGCCCCAGCCTAATAGGCTGGCGTCGGTCGTGACAATGACCCACTTTGGTCTGCGGAAACTCATTCCCTGAGACAACCACCAACGGAGTGAGTCTCTGGTCATCTGGTCTACTTGAATTTTTGGAGACAAGTCTGTATAGTCCCCCATTCCACTGCTTGAGCATGCACAGTTGTAATGGTCTTAGATGAATTCGAGCAAAAGGAACTATGTCCATTGCTGCAACCATCAACCCTACTACTTCCATGCACTGAGCTATGGAAGGCTGCAGAATAGAGAGAAGAACTTGACAAGCGTTTAGAAGCTTTGACTTTCTGACCTCTGTCAAGAAGATCTTCATTTCTAAAGAATCTATTATTGTTCCCAAAAAGGGAACTCTTGTCGCCGGAGACAGGGAACTCTTTCCTACGTTCACCTTCCACCCGTGAGATCTGAGAAAGGCTAGAACAATGTCTGTATGAGCCTTTGCTTTGGAAAGAGACGACGCTTGAATTAGAATGTCGTCCAGATAAGGTGCCACTGCAATACCCCTTGGTCTTAGAACCGCTAGAAGGGACCCGAGCACCTTTGTGAAAATTCTGGGAGCAGTGGCTAGCCCGAATGGGAGAGCCAGGAACTGATAATGTTTGTCCAGAAAGGCGAACCTTAGGAACTGATGATGATCTTTGTGGATAGGAATATGTAGATACGCATCCTTTAAATCCACGGTAGTCATATATTGACCCTCCTGGATTGTAGGTAAAATTGTTCGAATGGTTTCCATTTTGAACGATGGAACTCTGAGAAATTTGTTTAGAATTTTTAAATCCAGAATTGGTCTGAAAGTTCCCTCTTTTTTGGGAACTACAAACAGATTTGAGTAAAACCCCTGACCTTGTTCCACAGTTGGAACTGGGTGTATCACTCCCATTTTTAACAGGTCTTCTACACAATGTAAGAATGCCTGTCTCTTTATTTGGTTTGAAGATAAGTGAGACATGTGGAACCTTCCCCTTGGGGGTAGTTCCTTGAATTCTAGAAGATAACCCTGAGAGACTATTTCTAGTGCCCAGGGATCCTGAACATCTCTTGCCCAAGCCTGAGCAAAGAGAGAGAGTCTGCCCCCTACTAGATCCGGTCCCGGATCGGGGGCTACCCCTTCATGCTGTTTTGGTAGCAGCGGCAGGCTTCTTGGCCTGCTTACCCTTGTTCCAGCCTTGCATTGGTTTCCAAGCTGGTTTAGTCTGGGAAGCGTTACCCTCTTGTCTAGAGGCTGCAGAGTTGGAAGCCGTTCCGTTCCTGAAATTGCGAAAGGAACGAAAATTGGACTTATTCTTAGCCTTGAAAGGCCTATCTTGTGGGAGGGCATGGCCCTTTCCCCCATTGATGTCTGAAATAATTTCTTTCAATTCTGGCCCAAAAATGGTCTTGCCTTTGAAAGGGATATTAAGCAATTTCGTCTTGGAAGATACATCCGCCGACCAAGGCTATAGCCAGAGCGCTCTGCGCGCCACAATTGCAAACCCTAAATTTTTCGCCGCTAATCTCGCTAACTGCAAAGCGGCATCTAAAATAAAGGAATTAGCTAACTTAAGTGCGTGAATTCTGTCCATGACTTCCTCATACGGAGTCTCCCTACTGAGCGACTTTTCCAGTTCCTCGAACCAGAACCACGCCGCTGTAGTGACAGGAATAATGCATGAAATAGGTTGAAGGAGGTAACCTTGCTGTACAAAAATCTTTTTAAGCAAACCCTCCAATTTTTTATCCATAGGATCTTTGAAAGCACAATTGTCCTCAATGGGAATGGTCGTGCGTTTGGCTAGTGTAGAAACCGCCCCTTCGACCTTAGGGACTGTTTGCCATATGTCCTTCCTGGGGTCGACCATAGGGAACAATTTCTTAAATATAGGAGGAGGGACAAAAGGTATGCCTGGCTTCTCCCACTCCTTATTCACTATGTCCGCCACCCGTTTAGGTATCGGAAAGGCATCAGGGTGCACCGGGACCTCTAGGAACTTGTCCATCTTGCACAATTTTTCTGGGATGACCAGATTGTCACAATCATCCAGAGTAGATAGCACCTCCTTAAGTAATGCGCGGAGATGCTCTAATTTAAATTTAAATGTCACAACATCAGGTTCTGCCTGCTGAGAAATTCTTCCTGTATCAGAAATTTCTCCATCTGACAAACCCTCCCTCACTGCCACTTCAGACTGGTGTAAGGGTATGACAGAAAAATTATCATCAGCGCCCTTCTGCTCTACAGTGTTTAAAACAGAGCAATCGCGCTTTCTCTGAAATGCTGGCATTTTGGATAAAATATTAGCTATGGAGTTATCCATTACTGCCGTCAATTGTTGCATAGTAACAAGCATTGGCGCGCTAGAAGTACTAGGGGTCGCCTGCGCGGGCATAACTGGTATAGACACAGAAGGAGAGGATGTAGAACTATCTCTACTTCCTTCATCTGAGGAATCATCCTGGGCAACCTTACTATTTGTGACAGTACTGTCCTTACTGTGTTTGGACGCTATGGCACAATTATCACACATATTAGAAGGGGGAACCACATTGGCTTCCATACATACAGAACATGATCTATCTGAAGGTACAGACATGTTAAACAGGCTTAAACTGGTTAATAAAGCACAAAAACCGTTTTAAAACAAAACCGTTACTGTCTCTTTAAATGTTAAACAGGGCACACTTTATTACTGAATATGTGAAAAACTATGAAGGAATTATCCAATCTTTACCAAATTTTCGCCACAGTGTCTTAATGCATTCAAAGTATTGCACCCCAATTTTCAAGCTGTTAACCACCCTTAAAATATGGAAACCGGAGCCGTTTGCAATTTTAACCCCACTACAGTCCCAGCCACAGCCTTTGTTGCGACTTCACCTATCCTAGGGGGTATACGATACCAATTCAAGCCTTCCAGGAACGTTTTCAGTGGATACCAGACCCTCTCACATGCAGCTGCATGCACTGCACTCAAAAGAAACTGCGCAATAATGGCGCGAAAATGAGGCTCTGCCTACTACAGTGAAAGGCCCTTCCTGACTGGGAAGGTGTCTTAACTAGTGCCTGGCGATAAAAACGTTCCCCAAACAATAAAAGTGTGAAAATTACTTCAGACTTTAAAAAACAACTTAAATAAACAATCGATTTAGCCCTTAAGAGTGTCCACCAGTTAATAGCCCATAATAAGCCCTTTATTCTTTCTAAGTCTAAGAAAATGGCTTACCAATCCCCATGAGGGAAAATGACAGCCTTCCAGCATTACACAGTCTTGTTAGAAAAATGGCTAGTCATACCTTGAGCAGAAAAGTCTGCAAACTGTTCCCCCCAACTGAAGTTCTCTCAGCTCAACAGTCCTGCGTGGGAACAGCAATTGATTTTAGTTACTGCTGCTAAAATCATACTCCTCTTTTAAACAGAACTCTTCATCTCTTTCTGTTTCAGAGTAAATAGTACATACCAGCACTATTTTAAAATAACAAACTCTTGATAGAAGAATAAAAAACTACAACTAAACACCACATACTCTTCACCATCTCTGTGGAGATGCTACTTGTTCAGAGCGGCAAAGAGAATGACTGGGGGGGCGGAGCCTGGGAGGGGCTATATGGACAGCTTTTGCTGTGCTCTTTGCCATTTCCTGTTGGGGAAGAGAATATTCCCACAAGTTATGGATGACGCCGTGGACCGGACACACCAATGTTGGAGAAATTAAACTTAAATGGATTGGAGAGAACATTAAATTAAGTATAATTGAATAATCAACAAATGCATAATGAAAAGACAATGTATAAGCACTTAGTCTGAATTTCAGATGAATAGTAGATTTTTTTCTGATACATTTAAGTTACTACCTTTTTACCTGTATTACGTGGCAGCCATCAACCAATCACATGCATTAAATGTATATAATGTAAACTCTTGCACATGCCCAGTAGGAACTGGTGCTTCAGAATGTGTGCACATAAAAGTGAATTTAGTCATCTGGCAGTAGTGTTTGCACAGTTAAACATAGTTGCAAACACTGGTGCCATAGAATCCTAAAGAAGGGTGCATGCTTTAAAGGGACACTGAACCCAATTTTTTCTTTTGTGACTCAGATAGAGCATGCAATTTTAAGCAACTTTCTAATTTACTCCTTTACTCTAATTTACTCTGGACAGCACTTTTTTATTGGTGGATGAATTTATCCACCAATCAGCAAGAACAACCCAGGTTGTTCACCAAAAATGGGCCGGCATCTAAACTTACATTCTTGCATTTCAAATAAAGATACCAAGAGAATAAAGAAAGTTTGATAAAAGGAGTAAATTAGAAAGTTGCTTAAAATTTCATGATCTATCTGAATCACAAAAGAAAACTTTTGGGTTAAGTGTCCCTTTTAAGTTCTCATCAACCTATCTAGCTTTACTCTTCAGCAAAGAATACAAAGAGAACAATGCAAATATGATAATTATAAAAGTAATATGGAAAGTTGTTTGAAATGGCATGCTCTATCTGAATCATACACATTTAATTTTGACTTTGCTGTCCCTTTAAGGAATACCTTTCTGATTTGAATTAAAAGTTTCATAAGGGGGTGGAGCTAGCCTTTGTAGAAGCAGGACGTGTTCCTATGAAGCTCCTGACTTTAACTACTTTACTTCAGCTAATATCTTCAAAAATTACCTTCAAATTTTACTAATTTGACTCTCAGAAGGAACAGTGGTAAACTCTGGGCTGAGGAAACCTTAGAGGAGTAGAGACTCGAGAGAAGTTTTGCATTTTTACCAAGAAGCAACCACGCGACATTGCATATCTCAAACTGGAGAGCTAGCTGTTAATGGGGCTCATAGGCAGCAGTTAACCTTTCAGCGAACATTAACAGATTCAGCAACAGCGCCTCATTTAACCATCCACACAGATAACTCTCTGAAAAGACTATTGATCTACCTCAGAGCCGGATTCTAACCAAAATGGCGATGGTTTTATTTTTATTAAAACAGTTGGAGGCCAAGATGGACGCCCATTTCCTTAACTTACGTGAAGAGCTTATATTGGAGCGGAACACTACACGAGATGACCCTGAACCCTTCACAAGGCAGCTTCTACATCTTGCTGACCTAACAGCCACCTCCTCCTCGCAATCGCAGGGGCATAAGTCTGTGAACAACTTCACCCATAAAAGTGCGGACCCTCACTCACCTACCATCCTAGAGGAAGTCGTCTCACCCACATGGAATACACTCATCCCAGCTGAGACACCGGCTCCCCATTTCAGCGGCGCTGAACTCCTCACAGAGCTGGAAGTCTCTGCTGACCTTTTTGATTGCAGCGCAGCTGAAATCACCTCTCCAGTCCTACCACCCGCTGGAAGCATGATTGTGGCAGGTGAGCAGAAACCGCAGGTACACTTCACGTTAGAGACTTACGGTCCCATCTCATGGTCAGTGTTTTCTCTGTCTGAGACATTAGCGTCTGATCCCCACTCCTCTGCATATCTCTCAAAGGCTGCCCTGGTAGTTAACTCTCTGGCCCTAGGAAAATGTGATGACTTTGTACCATTTATGAGGAGTGCAACCCTTCAGCCGTTTTTAGAGCTCAGTTTTGCCGACACACTTTCATATTGCACAGTTTGGAAGCACCAGTTTTCAAACTCATCACTAACTACGGGAGGTCCTTTTTTAGCAAAGATCAGCAGCTCCCTCTCCACAATCCTATCATGGAACTGCCTTAAGACTGGCATTGGGTAATCTGGCTTGAGAGATTCTGTTTTCCCATGGAACTTTTCTTCTGAGGCATTGTCTTTTCTTTTTACTAATATTTAAATGACGACAGTTCTGTCTGAAATGTGAACTTGCAATACATCAGTTTATGTTATAGTATCAGTAGTTGAGACTTATATATGTTGTAATCTTATGCAAATTTTAATTATGCCCTTGCATGTTTCAAATATTCTCCTTGAAAACCTAGATGAGAGGTAATTGCCGGATAGTGTAGGCTTAAGGTCCCACTTCATATGCGGGTTTCTTACTTTTAATACAAATTAATAGATAAGTCAGAGGCTCATTACTGTGCAGCCCTAACCTCTATAACTTAAGATACACCTACACATTATAAATTTGCCTAGCAGTGTGCACATAACAACCACATTACATAGAGAACAAGGACTTTGATGTACATGTTATATTTGTACCAGTCACTAATGTCAACACGGCCTTAACCTCCTCAAAGGTGCATGGGTTAATTCGTTCATCATAGTTTGCATCCTGAAATAACACATTATCGTATTATTGAGTTATTTGCATTTTAATCTCATATTGTTACCTCTGGAGTCCTATGCAATTACTGTGAGCCTTATTTACTCATTTACTTATTTGAGTCAGACTGTACAGCTATATGAGGCTCTTCTGTGCAGACTCCCAAGGGATCTGTCTAGAACTGCTGCAGCTCACCAATAATATAGAGCTCTATTGTTTGCACCCCCATATAATACCCACAGTTTACCGCTTAGAAGTGAATCTTGGCATGTATTTATGTTCGCCTGCCTCACCTTAAATGTTGAGCGGGTGAGGTTGTATATGCCACAACAGTTATTAACAGTTACTATTTAATGTAAATGAGCTCTTGAAATTACAGTCAGGGTTATGATGTGTTTGTAATAGCTGAGCTTTATTGCATAAGATTTACCTTCAAATCTATATTCATGTTGTAAACGTTAAATTTTGTTTTACAAAACTTATATTGCCTTATCAGTAGATATAGTTTAAGGTATCTATGCCATTCTAATGTACGCTATTAGTGTTTACTATTATCTCATAAAAAACAGAATTTATGCTTACCTGATAAATTACTTTCTCCAACGGTGTGTCCGGTCCACGGCGTCACCCTTACTTGTGGGAATATCTCTTCCCCAACAGGAAATGGCAAAGAGTCCCAGCAAAGCTGGCCACATAGTCCCTCCTAGGCTCCGCTTACCCCAGTCATTCGACCGACGGACAGGAGGAAAAAATAGGAGAAACCATATGGTGTCGTGGTGACTGTAGTTAGAGAAAATAATTCATCGGACCTGATTAAAAAACCAGGGCGGGCCGTGGACCAGACACACCGTTGGAGAAAGTAATTTATCAGGTAAGCATAAATTCTGTTTTCTCCAACATTGGTGTGTCCGGTCCACGGTGTCATCCTTACTTGTGGGAACCAATACCAAAGCTTTAGGACACGGATGAAGGGAGGGAGCAAATCAGGTCACCTAAACGGAAGGCACCACGGCTTGCAAATCCTTTCTCCCAAAAATAGCCTCCGAAGAAGCAAAAGTATCAAATTTGTAATTTTGGCAAAAGTGTGCAGTGAAGACCAAGTCGCTGCCTTACATATCTGATCAACAGAAGCCTCGTTCTTGAAGGCCCATGTGGAAGCTACAGCCCTAGTGGAGTAAGCTGTGATTCTTTCAGGAGGCTGCCGTCCGGCAGTCTCATAAGCCAATCGGATGATGCTTTTAAGCCAAAAAGAAAGAGAGGTAGAAGTTGCTTTTTGACCTCTCCTTTTACCAGAATAGACGACAAACAGAGAAGAAGTTTGTCTGAAGTCTTTCGTAGCTTCTAAGTAGAATTTTAGAGCACGGACTACATCTAAATTGTGTAGCAAACGTTCCTTCTTTGAAACTGAATTCGGACACAAAGAAGGTACAACTATCTCCTGATTAATATTTTTGTTGGAAACAACCTTTGGTAGAAAACCAGGCTTAGTACGCAAAACAACCTTATCTGAATGGAACACCAGATAGGGTGGAGTACATTGTAGAGCAGATAACTCAGAAACTCTTCTAGCAGAAGAAATAGCAACCAAAAACAAAACTTTCCAAGATAACAACTTAATATCTACGGAATGTAAAGGTTAAAACGGAACCCCTTGAAGAACTGAAAGAACTAGATTTAAACTCCAGGGAGGAGTCAAAGGTCTGTAAACAGGCTTGATCCGAGCCAGTCGTTTGTGCAGTAGGACAGATAAAGCAGAAATCTGTCCCTTTAGAGAACTTGCAGATAATCCTTTATCCAAACATTCTTGTAGAAAGGAAAGAATCCTAGGAATCTTTATCTTATTCCATGGGAATCCCTTGGATTCACACCAGCAGATATATCTTTTCCATATTTTATGGTAAATCTTTCTAGTTACCGGTTTTCTGGCTTGAACCAGAGTATCTATCACGGAATCTGAAAACCCACGCTTTGATAGAATCAAGCGTTCAATCTCCAAGCCGTCAGCTGGAGGGAGACCAGATTTGGATGTTCGAATGGACCCTGAACAAGAAGGTCCTGTCTCAAAGGTAGCTTCCATGGTGGAACCGATGACATATTCACCAGGTCTGCATACCAAGTCCTGCGTGGCCACGCAGGAGCTATCAAGATCACCGAGGCCCTCTCCTGTTTGATCCTGGCTACCAGCCTGGGAATGAGAGGAAACGGCGGAAACACATAAGCTAGGTTGAAGGTCCAAGGCGCTACTAGTGCATCCACTAGAGTCACCTTGGGATCCCTGGATCTGGACCCGTAGCAAGGAACCTTGAAGTTCTGACGGGACGCCATCAGATCCATATCTGGAATGCCCCATATTTGCGTCAACTGGGCAAAGATCTCCGGGTGGAGTTCCCACTCCCCCGGATGGAATGTCTGACGACTCAAATAATCCGCTTCCCAGTTTTCCACACCTGGAATGTGGATCGCAGATAGGTGGCAGGAGTGATTCTCCGCCCATTGTATTATTTTGGTCACTTCTTTCATCGCCAGGGAACTCCTTGTTCCCCCCTGATGATTGAGATACGCAACAGTCGTCATGTTGTCTGATTGGAATCTTATGAATCTGGCCTTTGCTAGCTGAGGCCAAGCCTGGAGAGCATTGAATATCGCTCTTAGTTCCAGAATGTTTATCGGGAGAAGAGACTCTTCCCGAGACCACAGTCCCTGAGCTTTCAGGGATTCCCAGACCGCGCCCCAGCCCACTAGGCTGGCGTTGGTCGTGACGATGACCCACTCTGGAATGCGGAAGCTCATTCCCTGGGATAGGTGATCCTGGGTTAGCCACCAACGGAGTGAGTCTCTGGTCTTCTGATCTACTTGAATCACTGGAGACAAGTCTGTATAATCCCCATTCCACTGTTTCAGCATGCACAGTTGTAATGGTCTTAGATGAATTCGCGCAAAAGGAACTATGTCCATTGCTGCAACCATCAATCCTACTACTTCCATGCACTGAGCTACGGAAGGACGAGGAATAGAATGAATAACTTGACAAGCGTTTAGAAGTTTTGACTTTCTGACATCTGTCAAGAAAATCCTCATTTCTAAGGAATCTATTATTGTTCCCAAGAAGGGAACTCTTGTCGACGGAGACAGGGAACTTTTTTCTATGTTCACCTTCCATCCGTGAGATCTGAGAAGGGCCAGAACGATGTCTGAGTGAGCCTTTGCCTTTGAAAGAGACGACGCTTGTACTAGAATGTTGTCCAAGTACGGTACTACTGCAATGCCCCTTGGTCTTAGAACCGCTAGAAGGGATCCGAGTACCTTTGTGAAAATCCTTGGAGCAGTGGCTAACCCGAATGGGAGGGCCACAAACTGGTAATGTTTGTCCAGAAAGGCGAACTTTAGGAACTGATGATGTTCCTTGTGGATAGGGATATGTAGATACGCATCCTTTAGATCCACGGTAGTCATAAATTGACCTTCCTGAATTGTGGGTAGAATCGTTCGAATGGTTTCCATCTTAAACAATGGTACTCTGAGAAATTTGTTTAGGATCTTTAGATCCAGGATTGGTCTGAAAGTTCCCTCTTTTTTGGGAACCACAAACAGATTTGAGTAAAATCCCATTCCTTGTTCCGCCGTTGGAACTGGGTGTATCACTCCCATCTTTAACAGGTCTTCTACACAATGTAAGAATGCTTGTCTCTTTATTTGGTTTGAGGATAAGTGAGACATGTGGAACCTTCCCCTTGGGGGTAGTTCCTTGAATTCCAGAAGATAACCCTGAGAAACTATTTCTAGCGTCCAGGGATCCTGAACATCTCTTGCCCAAGCCTGAGCAAAGAGAGAGAGTCTGCCCCCCACTAGATCCGGTCCCGGATCGGGGGCTACTTCTTCATGCTGTTTTGTTAGCAGCGGCAGGCTTCTTGGCCTGCTTACCCTTGTTCCAGCCTTGCATCGGTTTCCAGGCTGGTTTGGTCTGTGAGGTATTACCCTCTTGTTTAGAGGATGCAGAAATAGAGCCCGGTCCGTTCCTGAAATTACGAAAGGAACGAAAATTAGACTTATTCTTGGCTTTGAAAGGCCTATCTTGTGGGAGGGCGTGGCCCTTTCCCCCAGTGATGTCTGAGATAATCTCTTTCAATTCTGGCCCGAAGAGAGTTTTACCCTTGAAGGGGATATTAAGCAATTTTGTCTTGGATGATACATCCGCTGACCAAGACTTTAGCCAAAGCGCTCTGCGCGCCACAATTGCAAACCCTGAATTTTTCGCCGCTAATCTAGCTATTTGCAAAGCGGCATCTAAAATAAAAGAGTTAGCCAATTTAAGTGCGTGAACTCTGTCCATAACCTCCTCATATGGAGTCTCTCTACTGAGCGACTTTTCTAGTTCCTCGAACCAGAACCACGCTGCTGTAGTGACAGGAACAATGCACGAAATGGGTTGAAGAAGGTAACCTTGCTGTATAAAAATCTTTTTAAGCAAACCCTCCAATTTTTTATCCATAGGATCTTTGAAAGCACAATTATCCTCGATAGGAATAGTAGTGCGCTTGTTTAGAGTAGAAACTGCCCCCTCGACCTTAGGGACTGTCTGCCATAAGTCCTTTCTGGGGTCGACCATAGGAAATAATTTCTTAAATATAGGAGGGGGAACAAAAGGTATGCCGGGCTTCTCCCATTCCTTATTCACTATGTCCGCCACCCGCTTGGGTATAGGAAAAGCGTTGGGGTGCACCGGAACCTCTAGGAACTTGTCCATCTTGCATAATTTTTCTGGAATGACCAGGTTGTCACAATCATCCAGAGTAGATAACACCTCCTTAAGCAGTGCGCGGAGATGTTCTAATTTAAATTTAAATGTCACAACATCAGGTTCAGCCTGTTGGGAAATTTTTCCTGAATCTGAAATTTCCCCATCTGACAAAACCTCCCTCAAGGCCCCTTCAGATTGGTGTGAGGGTATGACAGAACAATTATCATCAGCGCCCTCCTGCTCTTCAGTGTTTAAAACAGAGCAATCGCGCTTTCTCTGATATGCAGGCATTTTGGATAAAATATTTGCTATGGAGTTATCCATTACAGCCATCAATTGTTGCATGGTAATAAGCATTGGCGCGCTAGAAGTACTAGGTGCCTCCTGCGTGGGCAAAACTGGTGTAGACACAGAAGGAGATGATGTAGAACCATGTCTACTCCCTTCATCTGATGAATCATCTTGGGCAACTTCATTATCTGTGACAGTACTGTCCTTACTTTGTTTGGACGCTTTAGCACAATTATCACATAATTTAGAAGGGGGAGACACATTGACTTTCATACATATAGAACATAGCTTATCTGAAGGCACAGACATGTTAAACAGGCTTAAACTTGTCAGCAAAACACAAAAAACGTTTTAAATCAAAACCGTTACTGTCTCTTTAAATTTTAAACAGAGCACACTTTATTACTGAATATGTGAAAAAATATGAAGGAATTGTTCAAAATTTCACCACAGTGTCTTAAAGCATTAAAAGTATTAGACACCAATTTTCAGAGCTTTAACCCTTAAAATAACGAAACCGGAGCCGGTTACAGTTTTAACCCCTCTACAGTCCCAGCTACAGCCTCTGCTGCGACTCTACAAAACCCAGAGGGGAATACGATACCAAATGACGCCTTCTAGGAACTTTTCCAACTATTTTCAGGTCCTCACACATGCATCTGCATGTCTTGCTCTCAAAAACAACTGCGCAGTAATGGCGCGAAAATGAGGCTCAGCCTACGACTGGGAAGGCCCTTCCTGACTGGAAAAGGTGTCTAACATAGTGCCTGACGTTAAAAAAACGTTCCCCAAGTTTATAAATGTGAAATACCAGCATAAACATGTATAAAATGCCCAAATAAAGCAATCGATTTTGCCCATAAAAGTGTCTACCAGTTTTATAGCCCATATTAAGCCCTTTATTCTGCTTGAGACTAAGAAAATGGCTTACCGGTCCCCATGAGTGGAAATGACAGCCTTCCAGCATTACACAGTCTTGTTAGAAATATGGCTAGTCATACCTTAAGCAGAAAAGTCTGCTAACTGTTTCCCCCAACTGAAGTTACTTCATCTCAACAGTCCTATGTGGAAACAGCAAAGGATTTTAGTTACTGTCTGCTAAAATCATCTTCCTCTCACAAACAGAATTCTTCATCTCTTTCTGTTTCAGAGTAAATAGTACATACCAGCACTATTTTAAAATAACAAACTCTTGATAGTAGAATAAAAAACTACAACTAAACACCACATACTCTTAACCATCTCCGTGGAGATGTTGCCTGTGCAACGGCAAAGAGAATGACTGGGGTGGGCGGAGCCTAGGAGGGACTATGTGGCCAGCTTTGCTGGGACTCTTTGCCATTTCCTGTTGGGGAAGAGATATTCCCACAAGTAAGGATGACGCCGTGGACCGGACACACCAATGTTGGAGAAATCCCCAATGTAGGATCACTGCAATATAAACATATATTTTAAATATAGGACACATGGTTTAAGCTTAAGTTAATGGGTCTACTTATAATGTATTTATGCAGGTACACAAGTCTGACTATAGATATATAATTTTCCTTTACAGATCCATGTAGAATAACTACACTTGGTACAAAATAATATTTAATAGGTAGCACTGCCTTAGGGCCCCTACATAGCTACTCCTTATTGTGTTTTCTGTGGCTGGCCTGACAATATAGAGAAGGAAAAATTCACTACGTGATCTCTGTCTTGCCAAACAGCCTGTGTTCACTAGTCTATGAAACATCTGTGCCAGAAACCAGGTACCCTATAGTCTCAATGATATACTTCAAAGAATAGTACGGCGATTCAGGCCTATAATAGTTTAACATTCTATAGCATAACCTTTCTTTCTTAGACTGCTATGATTGAATATTAAATGTGTTGTATAAGTTTGTTATAAAAGTGCAGCAATTAACAGAACTCTGGTCCACTAGAATTTGTCACTTGAGTCACATGTAGGAAATGCATTGAAAGCCTTATGATAATGAGACCCCTAAATAATCACACTCCCTGAGTGATAGTTTTTATTTGGATAAAATGCCGATCCTTACTAAGCCCCTCTCCTGCCTTTCCCGCCGGTACTTGTTACCTGCGGGTCATACCGATATAACTTTTACCCACATCGCCTAGAGCTGGCACTTCCCCAGGAGAGGAGCCCATGCAGTAACCGCCTACCCTCTATATATTTGAATCTTCTCCTCTACACATAACCCTACCTGTAAATTTGAAATTTCGTAACTATATAACAAGCCTCCTAATAGCCCTATTTACATTATTAATTTGGCCTCCTAGATAGCTCCGCCCCCCTACTCCCTTTCATTCCCCTTCTTTTCTAACACAAGCGGCTCTTGCCCGCTGAACTCTTTCTTCCCTCTTCTAGACCACCTTGGTCTGAGTACGCCTAATTAAATACTGCCCCACGACTGCCTCAACCCTATTAGAATAAATGAACATATTAATTTTCTTCATGGTAAGTCATGGGCCATACCTATTATTTACAAAATAACATAATTTATGCTTACCTGATAAATTCCTTTCTTCTGTAGTGTGATCAGTCCACGGGTCATCATTACTTCTGGGATATTACTCCTCCCCAACAGGAAGTGCAAGAGGATTCACCCAGCAGAGCTGCATATAGCTCCTCCCCTCTACGTCACTCCCAGTCATTCGACCAAGGACCAACGAGAAAGGAAAAGCCAAGGGTGAAGTGGTGACTGGAGTATAAATTAAAAAATATTTACCTGCCTTAAAAACAGGGCGGGCCGTGGACTGATCACACTACAGAAGAAAGGAATTTATCAGGTAAGCATAAATTATGTTTTCTTCTGTTAAGTGTGATCAGTCCACGGGTCATCATTACTTCTGGGATACCAATACCAAAGCAAAAGTACACGGATGACGGGAGGGATAGGCAGGCTCTTTATACAGAAGGAACCACTGCCTGAAGAACCTTTCTCCCAAAAATAGCCTCCGATGAAGCAAAAGTGTCAAATTTGTAAAATTTGGAAAAAGTATGAAGCGAAGACCAAGTTGCAGCCTTGCAAATCTGTTCAACAGAGGCCTCATTCTTGAAGGCCCAAGTGGAAGCCACAGCTCTAGTAGAATGAGCTGTAATTCTTTCAGGAGGCTGCTGTCCAGCAGTCTCATAAGCTAAACGAATTATGCTACGAAGCCAAAAAGAAAGAGAGGTAGCGGAAGCTTTTTGACCTCTCCTCTGCCCAGAGTAAATGACAAACAGAGAAGACGTTTGTCGAAATTCCTTTGTTGCCTGTAAGTAAAATTTTAGAGCACGGACTACATCCAGGTTGTGCAGTAGACGTTCCTTCTTTGAAGAAGGATTTGGGCATAAAGAAGGAACAACAATCTCTTGATTGATATTCCTGTTAGTAACTACCTTAGGTAAGAACCCAGGTTTAGTACGCAGGACTACCTTATCCGAATGAAAAATCAAATAAGGAGAATCACAATGTAAGGCTGATAATTCAGAGACTCTTCGAGCCGAGGAAATAGCCATTAAAAATAGAACTTTCCAAGATAACAACTTTATATCAATGGAATGAAGGGGTTCAAACGGAACGCCCTGTAAAACATTAAGAACAAGGTTTAAACTCCATGGTGGAGCAACAGTTTTAAACACAGGCTTAATCCTGGCCAAAGCCTGACAAAAAGCCTGGACGTCAGGAACTTCTGACAGACGTTTGTGTAACAGAATGGACAGAGCTGAGATCTGTCCCTTTAATGAACTAGCAGATAAACCCTTTTCTAAACCTTCTTGTAGAAAAGACAATATCCTAGGAATCCTAACCTTACTCCAAGAGTAACCTTTGGATTCACACCAATATAGGTATTTATGCCATATCTTATGGTAAATCTTTCTGGTAACAGGTTTCCTAGCCTGTATTAAGGTATCAATAACTGACTCAGAAAACCCACGTCTTGATAAAATCAAGCGTTCAATTTCCAAGCAGTCAGCTTCAGAGAAGTTAGATTTTGATGTTTGAAGGGACCCTGTATCAGAAGGTCCTGTTTCAGAGGTAGAGACCAAGGTGGACAGGATGACAAGTCCACCAGGTCTGCATACCAAGTCCTGCGTGGCCACGCAGGTGCTATTAGAATCACTGATGCTCTCTCTTGTTTGATTCTGGCAATCAATCGAGGAAGTAACGGGAAGGGTGGAAACACGTAAGCCATCCTGAAGTCCCAAGGTGCTGTCAGAGCATCTATCAGGACTGCTCCTGGATCCCTGGATCTGGACCCGTAACGAGGAAGCTTGGCGTTCTGTCGAGACGCCATGAGATCTATCTCTGGTTTGCCCCAACGTCGAAGTATTTGGGCAAAGACCTCCGGATGAAGTTCCCACTCCCCCGGAAGAAAAGTCTGACGACTTAAGAAATCCGCCTCCCAGTTCTCCACTCCCGGGATGTGGATTGCTGACAGGTGGCAAGAGTGAGACTCTGCCCAGCGAATTATCTTTGATACTTCCATCATAGCTAGGGAGCTTCTTGTCCCTCCCTGATGGTTGATGTAAGCTACAGTCGTGATGTTGTCCGACTGAAACCTGATGAACCCCCGAGTTGTCAACTGGGGCCAAGCCAGGAGGGCATTGAGAACTGCTCTCAATTCCAGAATGTTTATTGGCAGGAGACTCTCCTCCTGACTCCATTGTCCCTGAGCCTTCAGAGAATTCCAGACGGCACCCCAACCTAGAAGGCTGGCGTCTGTTGTTACAATTGTCCAGTCTGGTCTGCTGAATGGCATCCCCCTGGACAGATGTGGCCGAGAAAGCCACCATAGAAGAGAATTTCTGGTCTCTTGATCCAGATTCAGAGAAGGGGATAAGTCTGAGTAATCCCCATTCCACTGACTTAGCATGCACAGTTGCAGTGGTCTGAGGTGTAAGCGTGCAAAGGGTACTATGTCCATTGCCGCTACCATTAAGCCGATTACCTCCATGCATTGAGCCACTGACGGGTGTTGAATGGAATGAAGGGTGCGGCAAGCACTTTGAAGTCTTGTTAGCCTGTCCTCTGTCAGGTAAATCTTCATTTCTACAGAATCTATAAGAGTCCCCAGGAAGGGAACTCTTGTGAGTGGAACGAGTGAACTTTTCTTTTCGTTCACCTTCCATCCATGTGACCTTAGAAATGCCAGCACTAACTCTGTATGAGACTTGGCAGTTTGAAAGCTTGAAGCTTGTATCAGAATGTTGTCTAGGTATGGAGCTACCGAGATTCCCCGCGGTCTTAGTACCGCCAGAAGAGCACCCAGAACCTTTGTGAAGATTCTTGGAGCTGTAGCCAATCCGAATGGAAGAGCCACAAACTGGTAATGCCTGTCTAGGAAGGCAAACCTTAGGTACCGATAATGATCTTTGTGAATCGGTATGTGAAGGTAAGCATCTTTTAAATCTACAGTGGTCATGTACTGACCCTCTTGGATCATAGGTAAAATTGTCCGAATAGTCTCCATCTTGAACGATGGAACTCTTAGGAATTTGTTTAGGATCTTTAAGTCCAGGATTGGTCTGAAAGTTCCCTCTTTTTTGGGAACCACAAACAGATTTGAGTAAAACCCCTGTCCCTGTTCCGATCGTGGAACTGGATGGATTACTCCCATTAACAAGAGCTCTTGTACGCAGCGTAGAAACGCCTCTTTCTTTGTCTGGATTGTTGACAATCTTGACAGATGAAATCTCTCTCTTGGAGGAGAGTATTTGAAGTCCAGAAGGTATCCCTGAGATATTATCTCTAGCGCCCAGGGATCCTGAACATCTCTTGCCCAAGCCTGGGCGAAGAGAGAAAGTCTGCCCCCCACTAGATCCGATCCCGGATCGGGGGCCCTCAATTCATGCTGTTTTAGGGGCAGCAGCAGGTTTCCTAGTCTGCTTGCCCTTGTTCCAGGACTGGTTAGGTTTCCAGCCTTGTCTGTAGCGAGCAACAGCTCCTTCCTGTTTTGGTGCAGAGGAAGTTGATGCTGCTCCTGCTTTGAAATTACGAAAGGAACAAAAATTAGACTGTCTAGTCTTGGCTTTGGCTTTGTCCTGAGGCAGGGCATGGCCTTTACCTCCTGTAATGTCAGCGATAATCTCTTTCAACCCGGGCCCGAATAAGGTCTGCCCTTTGAAAGGTAAATTAAGCAATTTAGACTTAGAAGTAACATCAGCTGACCAGGATTTTAGCCACAGCGCCCTGCGTGCCTGAATGGCGAATCCTGAATTCTTCGCCGTAAGTTTAGTAAGATGTACTACGGCCTCCGAAATGAATGAATTAGCTAGTTTAAGGACTCTAAGCCTGTCCGTAATGTCGTCCAGAGTAGCTGAACCAATGTTCTCTTCCAGAGACTCAATCCAGAATGCCGCTGCAGCCGTGATCGGCGCAATGCATGCAAGGGGTTGCAATATAAAACCTTGTTGAACAAACATTTTCTTAAGGTAACCCTCTAATTTTTTATCCATTGGATCTGAAAAAGCACAGCTATCCTCCACCGGGATAGTGGTACGCTTAGCTAAGGTAGAAACTGCTCCCTCCACCTTAGGGACCGTTTGCCATAAGTCCCTTGTGGTGGCGTCTATTGGAAACATTTTTCTAAATATCGGAGGGGGTGAGAACGGCACACCGGGTCTATCCCACTCCTTAGTAACAATTTCAGTAAGTCTCTTAGGTATAGGAAAAACCTCAGTACTCGTCGGTACCGCAAAATATTTATCCAACCTACACATTTTCTCTGGTATTGCAACTGTGTTACAATCATTCAGAGCCGCTAACACCTCCCCTAGTAATACACGGAGGTTTTCCAGTTTAAATTTAAAATTTGAAATATCTGAATCCAGTCTGTTTGGATCAGAACCGTCACCCACAGAATGAAGCTCTCCGTCCTCATGTTCTGCCACCTGTGACGCAGTGTCTGACATGGCCCTAATATTATCAGCGCACTCTGTTCTCACCCCAGAGTGATCACGCTTACCTCTTAGCTCTGGTAATTTAGCCAAAACCTCAGTCATAACAGTAGCCATATCCTGTAATGTGATTTGTAATGGCCGCCCAGATGTACTCGGCGCTACAATATCACGCACCTCCCTCTGAGCGGGAGATGTAGGTACTGACACGTGAGGCGAGTTAGTCGGCATAACTCTCCCCTCGTTGTTTGGTGAAATTTGTTCAATTTGTACAGATTGACTTTTATTTAAAGTAGCATCAATACAGTTAGTACATAAATTTCTATTGGGCTCCACTTTGGCATTGCAACAAATGACACAGGTATCATCCTCTGAATCAGACATGTTTAACACACTAGCAAATAAACTTGTAACTTGGAAATACAATTCAATTAGAATAATATTAAAACGTACTGTGCCTTTAAGAAGCACAGAAGATCTATGACAGTTGAAAATTAATAAATTGAAACAGTTATAGACTCAATCCTTGTAAATAACACAACTTTAGCAAAGGTTTAATCCCATTAGCAAAGATAACAAATTCTGAAAGCAGGAAACAAATTACAGAATAAACGTTTTTTATCTCAGTCAAACTATAATTCTCACAGCTCTGCTGAGAGAAATTACCTCCCTCAAAATAAGTTTTGAAGACCCCTGAGCTCTGTAGAGATGAACCGGATCATGCAGGGAATACAATGAGTTGCTGACTGAAATATTTGATGTGTAGTAAAAGCGCCAAAAAACGGCCCCTCCCCCTCACACACAGCAGTGAGGGAGAACAGAAACTGTCAGAAAACAGATTAAGCAACTGCCAAGTGGAAAAATAGTGCCCAAACATTTATTCACTCAGTACCTCAGTAAATGAAAACGATTTTACATTCCAGCAAAAACGTTAAACATAATCTCTAGTTATTAAAGTGAATGTAAATTTTGATGCTAAAGTGCCCGGTTTTTAAAACTTTGATTAAAAAACAGAATTTATGTTTACCTGATAAATTTCTTTCTCCAACGGTGTGTCCGGTCCACGGCGTCATCCTTACTTGTGGGATATTCTCTTCCCCAACAGGAAATGGCAAAGAGCCCAGCAAAGCTGGTCACATGATCCCTCCTAGGCTCCGCCTACCCCAGTCATTCGACCGACGTTAAGGAGGAATAATAGCATAGGAGAAACCATATGGTACCGTGGTGACTGTAGTTAAAGAAAATAAATTATCAGACCTGATTAAAAAACCAGGGCGGGCCGTGGACCGGACACACCGTTGGAGAAAGAAATTTATCAGGTAAACATAAATTCTGTTTTCTCCAACATAGGTGTGTCCGGTCCACGGCGTCATCCTTACTTGTGGGAACCAATACCAAAGCTTTAGGACACGGATGAAGGGAGGGAGCAAATCAGGTCACCTAAATGGAAGGCACCACGGCTTGCAAAACCTTTCTCCCAAAAATAGCCTCAGAAGAAGCAAAAGTATCAAACTTGTAAAATTTGGTAAAAGTGTGCAGTGAAGACCAAGTCGCTGCCCTACATATCTGATCCACAGAAGCCTCGTTCTTGAAGGCCCATGTGGAAGCCACAGCCCTAGTGGAATGAGCCGTGATTCTTTCGGGAGGCTGCCGTCCGGCAGTCTCGTAAGCCAATCTGATGATGCTTTTAATCCAAAAAGAGAGAGAGGTAGAAGTTGCTTTTTGACCTCTCCTTTTACCTGAATAAACAACAAACAGGGAAGATGTTTGTCTAAAATCCTTTGTAGCATCTAAATAGAATTTTAGAGCGCGAACAACATCCAAATTGTGCAACAAGCGTTCCTTCTTTGAAACTGGTTTCGGACACAGAGAAGGTACGATAATCTCCTGGTTAATGTTTTTGTTAGAAACAACTTTTGGAAGAAAACCAGGTTTAGTACGTAAAACCACCTTATCTGCATGGAACACCAGATAAGGAGGAGAACACTGCAGAGCAGATAATTCTGAAACTCTTCTAGCAGAAGAAATTGCAACTAAAAACAAAACTTTCCAAGATAATAACTTAATATCAACGGAATGTAAGGGTTCAAACGGAACCCCCTGAAGAACTGAAAGAACTAGATTGAGACTCCAAGGAGGAGTCAAAGGTTTGTAAACAGGCTTGATTCTAACCAGAGCCTGAACAAAGGCTTGAACATCTGGCACAGCTGCCAGTTTTTTGTGAAGTAACACCGACAAGGCAGAAATCTGTCCCTTCAGGGAACTTGCCGATAATCCTTTTTCCAATCCTTCTTGAAGGAAGGATAGAATCCTAGGAATCTTAACCTTGTCCCAAGGGAATCCTTTAGATTCACACCAACAGATATATTTTTTCCAAATTTTGTGGTAAATCTTTCTAGTTACAGGCTTTCTGGCCTGAACAAGAGTATCGATAACAGAATCTGAGAAACCTCGCTTCGATAAAATCAAGCGTTCAATCTCCAAGCAGTCAGCTGGAGTGAAACCAGATTCGGATGTTCGAACGGACCCTGAACAAGAAGGTCTCGTCTCAAAGGTAGCTTCCAAGGTGGAGCCGATGACATATTCACCAGATCTGCATACCAAGTCCTGCGTGGCCACGCAGGAGCTATCAAGATCACCGACGCCCTCTCCTGATTGATCCTGGCTACCAGCCTGGGGATGAGAGGAAACGGCGGGAACACATAAGCTAGTTTGAAGGTCCAAGGTGCTACTAGTGCATCCACTAGAGCCGCCTTGGGATCCCTGGATCTGGACCCGTAGCAAGGAACTTTGAAGTTCTGACGAGAGGCCATCAGATCCATGTCTGGAATGCCCCAAAGTTGAGTGACTTGGGCAAAGATTTCCGGATGGAGTTCCCACTCCCCCGGATGCAATGTCTGACGACTCAGAAAATCCGCTTCCCAATTTTCCACTCCCGGGATGTGGATAGCAGACAGGTGGCAGGAGTGAGACTCCGCCCATAGAATAATCTTGGTCACTTCTTCCATCGCTAGGGAACTCCTTGTTCCCCCCTGATGGTTGATGTACGCAACAGTCGTCATGTTGTCTGATTGAAACCGTATGAACTTGGTCCTCGCTAGCTGAGGCCAAGCCTTGAGAGCATTGAATATCGCTCTCAGTTCCAGAATATTTATCGGTAGAAGAGATTCTTCCCGAGACCAAAGACCCTGAGCTTTCAGGGATCCCCAGACCGCGCCCCAGCCCATCAGACTGGCGTCGGTCGTGACAATGACCCACTCTGGTCTGTGGAATGTCATCCCTCGTGACAGGTTGTCCAGGGACAGCCACCAACGGAGTGAGTCTCTGGTCCTCTGATTTACTTGTATCTTTGGAGACAAGTCTGTATAGTCCCCATTCCACTGACTGAGCATGCACAGTTGTAATGGTCTTAGATGAATGCGCGCAAAAGGAACTATGTCCATTGTCGCTACCATCAACCCGATCACTTCCATGCACTGAGCTACGGAAGGAAGAGGAACGGAATGAAGTATTCGACAAGAGTCCAGAAGCTTTGTCTTTCTGGCCTCTGTTAGAAAAATCCTCATTTCTGAGGAGTCTATAATTGTTCCCAAGAAGGGAACCCTTGTTGACGGGGATAGAGAACTCTTTTCCACGTTCACTTTTCCAGCCGTGCGATCTGAGAAAGGCCAGGACGATGTCCGTGTGAGCCTTTGCTCGAGGGAGGGACGACGCTTGAATCAGAATGTCGTCCAGGTAAGGTACAACTGCAATGCCCCTTGGTCTTAGCACAGCTAGAAGGGACCCTAGTACCTTTGTGAAAATCCTTGGAGCAGTGGCTAATCCGAAAGGAAGCGCCACGAACTGGTAATGTTTGTCCAGGAATGCAAACCTTAGGAACCGATGATGTTCCTTGTGGATAGGAATATGTAGATACGCATCCTTTAAATCCACCGTGGTCATGAATTGACCTTCCTGGATGGAAGGAAGGATAGTTCGAATGGTTTCCATCTTGAAAGATGGGACCTTGAGAAATTTGTTTAAGATCTTGAGATCTAGGATTGGTCTGAACGTTCCCTCTTTTTTGGGAACTATGAACAGATTGGAGTAGAACCCCATCCCTTGTTCTCTCAATGGAACAGGATGAATCACTCCCATTTTTAACAGGTCTTCTACACAATGTAAGAACGCCTGTCTTTTTATGTGGTCTGAAGACAACTGAGACCTGTGGAACCTTCCCCTTGGGGGAAGTCCCTTGAATTCCAGAAGATAACCCTGGGAGACTATTTCTAGCGCCCAAGGATCCAGAACATCTCTTGCCCAAGCCTGAGCGAAGAGAGAGAGTCTGCCCCCCACCAGATCCGGTCCCGGATCGGGGGCCGATATTTCATGCTGTCTTGGTAGCAGTGGCAGGTTTCTTTGCCTGCTTTCCCTTGTTCCAGCCTTGCATTGGTCTCCAAGCTGGCTTGGCCTGAGAAGTATTACCCTCTTGCTTAGAGGACGTAGCACCTTGGGCTGGTCCGTTTTTACGAAAGGGACGAAAATTAGGTCTATTTTTTGCCTTGAAAGGCCGATCCTGAGGAAGGGCATGGCCCTTACCCCCAGTGATATCAGAGATAACCTCTTTCAAGTCAGGACCAAACAGCGTTTTCCCCTTGAAAGGAATGTTTAGTAGCTTGTTCTTGGAAGACGCATCAGCCGACCAAGATTTCAACCAAAGCGCTCTGCGCGCCACAATAGCAAACCCAGAATTCTTAGCCGCTAACTTAGCCAATTGCAAAGAGGCGTCTAGAGTGAAAGAATTAGCCAATTTGAGAGCATTGACTCTGTCCATAATCTCCTCATAAGGAGGAGAGTCACTATCGAGCACCTTAATCAGTTCATCAAACCAGAAATATGCGGCTGTAGTGACAGGGACAATGCATGAAATGGGTTGTAGAAGGTAACCCTACTGAACAAACATCTTTTTAAGCAAACCTTCTAATTTTTTATCCATAGGATCTTTGAAAGCACAACTATCCTCTATGGGAATAGTGGTGCGTTTGTTTAAAGTAGAAACCGCTCCCTCGACCTTGGGGACTGACTGCCATAAGTCCTTTCTGGGGTCGACCATAGGAAACAATTTTTTAAATATGGGGGGAGGGACGAAAGGAATACCGGGCCTTTCCCATTCTTTATTAACAATGTCCGCCACCCGCTTGGGTATAGGAAAAGCTTCTGGGAGCCCCGGCACCTCTAGGAACTTGTCCATTTTACATAGTTTCTCTGGGATGACCAAATTTTCACAATCATCCAGAGTGGATAATACCTCCTTAAGCAAAATGCGGAGATGTTCCAATTTAAATTTAAAAGTAATCACATCAGATTCAGCCTGCTGAGAAATGTTCCCTAAATCAGTAATTTCTCCCTCAGACAAAACCTCCCTGGCTCCCTCAGATTGGGTTAGGGGCCCTTCAGAGATATTAATATCAGCGTCGTCATGCTCTTCAGTAACTAAAACAGAGCATCCACGCTTACGCTGACAAGGGTTCATTTTGGCTAAAATGTTTTTGACAGAATTATCCATTACAGCCGTTAATTGTTGCATAGTAAGGAGTATTGGCGCGCTAGATGTACTAGGGGCCTCCTGAGTGGGCAAGACTCGTGTAGACGAAGGAGGGAATGATGCAGTACCATGCTTACTCCCCTCACTTGAGGAATCATCTTGGGCATCATTGTCATTATCACATAAATCACATTTATTTAAATGAATAGGAATTCTGGCTTCCCCACATTCAGAACACAGTCTATCTGGTAGTTCAGACATGTTAAACAGGCATAAACTTGATAAGAAAGTACAAAAAACGTTTTGAAATAAAACCGTTACTGTCACTTTAAATTTTAAACTGAACACACTGTATTACTGCAATTGCGAAAAAACATGAAGGAATTGTTCAAAATTCACCAAACTTTCACCACAGTGTCTTAAAGCCTTGAAAATATTGCACACCAATTTTGGAAGCTTTAACCCTTAAAATAACGGAACCGGAGCCGTTTTAAGCTTTAACCCCTTTACAGTCCCTGGTATCTGCTTTGCTGAGACCCAACCAAACCCAAGGGGAATACGATACCAAATGATGCCTTCAGAAGTCTTTTATCAGTATCAGAGCTCCTCTCACATGCGACTGCATGCCATGCCTCTCAAAAACAAGTGCGCAACACCGGCGCGAAAATGAGACTCTGCCTATGCTTTGGGAAAGCCCCTAAAGAATAAGGTGTCTAAAACAGTGCCTGCCGATATAATTATATCAAAATACCCAGAATAAATGATTCCTCAAGGCTAAATAAGTGTTAATATCAATCGATTTAGCCCAAAAAATGTCTACAGTCTAAATAAGCCCTTGTGAAGCCCTTATTTACAATTGAAATAAACATGGCTTACCGGATCCCATAGGGAAAATGACAGCTTCCAGCATTACATCGTCTTGTTAGAATGTGTCATACCTCAAGCAGCAAAGGACTGCAAACTGTTCCCCCAACTGAAGTTAATGCTCTCAACAGTCCTGTGTGGAACAGCCATGGATTTTAGTTACGGTTGCTAAAATCATTTTCCTCATACAAACAGAATTCTTCATCTCTTTTCTGTTTCTGAGTAAATAGTACGTACCAGCACTATTTGAAAATAACAAACTCTTGATTGAATAATGAAAAACTACAGTTAAACACTAAAAAACTCTAAGCCATCTCCGTGGAGATGTTGCCTGTACAACGGCAAAGAGAATGACTGGGGTAGGCGGAGCCTAGGAGGGATCATGTGACCAGCTTTGCTGGGCTCTTTGCCATTTCCTGTTGGGGAAGAGAATATCCCACAAGTAAGGATGACGCCGTGGACCGGACACACCTATGTTGGAGAAACAGGGGCACTTTAATTCATCAATATTTTCATTTCACTCCTGTTGTGAAAATAAACTTACTTTTTAATCTTCACAGCAGCTCCAGCTTCCTCCACCTTTTTCAAAGCCTCTTCCTGGGTCTAAAATGAGGTATCTGGCTTCCTCCAATCACAGCAGTGAATCAGACACTGAATCCCCCGGGGGGGAATCTGTGATTGGAGGATGACCTATCAATCATTTCTGACATCAGAAATGGCTTGTGAGACCGGAGGAAGCAGCAGCTGCTGTGAAGTTTAAAAGGTAAGTTTTTTTGTCACAACAGGAGTGAAATGTAAATTTTGATGAATTAAAGTGCCCCTGATTTTAATCAAAGTTTTAAAAACCGGGCACTTAAACATCAAAATTTACATTCACTTTAAACAGCTTTATGTATTTCTTACAGTGTAATTCTAGTGAAGTACCATTCCCCAGAATACTGAAGTGTAAAGTATACATACATGACATTATATCGGTATGGCAGGATTTTCTCATCAATTCCATTGTCAGAAAATAAAAACTGCTACATACCTCTATGCAGATTCATCTGCCCGCTGTCCCCTGATCTGAAGTTTACCTCTCCTCAGATGGCCGAGAAACAGCAATATGATCTTAACTACTCCGGCTAAAATCATAACAAAAACTCTGGTAGATTCTTCTTCAAACTCTGCCAGAGAGATAATAACACACTCCGGTGCTATTTTAAAATAACAAACTTTTGATTGAAGATATAAAACTAAGTATAATCACCATAGTCCTCTCACACATCCTATCTAGTCGTTGGGTGCAAGAGAATGACTGGGAGTGACGTAGAGGGGAGGAGCTATATGCAGCTCTGCTGGGTGAATCCTCTTGCACTTCCTGTTGGGGAGGAGTAATATCCCAGAAGTAATGATGACCCGTGGACTGATCACACTTAACAGAAGAAATAAAACTGAGGTTCCATTATCTTATGTACAAACATATATCCCGTTATCAACATCCATGTTTATAATGTTAACTCTAGCAATCTCGTATGCCTATTATCAGTTGTTAATGTCTACCTTTTCATAAGGGGGTTGTGTCTGTGGGACACGGATGTAACTTACATGACTATTATACACGTTTCCCTCCGAAGGCATATACAATTTATTTCAAGACTCGCTATTTCTTTGGTTTAAAATTATGTTTGTTATAAGGATGTATTTTCCAGAATTACGCCATTATTGTTACCGGATGAATATGTTGTGAAACTTTCTTATAACCTCAATAAAAAAAATTATTTAAAAAAAAAAAAAAAAAAAGTTTCATAAGGCCATATGTTGCAGTAAGGGATAAATAAGTAATTAAGTTGTGGTTGAAAGATGAGTTAAAACAGCAAACACAGCAAGTTACAACAGATGTATATACAAAGTAAATGTGGAATGGTATTTGGGACAAGTTATAACTTATCGTTCTCATTTCTTTAACTACTGCAGAGATATTTTACTAATTCTAAGCTGGATTATTGTCATGGTATAAATAATACTATAGCAGAAATCTCTCATGCAGTGCTTACCACCCTCCTTACGACTTACTGCTAATGCGGTCTTGTCCTTTTCATAGTTGGCTAACTGTCTGGTGAGCTCCGATACATCTTCCCGAGCCTTCTGCAGAGGTTCAACAAGACGACGGTTTTGTTGCTGCAAATCAGCCATCTCCTTTTCCAGACGGTCTTCCTTCTTCTTCATTTCCTCTACTTGTTCCTATGGAGAGGTGTTTAAAGAGATGTTATAAGAGCTGACTACCACAGCTGTGGTGAAACGAACAATTCACATCTCTCCAGAGAAGAAAATAATGTGAAGTAATGTCACTAATAAAAACTGATTAATCTGCATTATTTTAGAAAACAGTGTCATATGAAATGTCATGTAATCTATAGTGCTCATCTAAAGTGACAATATTTTGTAGTAGCCATCCTACCACCAACTTGTCCATTAGCTACTTAGGATAGGTGCAGCTTACAACGGAAGAGTGTGACCAATGCCACATATTTGCAGTGTGTTGATTCTTATTACTGCTTACCTTGAGAGAGTTAATGAGGGCCAAATTATTGAGTGTAATATCATTGTAATAGTTCTTGATGTCACTGAATGCCTTTTCATGGTTTTTCATTAATGCATTGATTTGTCCATTTTTTCTCTCTTCGACTTCATGGATTTCTGTCTTCCTGCGCAGCTCCAGCTCATCTCGCAACACATTCATCTTCTTGTCATACTTGGCCTCAATTTCTAATTACAGTAGAAAAGAAAGACGATACTAGCAACAATAACTTTAATGATTCTAAAAGATCTTGGTATGTTATTGTCTTGGGATGAGCCTATTTTAATGTGCTTCTAAACACAGAAGTGCAGGCATAATTGATGGTCTGGGTACTTTTAAGGGATACAAAACTTATGATTCCACACACAAATGATTAATACTAAACAGTTAAATCATTAAAACTTGGTTTCCTACAGTGGAATTGTTTTAATAATTGCCTGCTAATTTTTAAGTTAAAGGACCAGCAAATACAGTAGATTTGCATAAACAACAAATGCATGATACAAATACAATGCAATAGTACATAGGGGCCCATTTATCAAGCTCCGGATGGAGCTTGAGGGCCCGTGTTTCTAGCGTGTTTTTCTAAAGACCGCTGCTCCATAACCTGTCTGGACAGACATTGCTGCAATTGAACCCGATCGAGTACGATCGGGTTGATTGACACCTCCCTGCTGGCGGCCGATTGTCGGCGAATCTGCAGGGGGCGGCGTTGCACTAGCAGCTCACAAGAGCTGCAGGTGCAATGCTGAATACAGAGAGCGTATTGCTCTCCCCATTCAGCGAGGTCTGTCGGACCTAATCCGCACTGTCGGATCAGGTCCGACAGACCTTTGTTAAATAGGGGCCTTAGACTGAACTTCAACTGAGTAGTAGATTTTTTTCTGACAAATTTCAAAGTTATGTCTATTTCCACTCCTCCTGTATCATGTGACAGCCATCAGCCAATCACAAATGCATATACCTTTATTCTGTGAATAGGAGCTGGTGACTCAAAAAGTGTAAATACAAAAAGATTGTGTACATCTGAATCATGAAAGTTTAATTTTGACTTGTGTCCCTTTTAATTATTCTTTGTTCTTTGCTCTGAGCTTTTATCCTTGAAAATGATACCTAATGCACCATACGTTTTGATAAGTTTATATTACATTTTAGTAGAATAAACAGTTATAAGAAATAATCCATTGTTCTAACACAAATGATGACTAACATATTTTTGTTTATTACAACGTGAGGGGAGGAAGCTAAGTCACTACCTGCTGAAACTGGGTATAACAGTTACAGGTTTCTAACTTTGTGTTGTGAGAGAAGTTTGATAGGAGAAATCTTGCGTGGAGTCTTTGAGAGTCTTTATGGAACATCTTGTACAGACAGTCTCAGTGGGAATTATCCAATGATGATGCCCCTTCTGTGTGTAATAGCTGGTTTAGCTGTGACCTACCTGCCTACCATTGTATGCTACTAACTGAAGAGAAGTATTGCTGTATGTTCAATCATTGCTTTGTTTAGTATACATTTACAATAAACAGTGAATTCCTCATGACAAGAGTTTACATGTGCTAAGAAACATTTTCAAAGTCTCAACTTTGCAACAAAATCCTGAGCTATTTTACATAAAATACTTTATTAAAGGGATAGTAAAGTCCAAATTAAACTTTCATTATTCAGATAGGGTATGTAATTTAAAACAACTTTCTAATTTACTTTTATCATCAAATTTGCTTTGTTCTTTTGGTATTTTTAGTTGAAAGCTAAACCTAGGTAGGCTCATATGCTAATTTCTAAGCCCTTGAAGGTTGCCTCTTAGCTGAATGAATTTGACAGTTTTTCACAGCTAGAGGGCGTTAGCTCATGTGTTTTCATATACATAACATTGTACCCAATGAAAACATTGGGTAAGCTAAGTGGGCAGTCTGTAGAGGCTTAGATACAAGGTAATCAAAGAGGTAAAAAACTCAAATTATGCTTACCTGATAATTTTCTTTTCTTAAGATGGAAAGAGTCCACAGCTGCATTCATTACTTTTGGGAATTCAGAACCTGGCCACCAGGAATAACCCTCCCACTTCCCTCATCCCCCAGTCATTCTGCCGAGGAACAAGGAGCAGTAGAAGAAATATCAGGGTGAAAAAAAGGTGCCAGAAGAATAAAAATAACAGACGCCCCACAGAAAAACATGAGCAGGGAGCTGTGGATTCTTTCTATCTGAAGAAAAGAAGATGATCAGGTACGCATAATTTAAGTTTTTCTTCATAAATGGAAAGAGTCCACAGCTGCATTCATTACTTTTGGGAAAACAATACCCAAGCTATAGAGGACATGCTAAAATGGGAGGGTACAAAAGGTGGCCCATTCTGAGGGCACCAGGCCTAAAATCCCTACCCACAAAAACCCTGCTTTGTCCAAAGCTGAGGAAACTTTGAAAAAAGGAAAAGGCCCCAAGGACACTCACCCGCAGATAGTCCATAAGCCTTGCTAGAGACCACAGAGAAGACTTGACTGAGCCAACACGCCTCCAGGAGACACTGTCACCCAGCAGTCGGTCCCCAACAACACACCCCTTACCAGAGAAAGGGATCAACTACTGTAAACTCCCAAAAGGGAGAAGACATGAAAGAAAAAAACAAGGATTCCCGAAGGGACCCCAAATAGGGAGCAACAAGTTCCAAACAAAAATAAGGAACCCCTAGAACCGAGCCAAGCTCACAGAGACCCTAACCGATCTTGAGAAACAAGGAAGGCAAAGCCCAGACCCGAGATTGTACAGAAACCACAAGGTTAAGACCGAAAATCTGAAACAGAGAAGAAAACTTCTTCAAAATACAGAGTAACTGCACCCTAAAGACAACCGAAGACGGAGTCCTCAAGTCGCAAGAAATATTCAGAATCAAAACACGTGCAGCAACCCTGAGATGCGAACAGCTGAGTCAAAACCACACGCCACAGTCATACCAGGATGACTCTGAAAATGGAATACTTGCAAACAGTAAAAGCAAAAGTAAAAAAAGCAAAAGCAAACAGTAACAGCAAAAGTAAAGAGCAGCTGAATATAGGTATCAAACACTAAACCGTTAGACTGCTAAACATCCACTAAGCAGTGGGCACATCACAGGCTATCCAAAAGCCGCCAGTCCTTCTCACAAATCTTGAACATAGAGAAAGTGCAGAACCTCAAGGAGGCTCACCGAACCTTAAATGACCCGAGGATGAACAATAGATCCCAGATCTTGCTCCAACCCCGGACCAGCCCAAGCAACAGGCAGGTCTGAAAAACAGGGGAACAGAAAATACCCCAATCACCAGCCCCCAGGGAAGGACGGAATGGGCCACCCCAACAGAGCTCGGGTGCAACCCAAAAAGCTCCTTCAAACAGGTACTCCCAAGGAAAACCCCATAGGAGATGTACATAGAAAAAAAGCAGTAGATCCCTATGAAGACCTAGCACACTCTATGCCCAACATGGAGACTTCAAGCTCAACAGATAGAACAGAACAACCCCAGAAGAGCAAACTGCTGTACTTTACAGGATAAAAACACCTGTTCCAACCTCCTGCACACAGGACAGGACAACGACCCTCCAAAGAGAGAAAAACCCCCTCCATAGGAGGACAAACTAACCCCCAAAAGGGAAGAGCATATATAAGAACAGCGCACATGCTCACAAGACATGAGACCTAGTCTGATGAAAACCAAAAGCCGAATGAAAATCATCCAGACGTCCTGATGAAAACAGAAAGAACTCCCCCTGAAGGGGAGCATACATCTTTCAAAGGACAAGGCAAGCCATAAGGAGCGTATCCAAAAGCACACAGAAAACCTAGCCAAGCTGCTAACAGGCTCAAAGTCACAAGTCAGTCCTTAGGCGCTAGCCTATGTCCCCTGGAAAAACTGGATCGCTCCGAACCAGCCACAGGATCTAAGGCTCCGGACATCCAGAAAGATCCCAAACAAAAACTATAGGCCCAGGCCCCAGAATTGTTTAAAACAACCCCCCCCCCCCCCCCAGGGAACACAAATACCCTGTCTGAAAGAATAAGACCTCACAGGGGAATAACCAGTCTAACCCGGAAAACGGGAACTCACTCATAAATCCCAACACAAACGGAAGAGAACACCCCTTGCAGGAGTCCGACACTCCATAAAGGAGCTAGTGCACGACAGAAGCGCGCCAAGACTCTAAAAACCAAGGGAGAATATCGAGGACAAAGACACCCGAAGAGCAAGTAGAACAAAGGTTAGTCTCCATATCTTCCTCAGAGTACGTAACCAGAGGACCACACCCAAGGAAAAAGAATGCAGAGCATCCCAAACCCCGGAAGAAAAAACTAAATTTATGCTTACCTGATAAAGTTCTTTCTTTCTTGACACGGCGAGTCCACAGATCATCTTCAATTACTGTTGGGAATATCACTCCTGGCCAGCAGGAGGAGGCAAAGAGCACCACAGCAAAGCTGTTAAGTATTACTTCCCTTCCCACAACCCCGTCATTCGACCAAAGGAAAAGGAGAGAAAGGAAATAACACAAGGTTCAGAGGTCTATATAACAAAAACCCTGTCTAAAAACAGGGAGGGCCGTGGACTCACCGTGTCAAGAAAGAAAGAAATTTATCAGGTAAACATAAATTTTGTTTTCTTTCTAATGACACGGTGAGTCCATGGATCATCATCAATTACTGCTGGGAATCAATACCCAAGCTAGAGGACACAGATGATACGGGAGGGACAAGACAGGTAACCTAAACAGAAGGCACCACTGCTTGAAAAACCTTTCTCTCAAAGGAAGCCCTAGCCGAGACAAAAGTATTGAATTTATAAAATTTCGAAAAAACAGTTCTACAAAGGCCTCTCTCTTGAAGGCCCAAAAAGAAGACACCCCCCTAGTGGAGGGGGCTGAAAATCTCTCACGAGACTGCTGTCCAGCAGGCTCATAAACCCTACGATTAACACTTTTCAACCAGAGAAAAGAAAAGTTGTAGTAGCTTTCCGGAGTTTATGTTTATCCAGAAAAACAACAAACAATGCAGAAGATTGACAAAAGTCCTGAGATTGTAGACAAAATTTTAGGACCCGCATAACATCTAAGATGTGCAACAGACGTTCTTCATGAGAACAAGTATTAGGACAGAGAGAAGGAACAACAATTTCCTGAGAAAACTTCTGTCCGAAAAAAACCCTAGGAATAAAACCAAACTTGGTATATCTACCTAAAATACAATATAAGGAGAAACACACTGCCAAGCTGAGAGTCCGGACTCTCAGAACAGAAGAAAAATCAGAAATACAAAACTTTCCCAGATAACTTAATATCTCTGAAATGCATAGACTCAAACAGAGTCTGGAGAAAACTTTAAGAACAAGTTAAGGCTCCAAGGAGGAGCAAACTATTAAACACAGGCCTGATTATAACCAGGACCTGATAAAGATTGTACATCCGACCCATCCGGCAGACGTGTGAGCCGCAGATTGGACAGAACCGAAATCTGACCCTTGAGGGTACTAACATATAACCCCTTCTCCAGGCTTACCTGGAGAGAAGATAAGATCATAATACTCATATGCTAAACCACTTGAAACTGATGCAGTATAGCTGTAAAAAGCTGACAGGAAAATATCACCTGAGCATCTCTATGTAAAAAAGGAAGATATTTTACCTCACAATTTCCTCAGCTCAGCAGAGTAAGTTCTGTGTAAAAAGTTATACTCAGCTGCAGCCTAGCTGCAGGTAAAAAAAAAAAAAATGAAGAAATAAACAGCAGCCAATCAGCATCAGCAGTGCTGTCATGAACTCTTTTACTGTGATCTCATGAGATTTGACTTAACTCTCATGAGATTTCATTGTAAACCTCCTTACACTGAATAGGGAAATAACATGAGAGTGCACGAGGCTCAATCTTTCGGCTGTCCCGGGACAGACATACTGATATGCTGCTTAGAAGTCCTTTACAATGGGATGTGGCTACTGAGAAACTTTTGAGGTAAAATATCTTTCTTTTTTACATAGAGATGTTCAGGTGATATTTTCTAGTCCTCTTTTTACAGCTATACTGCATCACTTTCAAGTGTTTAAACATTTGGGTATTATGGCCCTTTAACACAAGTGCCGATTGCATAATTATAGGCAAAAGCAATCAGCTTGACTTCTCACAACACTAGCGTTATAGAAACGATGCTCCGCTCTCGATGACAAACGACGAGGCAGAGTCATCCGGACTGCAGTCCAAGATGGAGCTTCTCCTCCCAAAAAGAAGGAGGCGGGACCATGAAGATGGCATGGAGATGAAGCGCGCAAACATTGTGCTTCATTCTTCCGCACACAGGCTACAGCCTAAAGTATAGTATAATGGTGCAGGGAACCTAAATAAAGGCATTACACTGCTTCCTAAAGAAATGGAATAAAATACCCAACTCAGAAAAATTGCTCATCATAAAGCAATTAATTTACTCAGATATGCAAATCCTTAGAAATGGCGCCCTATGCGCTTTTTTTCTCATGAGCTGACCAAATCCAGATTAACAGTTGACAGTTTTGAAATTAAATTTAAGCCCCAAGAAGGTTAACCCTTTCCTTATTAAGAAGGAGATTAACCCCCAGGCTCCAAGACACATGACTAAAGTGCCTGCATATTGCCATAAGTTTCCCTCAGGATTTGTCCCACTAATAGCAAAGGGTCCTTAACCCCATCAGTGCCAGCCTTCTAGCCCCAGAAGAACAAAAGGCACTTACCTGCATTCTAGTCATCCGGCAGTCAGACGACTCGCAAAGTTTGAGAGGATGCCGCTCCTCACAGAGACCTGTGTAAAAAGAAAGATAGAGTAAGCTTACTCAGGCTTTCTATACTAGGGCAGCAACATGTTAGGAAAACGCAGCAAAGCCCACTTTACAAGTTCCTAACTGCTTTAATGCCACCACAGCCCTGCTGAATAGACTAAGGTGGAGTACAGCTAGACCCAGATTGTGATGGAAGGCCAGAGCAATCTTGCCCAGACTTCAAAATAAAAAAATCTTGATAAAAGAATCTTAATCAGGACACCTCATTACTTCACCTCTTCCTTGTACGAGAGGCAAAGAGAATGACTGGGGGTTGTGGGAAGGGAAGTGATACTTAACAACTTTGCTGTGGTGCAATTTGCCTCCTCCTGCTGGCCAGGAGTGATATTCCCAACAGTAATTGAAGATGATCCGTGGACTCACCGTGTCATTAGAAAGAAACCCCTAAGCGAAGCTCGGAGAAGGAGACAACACAGCCTAACGTCCCTGATAGGGAAACAACAAACCCCCGAAAGTAGGAAAGCCACGCGGCGCTCCCCATAAGGCAGTCAAAACCACTAAGGAAAACGGACAAAGTCCAGAAATCTCGACTCAAAGGAAAAGAACTTTAAAAGGAACAAGACCAAAAAGGACAATTCCAAAGAGCCCCTGAAGGGCAAAACCGACAGGAACCGGCAGCAAGGAGGCCCTAAGACCTCCAAACCTCCAACCCACGTGGGGAAGGAAACACTCTAATTCCCAACGAAATATAGGAAACAACTGAGTGTGTCGCAGTGGAACTACACCGAGTCCCAGTCAACCAGCCTGAAAGGCAAATAAGGACTGAACCATCCACCATGCCTCACTGACCCTCAGGTCCTCTCAGAATGCTTAGCTAAAACTTGTAAAATAAAAACAAGAAAGAACAAATAATAATGTGAAGCATTCGGCGCCCTAACCCGGACCAACCAGGCAGAACAGGTGCCACTTGTCTGAAAAAGGCCACAAAACAGAAAAATCTGAAACCAATTAGGACCAGCCTGAAATCAAGGGTCATCACTGTCAAGGCCGCATATAGTCACCCCCAGAGATGGAGAGATAAACAACAGACAAACATAGGACTAAACATGTCCACACACCAGAACAAATTTCTGTAGAAGTAAACAGTGCAATCAAATCGCGAGTATCGATTCCAGAAAAAAAAATCCCGAAACATATAATAAACCTGAGCTCAAACCAAATAAAAGATCATCCTAAACGGATTAAAATAAAGGCTAAGGCAACCCGTAGGATATCGCCCAGGAAGAACGGACACACCCGCAGGATCAGCCCAACAAGGATCCTGTTCTTCCAAGTTCAGAACTAGAAAGGGATACTCAAGAAACAAAATTATAAGAAGATTATGTTATCCTCTTATATCTAATTCTGCAAGCCATTTGAAGAAGACTGAGAATTCCAAGGTCCATTAAGGATGGTATCCTCCAACAACGCCAAAACGTGCCTCAATAGGACACGAAGGCGCGCCAGTCTATAACGAAAGGCACAGCATACCTTCGCCAGAGCAAAAGACGACCCCGGCCCGAAGGTTGACCCCCTGAAGCCTCAGGGACAGTCGGAGAGCTGAACAGGACCAGGCCATCCCCCACCTGAGGAGCTCCGGTTAACGAAACATGTACAATATCATAAGAACACTTCTGGGAGTTGCAGAAGCACCCGCATTGTGCCCTAACCTCCGGGGGAAACAAGCCACCTTCCAGAGAAGGATAAGCAAAAACACAATTTATGCTTACCTGATAAATTTATTTCTCTTGTGGTGTATCCAGTCCACGGATCATCCATTACTTGTGGGATATTCTCATTCCCAACAGGAAGTTGCAAGAGGACACCCACAGCAGAGCTGTAATATAGCTCCTCCCCTAACTGTCATAGCCACTCATTCGACCGAAAACAAGCCGAGAAAGGAGGAACCATAGGGTGCAATGGTTACTGTAGTTTAAATTTAAAAATTACCTGCCTTAAAATGACAGGGCGGGCCGTGGACTGGATACACCACAAGAGAAATAAATTTATCAGGTAAGCATAAATTGTGTTTTCTCTTGTAAGGTGTATCCAGTCCACGGATCATCCATTACTTGTGGGATACCAATACCAAAGCTAAAGTACACGGATGAAGGGAGGGACAAGGCAGGAACTTAAATGGAAGGAACCACTGCCCGTAAAACCTTTCTCCCAAATATAGCCTCCGAAGAAGCAAAAGTATCAAATTTGTAAAATTTTGAAAAAATATGAAGCGAAGACCAAGTCGTCGCCTTGCAAATCTGATCAAAAGAAGCCTCATTTTTAAAGGCCCAAGTGGAAGCCACAGCTCTAGTGGAATGAGCTGTAATCCTTTCAGGAGGTTGCTGTCCAGCAGTCTCATAGGCTAAGCGGATTAAGCTTCTTAGTCAAAAAGAAAAAGAGGTTGCCGAAGCCTTTTGACCTCTCCTGTCCAGAGTAGACAACAAACAAAGCAGATGTTTGACGAAAATCTTTAGTAGCTTGTAAGTAAAACGTTAAAGCACGGACCACGTCCAAATTGTGTAACACAAGGATAGAACAACAATCTCTTGATTGATATTCTTGTTAGATACCACCTTAGGTAAGAACCCAGGTTTGGTACGCAGGACTACCTTATCCGTATGAAAAATCAGATAAGGAGAATCCCATTGTAAGGCAGATAGCTCAGAGACTCTACGAGCCGAGGAAATAGCTACCAAAAAAAAGAACTTTCCAAGATAAAAGCTTGATATCTATGGAATGAAGAGGTTCAAACGGAACTCCTTGAAGAACCTTAAGAACCAAGTTTAAGCTCCATGGTGGAGCAACAGGTTTAAACACAGGCTTGATTTTAACTAAAGCCTGACAAAATGCCTGAATGTCTGGAACATCTGCCAGACGCTTAACTAGCTGACAATCCTTTTTCCAAACCTTCTTGGAGAAAAGATAATATCCTAGCAATCCTGACCTTACTCCATGAGTAACCCTTGGATTCACACCAATAAAGATATCTATGCCATACCTTATGGTAAATTTTCCTGGTGACAGGCTTTCGTGCCTGTCTTAAGGTATCAATAATTGACTCGGAGAAGCCACGCTTTGATAAAATCAAGCGTTCAATCTCCAGGCAGTCAGCCTCAGAGAAATTAGATTTGGATGGTTGAAAGGACCCTGAAGTAGAAGGTCCTGTTTCAGAGGCAGAGACCATGGTGGAAAGGATGACATGTCCACTAGATCTGCATACCAGGTCCTGCGTGGCCACGCAGGTGCTATCAGAATCACTGATGCTCTCTCCTGCTTGATCTTGGCAATCAGTCGAGGGAGCAGAAGAAACGGTGGAAACACATAAGCCAGGTTGAAAGACCAGGGCGCTGCTAGAGCATCTATCAGTGTCGCCTTGGGATCCCTGGACCTGGATCCGTAACACGGAAGCTTGGCGTTCTGGCGAGACGCCATGAGATCCAGTTCTGGTTTGCCCCAACGATGAATCAGTTGTGCAAATGCCTCCGGATGGAGTTCCCACTCTCCCGGATGAAAAGTCTGACGACTTAGAAAATCCGCCTCCCAGTGCTCTACACCTGGGATATGGATAGCTGATAGGTGGCAAGAGTGAATCTCTGCCCAGCGAATTATTTTTGAAACTTCTAACATCTCTAGGGAACTTCTCGTTCCCCCTTGATGGTTGATGTAAGCTACAGTCGTGATGTTGTCCGACTGAAATCTGATGTACCTCAGAGTTGCTAACTGAGGCCAAGCCTGAAGAGCCTTGAATATCGCTCTTAGTTCCAGAATATTTAATGGAAGGAGAGACTCCTCCTGAGTCCACGATCCCTGAGCCTTCAGGGAGTTCCAGACTGCACCCCAACCTAGAAGGCTGGCATCTGTCGTAACAATTGTCCAATCTGGCCTGCGAAAGGTCATACCTTTGGACAGATGGACCCGAGATAGCCACCAGAGAAGAGAATCCCTGGTCTCTTGGTCCAGATTTATTTGAGGGGACAAATCTGTGTAATCCCCGCTCCACTGACTGAGCATGCATAGTTGCAGCGGTCTGAGATGTAAGCGTGCAAACGGCACTATGTGCATTGCCGCTACCATTAAGCCGATTACTTCCATACACTGAACCACCGAAGGGCGCAAAATGGAATGAAGAACCCGGCAGGAATTTAGAAGCTTTGATAACCTGGACTCCGTCAGGTGAATTTTCATTTCTACAGAATCTATCAGAGTCCCTAGAAAGGAAACTCTTGTGAGTGGGGATAGAGAACTCTTTTCCTCGTTCACTTTCCACCCATGCGACCACAGAAAGGCCAGTACTACGTCCGTATGAGACTTGGCAATTTGGAAGTTTGACGCCTGTATCAGGATGTCGTCTAAATAAGGGGCTACTGCTATGCCCCGCGGCCTTAGGACCGCCATAAGTGACCCTAGAACCTTTGTAAAGATTCTTGGGGCTGTAGCTAATCCCAAGGGAAGAGCTACAACTGGTAATGCCTGTCTTAAAAGGCAAACCTGAGAAACCGATGATGATCTTTGTGTATCGGAATGTGAAGATAAGCATCCTTTACATCCACTGTAGTCATATATTGACCCTCCTGGATCAGAGGTAGGATGGTACGAATAGTTTCCATCTTGAACGACTCTTTTTTGGGAACCACAAACAGATTTGAGTAAAAACCCTGTCCCTGTTCCTCCATTGGAACTGGATGGATCACTCCCATAACTAGGAGGACTCGTACACAGTGTAAGAATGCCTCTCTCTTTATCTGGTGTGCAGATAATTGTGAAAGGTGAAATCTCCCTTTTGGGGGGGAAGCTTTGAAGTCCAGAAGATATCCCTGGGATATAATTTCCAACGCCCAGGGATCCTGAACATCTCTTGCCCACGCCTGGGCAAAGAGTGAAAGTCTGCCCCCTACTAGATCCGTTCCCAGATAGGGGGCCGTTCCTTCATGCTGTCTTAGAGGCAGCAGCAGGCTTTTTTACCTGCTTACCTTTTTTCCATGTCAGGTTTGGTCTCCAGACCGTCTTGGATTGAGCAAAAGTTCCCTCTTGTTTATTATTAGAGGAAGTTGATGCCGCACCTGCCTTGAAGTTTTGAAAGGCACGAAAATTAGACTGTTTGGCCCTAGATTTGGACCTGTCCTGAGGAAGGGCATGACCTTTTCCTCCAGTGATATCAGCAATAATCTCCTTCAACCAGGCCCAAATAGGGTCTGCCCCTTGAAGGGAATGTTAAGTAGCTTAGATTTTGAAGTCACGTCAGCTGACCATGATCTAAGCCATAGAGCTCTGCGCGCCTGTATGGCAAAACCAGAATTCTTAGCCGTTAGTTTAGTCAAATGAACAATGGCATCAGAATAAAAGAATTGGCTAGCTTAAGTGCTCTAAGTTTGCCAAGTATGTCATCCAATGGAGTCGCTACCTGTAAAGCCTCTTCCAGAGACTCAAACCAGTACGCCGCAGCAGCAGTGACAGGGGCAATGCATGCAAGGGGCTGTAGGATAAAACCTTGTTGAATAAATATTTTCTTAAGGTAACCTCTAATTTTTTATCCATTGGATCTAAAAAAAAAAAGCACAACTGTCCTTGACAGGGATAGTAGTACGCTTTACTAGAGTAGAAACTGCTTCCTCCACCTTAGGGACTGTCTGCCATAAGTCCCATGTGGTGGCGTCTATTGGAAACATTTTTCTAAAAATAGGAGGGGAAGAGAACGGCACACCTGGTCTATCCCATTCCTTATTAATAATTTCTGTAAATCTTTTAGGTATTTGGAAAAACATCAGTACACACCGGCACTGCAAAGTATTTATCCAGTCTACACAATTTCTCTGGCACTGCAATGGTATCACAGTCATTCAGAGCAGCTAAAACCTCCCTAAGCAACACGCGGAGGTGTTCAAGCTTAAATTTAAATGTAGAAATATTAGAATCAGGTATCTTTCCTGAGTCATTAACATCACCCACTGACTGAAGCTCTCTTTCCTCAGCTTATGCATATTGTGAGGCAGTATCAGACATGGTTCTTAAAGCGTCAGTATGCTCACCCCAGAGCTATCTCGCTTACCTCTAAGTTCAGGTAGTCTGGCTAATACCGCTGACAGTGTATTATCCATGACTGCTGCCATGTCTTGTAAAGTAAACGCTATGGGCGCCCTAGATGTACTTGGCGCCATTTGAGCGTGAGTCCCTTAAGCGGGAGTCAAAGGGTCTGACACGTGGGGAAAGTTAGTCGGCATAACTTCCCCCTCGTCAGATTCCTCTGGTGATACATTTTTTAAAGACAGAAAATGATCTTTATTGCATAAAATGAAATCAGTGCATTTGGTACACATTCTAAGAGGGGGTTCCACCATGGCTTTTAAACATAATAAACAAGGAGTTTCTTCTATGTCAGACATGTTTACACAGACTAGCAATGAGACCAGCAAGCTTGGAAAACACTTTAAATCAAGTTAACAAGCAAATATAAAAAACGGTACTGTGCCTTTAAGAGAAACAAATTTTGTCAGAATTTGAAAAACAGTGAAAAAATGCAGTAAATCAAACGAAATTTTTACAGTGTGTATAATAGGCTAACAGAGCATTGCACCGACTTGCAAATGGATGATTAACCCCTTAGTTCAAAAAACGGATCAAAAAAACGAAATAGACGTTTTTTAACAGTCACAACCAACTGCCACAGCAAGCTGTGGCCCTACCTTCCCCAATAAACGACTTTGGAAAGCCTTTGGGCCCTTTAGAGATGTCCTATAGCATTCAGAGGGCCTTTGAGGGAAGCTGGATGTCACAGTTTGTAATTTTAACTGCACCAACTGTAACTTTTATACTACAACAGTGGAAATTGTTTCTAGTCAAAATTTAAGCCAGCCATGTGGAAAAAACTAGGCCCCAATAAAGTTTTATCACCAAAGCATATATAAAAACGATTAAACATGCCAGCAAACGTTTATATTGCAATATCATAAGGGTATTACCCCTGGGAGTAAGCATGATACCAGTTGTTATTAAATCACTGTATTCAGGCTTAACTTACATTAATCCGGTATCAGCAGCATTTTCTAGTGTTTTCCATCTCTAGAAAAAATTATAACTGCACATACCTGATAGCAGAATAAACTGCACGCCATTCTCTCGCTGAAGTTACCTCATCTGTGTAATCCCCTCAGACATATGTGAGAATAGCAATGGATCTTAGTTACAACCTGCTAAGATCATAGAAACCTCAGGCAGATTCTTCTTCTATTTACTGCCTGAGATAAAATAGCACAACTCCGGTACTATTTAAAAATAACAAACTTTTGATTGAAGAAAATAAACTAGCTATATTTAACCACTCTCTCCTACAACGTCCTTGCTTGTTGAGAGTTGCAAGAGAATGACTGGGTATGACAGTTAGGGGAGGAGCTATATTACAGCTCTGCTGTGGGTGTCCTCTTGCAACTTCCTGTTGGGAATGAGAATATCCCACAAGTAATGGATGATCCGTGGACTGGATACACCTTACAAGAGAAATCTGGGTCACCTGCATGCGTAGCAATAGATGTTGGTAGGGAACTCGCCACTTGGGGAACAGAATCCACAGAGACGGATGGCTCAGCGGCCCCTTGATTCCCCGATCCAGAGGAATTGAGCACTCTTAAACGGCATTCGGAGCATAACTGATAGGCATGTATCATCCGGGCCAATTCGTATTCTTCACAAGAAGCAGAATCTGAACTAGTCTGTCTCCACAATATCAGAATCCTCCATAACTGGGATATTGAATAAAAAAAACCGGACCAAATAAGAAAATGTAAATGGAACCTGACACCCACAATGGCTGGGGCACTCACCACCTCCTATGAACCAGGCACCAATGGATCAGACTTTTTCCGTCGCCCCACGGTCAGGAATGCAGAAATGGAGAGCCAAAATGTAACCACGCCCAGTCATCAGGTGAACCATACAGTCCAGAAAAAGCACGCCCAACCGTAAAAGCCTTGTCACTTCCAAAGGCCGTTATGTTCCACAAGGCATGAGCCTAAGTAACAATACAGATAAGCAGCTCAAATCCCATAACAAACATGATTAAAAAAACATAATTTATGTAAGAACTTACCTGATAAATTCATTTATTTCATATTAGAAAGAGTCCATGAGCTAGTGACGTATGGGATATACATTCCTACCAGGAGGGGCAAAGTTTCCCAAACCTCAAAATGCCTATAAATACACCCCTCACCACACCCACAAATCAGTTTAACGAATAGCCAAGAAGTGGGGTGATAAGAAAAAAAGTGCGAAAGCAAAAAAAATAAGGAATTGGAATAGTTGTGCTTTATACAAAAAAATCAAAATCACCACAAAAAAAGGGTGGGTCTCATGGACTCTTGCTAATATGAAAGAAATTAATTTATCAGGTAAGTTCTTACATAAATTATGTTTTCTTTCATGTAATTAGCAACAGTCCATGAGCTAGTGACGTATGGGATAATAAATACCCAAGATGTGGAACTTCCACACAAGAGTCACTAGAGAGGGAGGGATAAAATAAAGACAGCCAATTCCGCTGAAAAATAATCCACACCCAAAACAAAGTTTAAATCTTATAATGAAAAAACCTGAAATTATAAGCAGAAGAATCAAACTGAAACAGCTGCCTGAAGTACTTTTCTACCAAAAACTGCTTCAGAAGAAGAAAACACATCAAAATGGTAGAATTTAGTAAAAGTATGCAAAGAAGACCAGGTTGCTGCTTTGCAAATCTGATCAACCGAAGCTTCATTCCTAAATGCCCAGGAAGTAGAAACTGACCTAGTTGAATGAGCTGTAATCCTTTGAGGCGGAGTTCTACCCGACTCAACATAAGCATGATGAATCAAAGACTTTAACCAAGACGCCAAAGATATGGCAGACTAGAAGTCTTTCGGAAATCCTTAGTAGCTGCAACATAATATTTCAAAGCTCTTACTACATCCAAAGAATGTAATGATCTTTCCTTAGAATTCTTAGGATTAGGACACAATGAAGGAACCACAATCTCTCTACTAATGTTGTTAGAATTCACAACCTTACGTAAAAATTTAAATGAAGTCCGCAACACTGCCTTATCCTGATGAAAAATCAGAAAAGGAGATTCACAAGAAAGAGCAGATAACTCAGAAACTCTTCTAGCAGAAGAGATGGCCAAAAGAAACAAAACTTTCCAAGAAAGTAATTTAATATCTAGAGAATGCATAGGTTCAAAAGGAGGAGCTTGTAGAGCTCCCAGAACCAAATTCAAACTCCAAGGAGGAGAAATTGACTTAATGACAGGTTTGATACGAACCAAAGCCTGTACAAAACAATGAATATCAGGAAGATTAGCAATCTTTCTGTGAAACAGCACAGAAAGAGCAGAAATTTGTCCTTTCAAGGAACTGGCAGACAAACCTTTATCCAGACCATCCTGAAGAAACTGTAAAATTCTAGGAATTCTAAAAGAATGCCAGGAAAATTGATGAGAAGAACACCAAGAAATGTAAGTCTTCCAGACTCGATAATAAATCTTCCGAGACACAGATTTACGAGCCTGTAACATAGTATTAAGCCCCCGCGAGCCTAACAGCCCACAGAGAAAAAAGTCAATTTAAAGGTAAGAAAAAAATTGATAATTCATATGCATTATCCCAAATAATGAAACTGTCTGTCTGAAATAAGGAATATTGATCATCCTGAATCAAGGCAAATAAATGTTTAAACACATATATTTAGAACTTTAACATAAAAGTGCCCAATCATAGCTTAGAGTGTCACAAAAAATAAGACACTCATCTACATGTAGTAGAAAGCCAAACCAGTACTGAAACGAGAATCAGTAGAGGTAATGGTATATAAGAGTATATCGTCGATCTGAAAATGGAGGTAAGAGATGAATCTCTACGACCGATAACAGAGAACCTATGAAAAAGATCCCGTAGAAGGAGACCATTGAATTCAAATAGGCAATACTCTCCTCACATCCCTCTGACATTCACTGCACACTGAGAGGAAAACCGGGCTCCAGCCTGCTGCGAAGGGCATATCAACGTAGAATCTAGCACAAACTTACTTCACCACCTCCATGGGAGGCAAAGTTTGTAAAACTGATTTGTGGGTGTGGTGAGGGGTGTATTTATAGGCATTTTGAGGTTTGGGAAACTTTGCCCCTCCTGGTAGGAATGTATATCCCATACGTCACTAGCTCATGGACTCTTGCTAATTACATGAAAGAAAACCCCTGTTCAATAGCCCCCCTCAGGAGATATTAACCCTTGATTCCAAGATACAAAAGGAGCCTCACTGAGACCCTCAGTTATAGTTCGTCCTGAAAGGTGGTAGCCTGTTGAGAAAAACATTTGTATTACAATTCAATCATGACGAAAGTAAAATGAAACGATCTTACCGGAATCTACGCCGTGGAACAGGAACACGGCCCTTCAAGTGTGACAGATAGTAGCACTGCCTCCGCCATGGACTTGAGAGAAGAAAGCCTACAGCAAAACTCATCAATGCTGATTGCTTGTGGAGCTGTAAATATGGTTTTGCAGAAAGACTCTCCCTGCATCTATGGACTTTAACTTTTACCCATGCTCTCACTGAGAGATGGACAGGATTACTTAAAACTCCAGTCCTATGCCGGAGAGTACTACCCTCCATAAGACACTATCGAAAACTTCTGACACTTCTCTGCCAACCTCCTGGGACTAAAGGCAAAGAATGACTGGGGGATGAGGAAAGTGGGAGGGGTATTTAAGCCTTTGGCTGGGGTGTCTTTGCCGACTTCTGGTGGGCAGTTTCTGAATTCCCAAAAGTAATGAATGCAGCTGTGGACTCTTTCCATTTATGAAGAAAAGTATATTAATATAACAGTGTTGGTTATGCAAAACTGGGGAATGGTAAATAAAGGGATAAATTATCTATCTTTTTAAACAATAACATTTTTGGTGTTTAATATCCCTTTAAAGTGAATGTAAATTTTGATGCTAAAGTGCCCAGTTTTTAGCATTAATATTTACATTTCACTTGTTGTGAAAAAATACTTACCTTTTAATCTTGACAGCAGCTCCAGCTTCTTCCGCCCGTCACAAAGCCTCTTTCTGGGTCTAAAATGAGGAATCCAGCTTCCTCCAATCACTGCATTGAATCAGACATCAGAAATGGCTTGTGACGACCGGAGGAAGCTGGAGCTGCTGTCAAGTTTAAAAGGTAAGTATTTTCACAACATGAGTGAAATGTAAATTTTGATGAATTAAAGTGCCCCTGTTTTTAATCAAATTTTTAAAACCGGGCACTTTAGCATCAAAATTTACATTCACTTTAAGTATGATCTAAAATTCATCATTTAATCCCAATTTTAAAAATTGTGGGGAAAAAAAATCAACCTGGCCACAACACGTAGTAAGATTATTATTTATTTATTTTTTTGCTTGGAGGAGGCCTGTGGACAGCAAGGGAAATGGCAGTGGCATTTTTTATTGCAATCCAAGCTCACACACCCATCCCAACCTTTTTCCCTTTTATTCAAAATGTACATTTAATACCCTATCAACAATAGTCTTACTGATCTGGATATGAAACCCTGTTGAGCAGATCTGGATATCCAGGACATCCACTCTAACTCCCACAGCAGCTGAGGCCTTTGCTTCATTTTTGCTCCTAGTAGACAGTTGCCTTGTAAAGTGAGTTCTGATGTCTTGAAGACTATAAAAAATCTAAGCACGCCCCCCGTCCGATTTCCCATTAAACAAAATGAGGATGCAGATAAGACGTTCCATGCCGTCCTAAGGCCATTAAAGCCCAGCACTGTTGGGACGGCATGGAACATCCTAAGTGCGGGATGTGGTTAAGAGTAATTGTCACAGACAAAAGACAACTCAATATTCCTATGAAAGCCCATTTGATGGCTTTTAAGTCTCTCACTTCATCACTTCATAGATCAGGGTTTTTTAAATCATCTATAATTACTGTTCAGAACATCACTCCTGGCCAGCAGGAGGAGACAAAGAGCACCACAGCAAAGCTGTTAAATATCACTCCCCTACCCACAATCTCCAGTCTTTCGACCAAAGGGAAAGGAGTGAAAGGAAGGAACATAAGGTGCAGAGGTGCCTGAGGTTCATATAAAAGAGAAACTGTCTGAAAATACAGGGCGGGCCATGGACTGTTGGGAATCAATACCCAAGCTAGAGGACACAGATGATAAGGGAGGGACAAGACAGGTAACCTAAACAGAAGGTACCACTGCTTGAAGAACCTTTCTCCCAAAAGAAGCCTCAGCCGAGGCAAAAGTATCGAATTTATAGAATTTGGAAAAAGTGTGCAAAGATGACCAAGTTGCAGCTATGCAAATCTGTTCCACAGAAGCTTCATTTTTGAAGGCCCAGGAAGAAGAACAGAGGAGGTTGCTGTCCAGCAGTCTCATAAGCAAAGCAAATAACGCTCCTCAGCCAAAGGGAAAGTGAAGTAGCCGTAGCTTTCTGACCCTTGCGTTTCCCAGAAAAGCAAACAAACAATGCAGAAGATTGACGAAAGTCTAGTTGCTTGCAAGTAAAATTTTAGCGATCGTACAACATCCAGATTATATAACAAGCGTTCTTTGTGAGAAGAAGGATTAGGACACAAAGAAGGTAAAACGATTTCCTGATTAATATTCTTGACCGAAACAACCTTGGACAGGAAACCAAACTTAGTACGCAGAACCACCTTATCAGAATGGAATATAAGATAAGGGGAATGAAAGGTCTGTATGCTCAGAAAATCTGCTTCCCAATTGTCCACTCCTGGGATGTGGATTGCAGAAAGACAGCAGTTGTGGGCTTCCACCCACTGAATAATTCGAGCCACTTCTTTCATGGCTAAGGAACTTCGAGTTCCCCCTTGATCGTTGATATATGCTACTGAAGTTATGTTGTCCGACTGAAACCTGATAAACCAGTCTAAAGCTAATTGAGGCCAGGCCAACAGAGCATTGAAGATCGCTCTCAGCTCTAGGATATTTCTGGGCAGAGCCGACTCCTCCCGAATCCATAGACCCTGAGCCTTCGAGTCCCAGACTGCTCCCCAACCCAGAAAGCTGGCATCCGTTGTCACAATCACCCAGGAAGGCCTGCGGAAACAAGATCCTTGGGAAAGATGTTCCTGGGACAACTACCACGGAAGAGAATCTCTTGTCGCCTGATCCAGGTCTATTCGTGGGGACAGATCCGAATAATCCCCATTCCACTGTCTTAGCATGCATAACTGCAGAGGTCTAAGATGGAACTGAGCAAATGGAATGATGTCCATAGAGGCCACCATCAGGCCAATTTACTCCATACATTGTGCCATTGAAGGCCACGGAGAGGCCTGAAGGGCTAGGCAAGACTTGAGGATCTTTAATTTTCTGATCTCTGTCAGAAAAATCTTCATTAAAAGAGAATCTATTACGGTCCCTAAAAACAGCACTTTGTTGCTGGAATCAGAGAGCTTTTTTCTAGATTCACCTTCCATCCATGGGAGCGAAGAAAAGAAAACAAGATCTCCGTATGAGATTTTACTTGTTGAAAAGATGGCACCTGAACCAGAATGTCGTCTAGGCGCTACTGCAATGCCCCGGGACCAGATAACTACCATCAGAGCTCCCAGAACCTTTGAGAAAATTCTGGGAGCTGTGGCAAGGCCGAATGGAAGAGCTACAAACTGAAAGTGATTGTCCAAGAAGGCAAACCTCAGAAATTTGTGATGATCCCTGTGTATAGGAACATGAAGGTACGCATCCTTTAGGTCTATGGTTGTCATGAATTGACCTTCTTGAACCAAGGAAAGAATGGAGCGAATAGTCTCCATCTTGAAGGATGGAACCCTGAGGAACTTGTTTAGGCACTTTAGTTCTAAGATTGGCCTGAACGTTCCCTCCTTCTTGGGAACTACGATGAGATTCAAGTAAAATCCCAGACCCTGTTCTTGTAGAGGAACAGGAACTATAACTCCCAGTGTAGCGAGGTCTTTGACACAATGTAAGAACGCCTCTCTTTTTGTCTGGTCTACAGTTAATCTGGAAAGAAGAAACCTTCCTCTGTAAGGAAAAGTTTTGAAATCTATTTTGTACCCATGAGATACAATGTCCACAGCCCAGGGATCCGGAACATCTCGTATCCAGGCCTGAGCGAAAAAGGAAAGTCTGCCCCCTACTAGATCCACTCCCGAATCAGGGGCAGACACTTCATGCTTATTTGGAGGAGTCAATTGCTGGTTTCTTAGATTGCTTCCGCTTATTCCAAGACTGACCAGGTCTCTAGGAGGGCTTGACTTGATCTTGTTTGGAGGAAGGAGAAGAGGTTTTACCTCTAAAGTTACAAAAAGAACAAAAATTACTCTGAAGTCCTTTCTGTTTATTCTTCTTATCTTGAGGAAGAAAGGATCCCTTCCCTCCTGTAATGTCTGAGATAATCTCAGCCAAACCAGGCCCAAACAAGGTCTTACCCTTACCCAGAAGCTTGGACTTAGATGAAAAATCCGCAGGCCAGGACTTCAAACATAAGGCTCTACGCGCTATAACCGCAAACCCAGAAATCTTAGCTCCCAGCTTAATGACTTGTAAGGAAGCATCCGTAATAAAGGAATTAGTCAATTTAAGAGCCTTAATCCTGTCCTGAATTTCCTCAAGAGGAGTATCTGTCTGAATAGAATCAGACAACGCATCAAACCAGTAAGCTGCAGCGCTGTTGACAGTGGCAATACACACCACAGGCTGCCATTGGAGACCCTATTGAACATACATTTTCTTTAATTATGCCTCCAACTTCTTATCCATTGGGTCCTTGAAAGAACAACTATCCTCTATGGGAATAGTAGTCCTCTTAGCCAAAGTGGAGATAGCTCCTTCTACCTTAGGAACCGTCTGCCACGACTCCTTAATGGAATCCGCTATAGGAAACATCTTCTTGAAAATAGGAGAAGGAGAAAAGGGAATACCAGGTCTCTCCCACTCCTGTGCAATAATCTCTGTAGCACGGTCTGGAACTGGAAAAACCTCCACCGCGGAGGGAACATAAAAGTACTTGTTTAGCTTACTAGATTTTTTAGGGTTGACTACGATCGTCGTGTCGGAGTCGTCCAAAGTAACCAAAACCTCCTTAAGTAATAAGCGAAGGTGTTCTAGTTTAAATCTGAAGGATACAACTTCAGCATCAGAAGAAGGAATTACACTGAGTCTGAGATTTCACCCTCAGATGCTACCGACATGTTTTCCTCATCAGAAACTTGAGAAACAAGACACTGGGTAGTTACAACTTGATCAGTAACCTTACTAACTGATTCCTTAAGTTTCCATTTACGCCTTCTCTGCAGCATGGGAAAGGCTGACAAAGCCTCAGATACTGCAGAGGATACCTGAGTAGTAATACCCTGTAAGGAAAATCCAACTGGATTATGAGAGGAAACACAGGGCACTGCATGTGGAGACTTAAAATGATGGGACGTTTGAGGAGAAAGCTGCGGCATATCTGCTACAGGAGACACTTGGGCAGCATCCGCCAAATGGTGGCTCAGAATCAAAAATCTTATCTCTATAATTTAAAGTTCTCTCTATACAAGAGGAACAAAACTGAATTTGAGGTTCCACCTGAGAGTCATAACAAAGTTGACATGCAACAATTTGTAAGGCTTCTTGGTACATTTTAATAAAAAAATGACAACATAGAAAAAACAGAATTTATGTTTACCTGATAAATTACTTTCTCCAACGGTGTGTCCGGTCCACGGCGTCATCCTTACTTGTGGGATATTCTCTTCCCCAACAGGAAATGGCAAAGAGCCCAGCAAAGCTGGTCACATGATCCCTCCTAGGCTCCGCCTTCCCCAGTCATTCGACCGACGTAAAGGAGGAATATTTGCATAGGAGAAATCATATGATACCGTGGTGACTGTAGTTAAAGAAAATAAATCATCAGACCTGATTAAAAAACCAGGGCGGGCCGTGGACCGGACACACCGTTGGAGAAAGTAATTTATCAGGTAAACATAAATTCTGTTTTCTCCAACATAGGTGTGTCCGGTCCACGGCGTCATCCTTACTTGTGGGAACCAATACCAAAGCCTTAGGACACGGATGATGGGAGGGAGCAAATCAGGTCACCTAGATGGAAGGCACCACGGTTTGCAAAACCTTTCTCCCAAAAATAGCCTCAGAAGAAGCAAAAGTATCAAATTTGTAAAATTTGGTAAAAGTGTGCAGTGAAGACCAAGTCGCTGCCTTACATATCTGATCAACAGAAGCCTCGTTCTTAAAGGCCCATGTGGAAGCCACGGCCCTAGTGGAATGAGCTGTGATTCTTTCAGGAGGCTGCCGTCCGGCAGTCTCATAAGCCAATCTGATGATGCTTTTAAGCCAAAAAGATAGAGAGGTAGAAGTTGCTTTTTGACCTCTCTTTTTACCAGAATAAACAACAAACAAGGAAGATGTTTGTCTGAAATCCTTTGTAGCATCTAAATAGAATTTTAGAGCACGAACTACATCCAAATTGTGCAACAAACGTTCCTTCTTTGAAACTGGATTCGGACACAAAGAAGGCACGACTATCTCCTGGTTAATGTTTTTGTTAGAAACAACTTTCGGAAGAAAACCAGGTTTAGTACGCAAAACCACCTTATCTGCATGGAACACCAGATAAGGAGGAGAACACTGCAGAGCAGATAACTCTGAAACTCTTCTAGCAGAAGAAATTGCAACCAAAAACAAAACTTTCCAAGATAATAACTTGATATCAACGGAATGTAGGGGCTCAAACGGAACCCCCTGAAGAACTGAAAGAACTAAATTGAGACTCCAAGGAGGAGTCAAAGGTTTGTAAACAGGCTTGATTCTAACCAGAGCCTGAACAAAAGCCTGAACATCTGGCACAGCCGCCAGCTTTTTGTGAAGTAAAACAGATAAAGCAGAAATCTGTCCCTTCAAAGAACTTGCAGATAATCCTTTCTCCAAACCTTCTTGAAGAAAGGAGAGAATCTTAGGAATTTTTATCTTGTTCCATGGTAATCCTTTAGATTCACACCAACAGATATATTTTTTCCATATTTTATGGTAGATTTTTCTAGTTACAGGCTTTCTGGCCTGAACAAGAGTATCAATGACAGAATCTGAGAACCCTCGCTTTGATAAAATCAAGCGTTTAATCTCCAAGCAGTCAGTTGGAGTGAAACCAGATTCGGATGTTCGAACGGACGTTGAACAAGAAGGTCCTGTCTCAAAGGTAGCTTCCATGGTGGAGCCGATGACATATTCACCAGGTCTGCATACCAAGTCCTGCGTGGCCACGCAGGAGCTATCAAGATCACCGATGCCCTCTCCTGATTGATCCTGGCTACCAGCCTGGGGATGAGAGGAAACGGTGGGAATACATAAGCTAGGTTGAAGGTCCAAGGTGCTACTAGTGCATCTACTAGAGTCGCCTTGGGATCCCTGGATCTGGACCCGTAGCAAGGAACCTTGAAGTTCTGACGAGAGGCCATCAGATCCATGTCTGGAATGCCCCACAATTGAGTTATTTGGGCAAAGATTTCCGGATGGAGTTCCCACTCCCCCGGATGAAATGTCTGACGACTCAGAAAATCCGCTTCCCAATTTTCCACGCCTGGGATGTGGATTGCAGACAAGTGGCAGGAGTGAGTCTCCGCCCATTGAATGATTTTGGTCACTTCTTCCATCGCCAGGGAACTCCTTGTTCCCCCCTGATGGTTGATATACGCAACAGTCGTCATGTTGTCTGATTGAAACCGTATGAATTCGGCCTTTGCTAGCTGAGGCCAAGCCTTGAGAGCATTGAATATCGCTCTCAGTTCCAGAATGTTTATCGGGAGAAGAGATCCTTCCCGAGACCAAAGACCCTGAGCTTTCAGGGGTTCCCAGACCGCGCCCCAGCCTACCAGACTGGCGTCGGTCGTGACAATGACCCACTCTGGTCTGCGGAAGCTCATCCCCTGTGACAGGTTGTCCAGGGTCAGCCACCAACGGAGTGAATCTCTGGTCCTCTGATCTACTTGTATCGTCGGAGACAAGTCTGTATAATCCCCATTCCACTGACTGAGCATGCACAGTTGTAATGGTCTCAGATGAATTCGCGCAAAAGGAACTATGTCCATTGCCGCGACCATCAAACCTATTACTTCCATGCACTGTGCTATGGAAGGAAGAAGAATAGAATGAAGTACTTGACAAGAGCTTAGAAGTTTTGATTTTCTGGCCTCTGTCAGAAAAATCCTCATTTCTAAGGAGTCTATTATTGTTCCCAAGAAGGGAACTCTTGTTGACGGAGATAGAGAACTTTTTTCTACGTTCACTTTCCACCCGTGAGATCTGAGAAAGGCCAGGACAATGTCCGTATGAGCCTTTGCTTGTGGTAGGGACGACGCTTGAATCAGAATGTCGTCCAAGTAAGGTACTACTGCAATGCCCCTTGGTCGTAGCACCGCTAGAAGGGACCCTAGTACCTTTGTGAAAATTCTTGGAGCAGTGGCTAATCCGAATGGAAGTGCCACAAACTGGTAATGCTTGTCCAGAAAGGCGAACCTTAGGAACCGATGATGTTCCTTGTGGATAGGAATATGTAGATACGCATCCTTTAAATCCACCGTGGTCATGAATTGACCTTCCTGGATGGAAGGAAGAATTGTCCGAATGGTTTCCATTTTGAACGATGGAACCTTGAGAAACTTGTTTAGGATCTTGAGATCTAAGATTGGTCTGAATGTTCCCTCTTTTTTGGGAACTATGAACAGATTGGAGTAGAATCCCATCCCTTGTTCTCCTAATGGAACAGGATGAATCACTCCCATTTTTAACAGGTCTTCTACACAATGTAAGAATGCCTGTCTTTTTATGTGGTCTGAAGACAATTGAGACCTGTGGAACCTCCCCCTTGGGGGAAGCTCCTTGAATTCCAGAAGATAACCTTGGGAGACTATTTCTAGCGCCCAAGGATCCAGAACATCTCTTGCCCAAGCCTGAGCGAAGAGAGAAAGTCTGCCCCCCACCAGATCCGGTCCCGGATCGGGGGCCAACATCTCATGCTGTCTTGGTAGCAGTGGCAGGTTTCTTGGCCTGCTTACCTTTGTTCCAGCCTTGCATTGGCCTCCAGGCTGGCTTGGTTTGAGAAGTATTACCCTCTTGCTTAGAGGATGTAGCACTTGGGGCTGGTCCGTTTCTGCGAAAGGGACGAAAATTTGGTTTATTTTTAGCCTTGAAAGACCTATCCTGAGGAAGGGCGTGGCCCTTACCCCCAGTGATATCAGAAATAATCTCTTTCAAGTCAGGGCCAAACAGCGTTTTCCCCTTGAAAGGTATGTTAAGCAATTTGTTCTTGGAAGACGCATCCGCTGACCAAGATTTTAGCCAAAGCGCTCTGCGCGCCACAATAGCAAACCCTGAATTTTTCGCCGCTAATCTAGCCAATTGCAAAGTGGCGTCTAAAGTAAAAGAGTTAGCCAATTTGAGAGCATGAATTCTGTCCATAATCTCCTCATAAGAAGAATCTTTATTGAGCGACTTTTCTAGTTCATCGAACCAGAAACACGCTGCTGTAGTGACAGGAACAATGCATGAAATTGGTTGTAGAAGGTAACCTTGCTGAACAAACATCTTTTTAAGCAAACCCTCTAATTTTTTATCCATAGGATATTTGAAAGCACAACTATCTTCTATAGGGATAGTAGTGCGTTTGTTTAGAGTAGAAACCGCCCCCTCGACCTTGGGGACTGTCTGCCATAAGTCCTTTCTGGGGTCGACCATAGGAAACAATTTCTTAAACATAGGGGGAGGGACAAAAGGTATGCCGGGCCTTTCCCATTCTTTGTTTACAATGTCCGCCACCCGCTTGGGTATAGGAAAAGCTTCGGGGGGCCCCGGGACCTCTAGGAACTTGTCCATCTTACATAATTTCTCTGGAATGACCAAATTCTCACAATCATCCAGAGTAGATAACACCTCCTTAAGCAGAGCGCGGAGATGTTCCAATTTAAATTTGAATGTAATCACATCAGGTTCAGCTTGTTGAGAAATTTTCCCTGAATCTGAAATTTCTCCCTCAGACAAAACCTCCCTGGCCCCCTCAGACTGGTGTAGGGGCATTTCAGAACCATTATCATCAGCATCCTCATGCTCTTCAGTATTTTCTAAAACAGAGCAGTCGCGCTTTCGCTGATAAGTGGGCATTTTGGCTAAAATGTTTTTGATAGAATTATCCATTACAGCCGTTAATTGTTGCATAGTAAGGAGTATTGGCGCACTAGATGTACTAGGGGCCTCCTGTGTGGGCAAGACTGGCGTAGACGAAGGAGGGGATGATGCAGTACCATGCTTACTCCCCTCACTTGAGGAATCATCTTGGGCATCATTTTCTCTAAATTTTGTGTCACATAAATCACATCTATTTAAATGAGAAGGAACCTTGGCTTCCTCACATACAGAACATAGTCTATCTGATAGTTCAGACATGTTAAACAGGCATAAACTTGATAACAAAGTACAAAAAACGTTTTAAAATAAAACCGTTACTGTCACTTTAAATTTTAAACTGAACACACTTTATTACTGAAAATGTGAAAAAGTATGAAGGAATTGTTCAAAATTCACCAAAATTTCACCACAGTGTCTTAAAGCCTTAAAAGTATTGCACACCAAATTTGAAAGCTTTAACTCTTAAAATAACGGAACCGGAGCCGTTTTTATAATTAACCCCTATACAGTCCCTGGTATCTGCTTTGCTGAGACCCAACCAAGCCCAAAGGGGAATACGATACCAAATGACGCCTTCAGTAAGCTTTTTCTATGTATCTGAGCTCCTCACACATGCATCTGCATGCCTTGCTTCCCAAAAACAACTGCGCAATAGAGGCGCGAAAATGAGGCTCTGCCTATGATTAGAGAAGGCCCCCAGTGAAAAAGGTGTCCAATACAGTGCCTGCCGGTTATTTTACATAATTCCCAAGAATAAAATAACTCCTCAAAGCTATGAAGTATTAAAAATGCTTATAAATCAATCGTTTTAGCCCAGAAAAATGTCTACCAGTCTTTAAAGCCCTTGTGAAGCCCTTTATTCTTATTTAATAAAAATGGCTTACCGGATCCCATAGGGAAAATGACAGCTTCCAGCATTACCAAGTCTTGTTAGAAATGTGTCATACCTCAAGCAGCAAAAGTCTGCTCACTGTTTCCCCCAACCGAAGTTAATTCCTCTCAACAGTCCTGTGTGGAAACAGCCATCGATTTTAGTAACGGTTGCTAAAATCATTTTCCTCTTACAAACAGAAATCTTCATCTCTTTTCTGTTTCAGAGTAAATAGTACATACCAGCACTATTTTAAAATAACAAACTCTTGATTGAAGAATAAAAACTACATTTAAACACCAAAAAACTCTAAGCCATCTCCGTGGAGATGTTGCCTGTACAACGGCAAAGAGAATGACTGGGGAAGGCGGAGCCTAGGAGGGATCATGTGACCAGCTTTGCTGGGCTCTTTGCCATTTCCTGTTGGGGAAGAGAATATCCCACAAGTAAGGATGACGCCGTGGACCGGACACACCTATGTTGGAGAAATAAACTTTATTTATTTGCACTGCGTATTTAAATAATGAATACCATGTTTAAATAACATTTAACACCACACAAGCCCTTTAAAACAATAAGCCCCAGGCACCCAAACACCTCAGCTGTTTACTGAGGTGCCTACCTGTCCTGCAGCCTAAAACGATATAGTCAAAGATCTGTTCCAGACTCGCAATGGCAGCACTAACTACGGAGCTGACAACTGCGTCGTACACTGCAGCCGACAGAGCCCCAGAAGTGCGCCAACTGAATTATCCGCCCCCTAGTAGGGAAACTCCCCCTTCAAGTAAAGAGCGGACCCGCAAAGCTAATAAGCCGATATTACTGTAAATGCCGACAAACTCTCAGTCTCATATGCCAGGCATGACTAATACAAAAACACAGTCCGGATCGTAACCGTAGTAAAACAAACGGAGCGACCAATAATAAATAAAATCTCCCCACACACGTCTACAGTGCCCCAGAAAACTGCATGATTAATATTAACTCCTTTTTAACTGGGTAAATTAAAATGTCCCTGTTAAGCAGCACTTATCTGCAGAAGTGCCAAATTCTCCTTACTAAGAAAAATAAATATGGTACTTACCTTAAACCATCTGACCGGCAGTAGGGCAGCTCACTTGGTTTGAGAGGATCCCATACCTCACATGAACCTGTGGAAAAAGAAAGAATCTGAGTAAGCATACTCAGGCTTTCTGCATAGGGCAGCAAAATCTTGAGAAAGCGCAGTGAGGATTGTAACTCACAAGCTCCCAAGTGCTCAAAAGCCACCACTGCCCTACTGAAGAGACTGACAAGGACTACGGCTAGACCCCAGAAAAGATCAGAACAAACCTGCTCTGCTTTAAAATAATAAAAACTTGATTGAAGAAAAATTCTTATCAGACACCTAAACTTCACCTCCTCCTTGCACTGTAGGCAAAGAGAATAACTGGGGATTGTGGGTAGGGGATTAGGATATTTAACAGCTTTGCTGTGATGCTCTTTGCCTCCTCCTACTGGCCAGGAGTAATATTCCCAACAGTAATAATAGATAATCCGTGGACTCACTGTGTCATTAGAAAGAAAATCTCTTCTTAATGCCCAAAGTACACCTTTTAAATTTAAAGGGTTGTTAAAGAAAGTTCCTGTCACTGTGATCCTCCTTACCAACTCATGGACAAGGTATAGAGATTACACACTTCTCAGGTAAGGCCCCTTCTTCACCTGCCTTAGTTCTTTCCAGACAGTTATTTTGTGCATGTTCCTTAAAGGGACATGGCATTTTTCTTTCATGATTTTAAACAACTTTCCAATTTTTCAAATTTACTTCTATTATCAAACTTGTTAAAGGAGCAACAATGTACTTGCTTGCTTAACACATCGGGTGAGTCAATGACATAGGGCGTATATGTGCATCCACCAATCAGCAGCTAACTCCCAGTATAGCATTTATGCTCCTGAGTCTACTTAGGTATGCTTTTCAACAAAGGATACCAAGAGAATTAAAGAGATTAGTTTAAAATGTATTTAAAATTACATGTTCTATCATTATTTATTCCCCACCCAGTATTGAGTAATGGAAGTGCATACTGCAGACTTCACAAGCCTAACAAAATGACAGTGGCAAGCCTTTTCTATTCCAGTATCAAGTCTGGACTGTCTCCTCCAAATAAAACAAGTTGTCAGTGAAGTTTGGCTTCTGAAAAATACACACTCACATAGCATGCTAATTTATTGCAATACTGCAGACAAATATAATTACAAGGTGTTTGTACTGTCCCTTTAAAAAAGTTTTTTTTTTTTTACAAACCTTTTCAAAACATAAAAAATATTTATTTACAAAAATGTTTACCCAAAAAATTCCTTTAACCCCGTAATTTCCGGGGCAAGTGTTTAATATAGGAACAAAGTTCTGATGTTTACACTTGTTTGAAAATGAAATCTCACGATCTTTCATGTGATCACGTGATTTCAAGGCTGGGATTGGATTATGTGGGACTGCCTGCAATGCTAAGCACGCCCCCGATCCGATTTCCTATTAAACAAAATGAGGATGGAAGACTCCAAAAAAGGTAAGACCTTCCATGCCGCCAGCACTGTTAGGGCGGCATGGAATGTCCTAAGGGTGTGAAGTGGTTAAGGGTAATTGTCACAGACAAAAGACTCAACTCTATATTCCTATGAAAGCCCATTTGATGGCTTTTAACTCTTCCTCACTTCATAGATCAGGGTTTTTAAATCATTTTTTGTGTCCCCCCCCCCCAAATTGGCAGATAATGTTAAAAATTATCTCTTCTTAATGCCCATAGTACACCTTTTTAATTTAAAGAATTGTTAAATAAATATTAATATTCATTTTTCTTTTAAATCCATAATATAAATCAATAATTATTAAACCTGTATGGACTAATAAGAAAATGATTTATTAAGGAATAGTTACAGCCAATGTAACCAGTCAGCCAGGTGGTAGCTCAGAGGCAAAGCCAGCACACAGTGCTGTGCAAAAGGTTAAGGCAGGTGTGAAAAAATGCTGTAAAATAAAAATGCTTTCAAAATTAAAAATGTTAAATGCAAAAATGAAAAGTGAGTGAACAGAAGAAAAATCTAAATCAGATCACTATTTGGTGTGACCACCCTTCAAAACAACAGCAATTCTTCTAGGTACACGTGTGCAAAGTCAGGGATTTTGAAGGTAAATAAGTGCATGATTAAACAATTATACCAAACAGGTGCAGGTGCTAATGATCATTAGGTTGAAACACAATCATTAACTGAAACATAAATAGCTGTGTAGGATGAATAAAACTGTGTGAAGAACCGCCAAACTCTGCTAACAAGGTCAGGTTGCTGAAGACAGTTAAATGTCAAAAGTCATAAAGCATGACAAGACTAAGCACAGCACAAGTAAGTTATACTGCATCAGCAAGGTATCTCCCAGGCAGAAATTTCAAGTCAGGCAAGGGTTTCCAGATGTGCAGTACATCCTCTTCTGAGGAAGCACAAAGAAACGGTCAGGGTTGAGGATTGTAGACGCAGTGGTTGACAAAGGAAACTTAGTGCAGATGAAAGACACATCATGCTTAGTTCCCTTTGCAATTAGAAGATGTCCAACAGTGCCATCAGCTCAGAATTGGCAGAAACCAGTGGGACCCTGGAACACCTATCTATTGTCTGGGGAAGTCTGGTAAGATGTGGTCTTCACGGAAGACTTGCAGCCAAAAAGCCATAACTCTAATGTGGAAACAAGGCCAAGTGACTTAACTGTGCACAAAAACACAGGAAATGGGGTGTAGCAAAATGGCAGCAGGTGCTCTGGACTGATGAGTCAAAATTTACAAATCCTTGGGAGGCAATATTTCCTGTTAATAGAAGTAATGAGGCATACCCCAGTAATTGGTTTGCATCACAGTGCTGTTGCTCATACTTTTTGTTTTTGAGGTTTTTTTTTTAAAAATGATAAAGCTTAGAAACACAGGTAATTCACTTGCTTCTAATAAATTTGTGCTGAGCATCACTACTCCTCATGTGCAGGTTATTGTTATAATAGTTCATGATAGTTTTCAGTAACTTGGGTGCAGTATGCACAATTATTTTCTTACTTCTGTTAATTGATACTAAGCTACTTATGTACTGTATCTGTCAATTGTAACGTTTGTAATTTCAGTATTTTATTTCAGAATGCAAATGTATTTAATCTTGTATTATAGATCTGTACCCATATGGTGAGTAAGGCTCTGTTATATACCTGTGGCCTAGATTTGGCTCCTAACGCTGGTTTTAGGCTACCGCCGGTATTTGGAGTCAGTCAGGAAAGGGTCTAACGCTCACTTTTCAGCCTCGACTTTTCCATACCGCAGATCCCCTTACGTCAATTGCGTATCCTATCTTTTCTATGGGATCTTTCTAACTCCGGTATTTAGAGTCGTGGCTGAAGTGAGCGTTAGAATTCTAACGACAAAACTCCAGCCGCAAAAAAAAGTCAGTAGTTAAGAGCTTTCTGGGCTAACGCCGGTTTATAAAGCTCTTAACTACTGTGCTCTAAAGTACACTAACACCCATAAACTACCTATGTACCCCTAAACCGAGGTCCCCCCACATCGCCGCCACTCGATTCAATTTTTTTAACCCCTAATCTGCCGACCGCCACCTACATTATACTTATGTACCCCTAATCTGCTGCCCCTAACACCGCCGACCCCTATATTATATTTATTAACCCCTAACCTGCCCCCCACAACGTCGCCGCCACCTACCTACAATAATTAACCCCTAATCTGCCGACCGCAAAGAGCCGCCACCTACATTATAGCTATGTACCCCTAATCTGCTGCCCCTAACACCGCCGACCCCTATATTATATTTATTAACCCCTAATCTGCCCCCCTCAACGTCGCCTCCACCTGCCTACACTTATTAACCCCTAATCTGCGGAGCGGATCTCACCGCTACTATAATAAAGTTATTAACCCCTAATCCGCCTCACTCCCGCCTCAATAACCCTATAATAAATAGTATTAACCCCTAATCTGCCCTCCCTAACATCGCCGACACCTAACTTCAATTATTAACCCCTAATCTGCCGACCGAATCTTGCCGCTATTCTAATAAATGTATTAACCCCTAAAGCTAAGTCTAACCCTAACACTAACACCCCCCTAACTTAAATATAATTTAAATCTAACGAAATAAATTAACTCTTATTAAATAAATTACTCCTATTTAAAGCTAAATACTTACCTGTAAAATAAACCCTAATATAGCTACAATATAAATTATAATTATATTATAGCTATTTTAGGATTTATATTTATTTTACAGGTAACTTTGTATTTATTTTAACCAGGTACAATAGCTATTAAATAGTTAAGAACTATTTAATAGCTACCTAGTTAAAATAATTACAAAATTACCTGTAAAATAAATCCTAACCTAAGTTACAATTAAACCTAACACTACACTATCAATAAATTAAATAAATACAATATCTACAAATAAATACAATGAAATAAACTAAAGTACAAAAAATAAAAAAGAACTAAGTTACAAAAAATAAAAAAATATTTACAAACATAAGAAAAATATTACAACAATTTTAAACTAATTACACCTACTCTAAGCCCCCTAATAAAATAACAAAGCCCCCCAAAATAAAAAATGCCCTACCCTATTCTAAATTACAAAAGTTCAAAGCTGAACAGGCCCTTTGCGGGGCATGCCCCAAGAAATTCAGCTCTTTTTCCTGTAAAAAAACACATACAATACCCCCCCCCCAACATTACAACCCAACACCCACATACCCCTAATCTAACCCAAACCCCCCTTAAATAAACCTAACACTAAGCCCCTGAAGATCTTCCTACCTTGTCTTCACCTCACCGGGTATCACACCGATCCGTCCTGGCTCCGATATCTTCATCTAAGCCCAAGCGGGGGCTAGACATCCATCATCCGACGGCTGAAGAAGTCCAGAAGAGGCTCCAAAGTCTTCATCCTATCAGGGAAGAAGAGTAGATCCGGACCGGCAACCATCATCTTCCAAGCGGCATCTTCTATCTTCCTCCGATGAGGACTGGCTCCATCTTGAAGACCTCCACCGCGGACCCATCTTCTTCCGACGACGACTTCCCGACGAATGACGGTTCCTTTAAGGGACGTCATCCAAGATTCTATCAGCCAATCGGAATTAAGGTAGGAAAATTCTGATTGGCTGATGGAATCAGCCAATCAGAATCAAGTTCAATTGGATTGGTTGATCCGATCAGCCAATCAGATTGAGCTCGCATTCTATTGGCTGATCGGAACAGCCAATAGAATGCGAGCTCAATCTGATTGGCTGATTGAATCAGCCAATCGGATTGAACTTGATTCTGATTGGCTGATTCCATCAGCCAATCAGAATTTTCCTACCTTAATTCCGATTGGCTGATAGAATCCTATCAGCCAATCGGAATTCGAGGGACGCCATCTTGGATGACGTCCCTTAAAGGAACCGTCATTCGTCGGGAAGTCGTCGTCGGAAGAAGATGAGTCCGCGGTGGAGGTCTTCAAGATGGAGCCGGTCCTCATCGGATGAAGATAGAAGATGCCGCTTGGAAGAAGATGGTTGCCGGTCCGGATCTACTCTTCTTCCCGGATAGGATGAAGACTTTGGAGCCTCTTCTGGACTTCTTCAGCCGTCGGATGATGGATGTCTAGCCCCCGCTTGGGCTTAGATGAAGATATCGGAGCCAGGGCGGATCGGTGTGATACCCGGTGAGGTAAAGACAAGGTAGGAAGATCTTCAGGGGCTTAGTGTTAGGTTTATTTAAGGGGGGTTTGGGTTAGATTAGGGGTATGTGGGTGGTGGGTTGTAATGTTGGGGGGGGGGTATTGTATGTGTTTTTTTACAGGAAAAAGAGCTGAATTTCTTGGGGCATGCCCCGCAAAGGGCCCTGTTCAGGGCTGGTAAGGTAAAAGAGCTTTGAACTTTTGTAATTTAGAATAGGGTAGGGCATTTTTTATTTTGGGGGGCTTTGTTATTTTATTAGGGGGCTTAGAGTAGGTGCAATTAGTTTAAAATTGTTGTAATATTTTTCTTATGTTTGTAAATATTTTTTATTTTTTTGTAACTTAGTTCTTTTTTATTTTTTGTACTTTAGTTAGTTTATTTCATTGTAGTTATTTGTAGGTATTTTATTTAATTTATTTATTGATAGTGCAGTGTTAGGTTTAATTGTAACTTAGGTTAGGATTTATTTTACAGGTAATTTTGTAATTATTTTAACTATTTTAGCTATTAAATAGTTCTTAACTATTTAATAGCTATTGTACCTGGTTAAAATAAATACAAAGTTACCTGTAAAATAAATATTAATCCTAAAATAGATATAATATAATTATAATTTATATTGTAGCTATATTAGGATTTATTTTACAGGTAAGTATTTAGCTTTAAATAGGAATAATTTATTTAATAAGAGTTAATTAATTTCGTTAGATTTAAATTATATTTAAGTTAGGGGGGTGTTAGTGTTAGGGTTAGACTTAGCTTTAGGGGTTAATACATTTATTAGAATAGCGGTGAGCTCCAGTCGGCAGATTAGGGGTTAATGTTTGAAGTTAGGTGTCGGCGATGTTAGGGAGGGCAGATTAGGGGTTAATACTATTTATTATAGGGTTAGTGAGGTGGATTAGGGGTTAATAACTTTATTATAATAGCGGTGCGGTCCGCTCGGCATATTAGGGGTTAATAAGTGTAGGCAGGTGGAGGCGACGTTGTGGGCGGCAGATTAGGGGTTAATAAATATAATATAGGGGTCGGCGGTGTTAGGGACAGCAGATTAGGGGTACATAGGGATAATGAAAGTAGCGGCGGTTTACGGAGCGGCAGATTAGGGGTTAATAATAATATGCAGGGGTCAGCGATAGCAGGGGCGGTAGATTAGGGGTTAATAAGTGTAAGGTTAGGGGTGTTTAGACTCGGGGTACATGTTAGGGTGTTAGGTGCAGACGTAGGAAGTGTTTCCCCATAGAAAACTATGGGGCTGCGTTAGGAGCTGAACGCGGCTTTTTTGCAGGTGTTAGGTTTTTTTTCAGCTCAAACAGCTCCATTGTTTTCTATGGGGGAATCGTGCACGAGCACGTTTTTGAGGCTGGCCGCTTCCGTAAGCAACTCTGGTATCGAGAGTTGAAGTTGCGTTAAATATGCTCTACGCTCCTTTTTTGGAGCCTAACGCAGCCATTCTGTGGACTCTCAATACCAGAGTTATTTAAAAGGTGCGGCCAGAAAAAAGCCAGCGTTAGCTACGCGGGTCGTTACCGACAAAACTCTAAATCTAGCCGTGTGTTTTTAATATAAAAGAAGTTTTTAAAAAAACAACAACAACAAGTCCTGGAAGTGATGATATGGCTCCCCCAGAGCCCTGATCTCAACATCATCGAGTCTGTCTGGGATTACATAAAGAGACAAAAGTAACTGAGAATGCATATACCAACAGAAGAACTGTGGTTAGTTATCCAAGGTGTTTGGAACAAACTATCTGCCCAGATCCTTAACAAACTGTGCACAAGTGTACCTAGAAGAATTGATATTGTTTTGAAGGCAAAGGGTGGTCACTACAAATATTGAATTGAATATGATTTTTCTTCTGTTCACTCACTTTACATTTTGTTAATTGATGAAAAATAAACTACAGTATTAACATTTCTATTTTTTAAAACATTTTTACTTTACAGCATTTTTTCACATCTGCCTAAAACTTTTGCACAGTACTGTATGTGTTATGAGGTCCACTATAGACAATCATGCCATAGATTTGCCACCATTGTCATAGACCAAAGTAATATACACACACACATACATATATACAGTATATATATATATATATATATTTCAGTGTGCACCTCCTAAAGTATTTGAATCATTCTGCAAAACATTTTAACACACTGCACAGCAGTTCCCCTGCAAAACATTGGGTAGTCCATGGGTGTTACCCTTGCCTATACCACTCTTTGTATTAGTTTATTGCAGGGGTTTTCAAAGTCATAGACGTTGGGCCTCCCCTCTGATGAAATTTACAAGACAGCACCCCCATAATAAATGTTACTTTCTCTTTAAAGATTTTGGGAATTTTCATCTGATCCAGGGTTCACAGACAGCTCTCAAGAGCTGATTTTACTCAACCAAAAGAGAGCTTGACATTTTAATTTGCAGTTTGTTACTCCTGCGTTAAAAGTACATTACTAATCAAGGCAACAAACGCAACACAGTCTCTGAGTGATTTCAACCTCAGTGCCTTTCTTTTACATACATCCCGCCCTTTGCTGTATTCCACTACGACATGGCAAGTGTCATTGTCAGCTCTTAAAAAATGTTCTATGTTTTGCCAAAGTCAGTTGCAGCTTGTGGTTTCCATCGGATAGCGCAAAGTGTCACTGTTACAGCACCTCCCCTTGTATGCTCTAGCGCCCCCTAGGGAAGCCCGCCTCACTATGAAAACCACTGGTTTATTGGAGTTTCTAAGTTTCTATCATAACTACTGTAATGGAAACATTTTGCTACATTGCACGTTGTCACTACTGTCTGTAGTACTATTATGTATCAAACTACCTCTTTTGCAAAGATCCTGCTCGGTAAACAAGAGCACTTTAAGTAATTATACTGGTGAACACAAATTGAGCCACATAGTAGATCTTGACATAAACAGACCTAGCTTGCTTGTTCAAGTAGTAAGAAAATAAAGTCTACTATTTATTCTACTATAATCTGCGAGCAAACTATAAAGTTACTTATACAATCCTCTATCTTGTTTAGCAGATTATATTCATTTTACCCTTTTTTCCACTGGAGGGCACTACAGAATCATTTTTGTGTTGTTGCTCAGTCTTTCTTATCACATTTTAGATGGGAAAAATTCTACCTTTATATAAAAATGTGTTAATCCAATACAAATAATCCTATACCGACCATTAGATTAAATGTTTTCAGTATTTGATTAATCTAATGGTTGGTATTGAATTATTTGCATTGGATTAACACATTTTTATATTCACTTTATCACGTTATTGTGTTACTATTCACCATTGTGATACATTTTTATTTTTATTTCTACTTTTATAGTGGTACCAATTTGACTGACCTTTTTGATCACCATTACGTAGATATTGCCTTTTGGCTCCTCCCATTAGGTTTTGTCAAACTGTTTCTGTCTCTCTATTATTAGGCATTACCTACAACCAGAACATTTATAGGATACCAAATCAAATTTTTTTTATGACAAAAAGTGTATCTACTATTCTGCCTGATGACTTCAGGGTTATGCTGTTTGTGTCAAACTACTCTATGGGGCCGATTTACCAAAGCCCGAATGCAGCTGTTTCCGTGCGAGCCTTCAGGCTCGCCGCAAACAGGAGTTAAGAAGCAGCGGTCTTAAGACCACTGCTCCTTAACTCGTCCGCCACCTCTGAGGCGGTGGACAGCAATCAGCCCGATTGGATACGAATGGCCGCGAATGTACAGGGGGCGGCATCGTAATGATAATTGTCGATAGTATATGCTGTCGGCATTTATCGATGTGTGTCCGCTCACAAATTGTTAAATCAGCCCGATATCTGTTCATGTTTTAACCTTTATTTTAGTTCTTAAAGGGGCATAAAATGAATTGTTTTGTGTAGTCCTGCAATAAAACAGCATAACACTTAATGGATACATTTAAACCATGTTTGCTGCAAATGTTTTTCAAAAGCCAAAATTTCCCTACCACTTGCCATATTGCCATATAAGAGTCAATTCTTGCCACTGTCATTTTCGTAGCAAAAGTTGCATTGTTTCACAGTATTTTATCTTATTACCACTGCTGATGCCAATTAAAGCTGTGTTAGGCTTTTGAAATCTGCAATGTGCACTTTCAGTTCTCATAATTGGAAAAAAACATATTTAAAATACAGGAAAATGGAGCAAATAATGAAAGTATATTTCAGTTTATTTACTATGCATAATTAAATATGTTATATTAAAATCTTTAATTGTTTCATGTCCCTTTAAGTGAAACATAGGCCTAGTTCCTCATGGAGCTTACATTTTTTAGTAACAGGACTGCTATCAATTCTCTTTCTCGTCCAATCAAAATTTTGGTTGAAAAAATAAAATAAATAATGAATCCTGTATATCAATGGTTTCTAATCAACTGGGCTTCTCATTACTTTCAAAAAGAAGCTTAAGCACTAATATAACAGACCTACTACTATGGCTAATCATATCCCTTTATAGCACATTCCTTGACTGCACATTACCTTAGAACACTAGATGCAATTCATGTATAAGCTATGTGGACAGGTCTAATATAAAATAATCTGCTACATTAAAGTGATGGTAAACTCACTACATTAAGTCTGCAATATATTAAAGCTCTAAGTTAAAATAATACACTGAGGCACCCATTTTTCAGCTTAATAATGTAGGAGACCGAATAAACTTTTAATCTCACTGTTACCCTGTTCCTGTCCGCCTCCGTGTTAAAGACATTTTTTCCTATTTTGACTGACATATGGTACAGCCAATAGGAGATGCACCATACACCCTATGTATTTTCTCATAGCCCAACCCCCGTGCCGCGGCATTGAGGGTTCTCTGTTAGGATTCCAAACTGCGCAGGTACAGTTCTCAGGCTGCTGTCTGAATGTCTGAGAACTGCACTTGTGCAGCTTGGAATCCTAATTGAGAACATGGCAGCGGCACAGAAACATGGCAATGAGAAAATACATAGGGCGTATGGTGCATCCCCTATTGGCTGTACCAAATGCCAGTCAAAATAGGAAAACATTTCTTTAACACGGAGGCGGCCAGGAACATGGCAACGGTGGGATTAAAAGTTTTTAGTTATTCGGTCACCTACATTATTTAGCCTAAAAAAACATAATTTATGTAAGAACTTACCTGATAAATTCATTTCTAAACTAGAAGTCTTTCTGAAATCTTTAGTAGCTTCAACATAATATTTCAAAGTCCTTACTACATCCAAAGAATGTAAAGATCTCTCCAGAGAATTCTTAGGATTAAGACACAATGAAGGGACAACAATTTCTCTACTAATGTTGTTAGAATTCACAACCTTAGGTAAAAAATTAAATGAAGTCCGCAACACTGCCTTATCCTGATGAAAAATCAGAAAAGGAGATTCACAAGAAAGAGCAGATAACTCAGAAACTCTTCTAGCAGAAGAGATGGCCAAAAGGAACAAAACTTTCCAGGAAAGTAATTTAATATCCAGAGAATGCATAGGTTCAAATGGAGGAGCCAGTAAAGCCCTCAGAACCAAATTGAGACTCCAAGGAGGAGAGATTGACTTAATGACAGGCTTGATACAAACCAAAGCCTGTACAAAACAATGAATATCAGGATGAATAGCAATCTTTCTGTGAAAAAGAACAGAAAGAGCAGAGATTTGTCCTTTCAAGGAACTTGCAGACAAACCCTTATAAAAACCATCTTGAAGAAATTGTAAAATTCTAGGAATTCTAAAAGAATGCCAAGAGAATTTATGTGAAGAACACCAAGAAATGTAACTCTTCCAGACTTGGTAATAGATCTTTCTAGACACAGATTTACGAGCCTGTAACATAGTATTAATCACTGAGTCAGAGAAACCTCTATGACTAAGAATTAAGCGTTCAATCTCCATACCTTCAAATTTAATGATTTGAGATCCTCATGGAAAAAACATAATTTATGTAAGAACTTACCTGATAAATTAATTTCTTTCATATTGGCAAGAGTCCATGAGCTAGTGACATATGGGATATACAATCCTACCAGGAGGGGCAAAGTTTCCCAAACCTCAAAATGCCTATAAATACACCCCTCACCACACCCACAATTCAGTTTAACGAATAGCCAAGCAGTGGGGTGATAAAGAAAGGAGTAGAAAGCATCAACAAAGGAAATTTGGAAATAATTCTGCTTTATACAAAAAATCATAACCCCCATAAAAAGGGTGGGCCTCATGGACTCTTGCCAATATGAAAGAAATGAATTTATCAGGTAAGTTCTTACATAAATTATGTTTTCTTTCATGTAATTGGCAAGAGTCCATGAGCTAGTGACATATGGGATATCAATTCCCAAGATGTGGAGTCTTCCACTCAAGAGTCACTAGAGAGGGAGGGAATAAAATAAAAACAGCCATATTCCGCTGAAAAAATAATCCACAACCCAAAAAATAAGTTTATTTTCACTTTTGAAAGAAAAAAAACTTAAATCAAAAGCAGAAGAATATAGCAATCTTTCTGTGAAATAAAACAGAAAGAGCGGAGATTTGTCCTTTCAAGGAACTTGCAGACAAACCCTTATCCAAACCATCCTGAAGGAACTGTAAAATTCTAGGAATTCTAAAAGAATGCCAGGAGAATTTATGAGAAGAACACCATGAAATGTAAGTCTTCCAAACTCTATAATAAATCTTTCTAGAGACAGATTTACGAGCTTGTAACATAGTATTAATCACTGAGTCAGAGAAACCTCTATGAGAAGGTTTCCAAACGGAAACTGTTCCTTTAGAGGAAGGGTCAGGCTTTTGTTCCTTATTCTGACGAAAGGAATGAAAACGATTAGCAGCCCTATATTTACCTTTAGATTTTTTTATCCTGAGGTAAAAAGGCTCCCTTACCCCCAGTAACAGTTGAAATTAATGAGTCTAACTGAGAACCAAATAATTTATTACCTTAGAAAGAAAGAGAAAGCAAAGTTGACTTAGAAGTCATATCTGCATTCCAAGACTTAGGCCATAAAGCTCTTCTAGCTAAAATAGCTAAAGACATATACCTGACATCAATTCTGATGATATCGAAAATGGCATCACAAATAAAGTTATTAGCATGTTGAAGTTGTTTAACAATGCTATAAGCATTATGGTCTGACACTTGTTGCGCTAAAGCCTCCAACCAGAAAGTTGAAGCTGCAGCAACATCAGCCAAAGAAATAGCAGGTCTAAGAAGATTACCTGAACATAAATAAGCCTTCCTTAGAAAGGATTCAAGCTTCCTATCTAAAGGATCCTTAAACGAAGTACTATCTGCCGTAGGGATAGTAGTACGTTTAGCAAGAGTAGAGATAGCCCCATCAACTTTGGGGATTTTCTCCCAAAACTCTAATATATCAGATGGCAAAGGGTACAATTTCTTAAACCTTGGAGAAGGAGTAAATTAAGTACCCAGACTATTCCATTCCCTAGAAATTACTTCTGACATAGCATCAGGAACTGGAAAAACTTCTGGAATAACTACATGAGGTTTAAAAACTGAATTTAAACGCTTAGAAGTTTTAATATCAAGAGGACTAGACTCCTCCATATCTAATGCAATCAACACTTCTTTAAGTAAAGAACGAATAAACTCCATCTTAAACAAATATGAAGATTTATCAGTGTCAATATCTGAGGTAGAATTTCTGAACCAGAAAGATCCTCATCAGAAAAAGATAAGTCAGAATGATGGCGGTCATTTAAAAATTCAACTGAAATATGTGAAGTTTTAAAAGACCTCTTACGTTTACTAGAAGGAGGAATAACAGACAGAGCCTTCCGAATAGAATTAGAAACAAATTCTTTAACATTAACAGGAACATCCTGAACATTAGATGTTGAAGGAACAACAACAGGTAATGGTTTATTACTAATGGAAATATTATCAGCGTTGGATAGCTTATCATGACAACTAACACAAACTACAGCCGGAGAAACAGTTACCAAAAGTTTACAACAAATGCACTTAGCTTTGGTAGAACCGACATCAGGCAGCGCTTTTCCAGAAGTAGATTCTGATCCAGGGTCAGGCAGTGACATCTTGCAATATGTAAAAGAAAAAAACAACATATAAAGCAAAATTATCAAATTCCTTAAATGGCAGTTTCAGGAATGGGAAAAAATGCAAAATGAAACAAGCCTCTAGAAAACCAGAAGCAACTAAAAAGTGATATTGAAATAATGTGAAAAGAAACTGGCGCCAAGTATGACGCCCACATTTCTGGCGCCAAGAATGATGCCCATATTTTTTGGCGCCAAAAAACTTCCGCAATACACATACGTCAAAATGACGCAATTACGTGAAAACTTCCGGCGCCAACTATGACGCCGGAAATGACAACATTTTTGCGCCAAAAAAATCTTGCGCCAAGAATGACGCAATAAATAGAAGCATTTTCTGCACCCGCGAGCCTAACAGCCCGCAATTTTGAAAAAAAAAAAAACAATTGAAAATTTTAAGGTAAGAAAAAATAAAATTTATATGCATTTTCCCAAAAAAATGAAACTGACAGTCTGAATGAAGGAATACAGATTATCCTGAATCATGGCAAATATAAGTTTAAACACATATATTTAGAACTTTACATATAAAGTGCCCAACCATAGCTTTGAGTGTCAAAAATAGAAATAAGATTTACTTACCCTAAGACACTCATCTACATATAGTAGATAGCCAAACCAGTACTGAAACGAGAATCAGTAGAGGTAATGGTATATAAGAGTATATCGTCGATCTGAAAAGGGAGGTAGGAGAAGAAATCTCTACGACCGATAACAGAGAACCTATGAAATAGATCCCCTAGGAAGACCATGGTATTCAAATAGGCAATACTCTCTTCACATCCCTCTGACAATAACTGCACTCTGAGAGGAAAACCGGGCTTCAGCCTGCTGCGAAGTGCATATCAATGTAGAATCTAGCACAAACTTACTTCACCACCTCCATGGGAGACAAAATTTGTAAAACTGAATTGTGGGTGTGGTGAGGGGTGTATTTATAGGCATTTTGAGGTTTGGGAAACTTTGCCCCTCCTGGTAGGAATGTATATCCCATACGTCACTAGCTCATGGACTCTTGCTAATTACATGAAAGAAACATAAATTATGCTTACCTGATAATTTACTTTTCTTCTGAAGGGAAGAGTCCACAGCTGCATTCATTACTTTTGGGAAATACAGAACCTGGCCACCAGGAAGAGACAAAGACACCCCAGCCAAAGGCTTAAATACCTCCCCCACTTTCCTCATCCCCCAGTCATTCTGCCGAGGTAACAAGGAACAGTAGGAAAAATATCAGGGTGAAAAAAGGTGCCAGAAGAACAAAAAAGTACAGCCTTCTCATAGATAAAAATACTAGTGGGAGCTCTGGACTCTTCCCTTCAGAAGAAAATTAAATTATCAGGTAAGCATAATTTATGTTTTTCTTCTTAAAAGGGAAGCCCAGTTAACTGCACATTAGTTACACCGCAGGCAAAGTCGAACTAAACCACTCAGTCCCAGAGTCCGTCAAGCCCAAACAACCTCCGAGGAGTCACCCCGCGGATCACGACTCCCATGAAAGTACCCGGCATAGACAAGGACCGTTATGTGCCGCCCAAAAAGGAGAACAGAATCTCATGAAAATCCAAAGGATTATTCCACTTTGCAGAACATAGAACAACCCATGGTTGTCTTACAATAGCGACGCCCAGGGAGATGAACTCCCTAGAACACAAGGAACAAAGAGAGATCCACAGGGAAACATGTACCAAAAAGGACTTGAGGAACACCCTCATATCCCTGACCCTGTACCATACCCAAAGGTACTCCAGGAAAATCATGAGTTCCCTGTTGCCTCATATTAAATCTAGATCTGCAAGCTAGACAGCAAAGACAGCAGAAAACATAATTTATGCTTACCTGATAAATTTATTTCTCTTGTGGTGTATCCAGTCCACGGATCATCCATTACTTGTGGGATATTCTCCTTCCCAACAGGAAGTTGCAAGAGGATCACCCACAGCAGAGCTGCTATATAGCTCCTCCCCTCACTGCCATATCCAGTCATTCGACCGAAACAAGCCGAGAAAGGAGAAACCATAGGGTGCAGTGGTGACTGTAGTTTAAATTAAAATTTAGACCTGCCTTAAAAGGATAGGGCGGGCCGTGGACTGGATACACCACAAGAGAAATACATTTATCAGGTAAGCATAAATTATGTTTTCTCTTGTAAGGTGTATCCAGTCCACGGATCATCCATTACTTGTGGGATACCAATACCAAAGCTAAAGTACACGGATGAAGGGAGGGACAAGGCAGGCTTAAATGGAAGGAACCACTGCCTGAATAACCTTTCTCCCAAAAACAGCCTCCGAAGAAGCAAAAGTATCAAATTTGTAAAATTTTGAAAAGGTATGAAGCGTAGACCAAGTCGCCGCCTTGCAAATCTGTTCAACAGAAGCCTCATTTTTAAAGGCCCAGGTGGAAGCCACAGCTCTAGTAGAATGAGCTGTAATCCTTTCAGGGGGCTGCTGTCCAGCAGTCTCATAGGCTAAGCGTATTACGCTCCGAAGCCAAAAAGAGGTTGCCGAAGCTTTTTGACTTCTCTTCTGTCCAGAGTAAACAACAAACAGTGTAGATGTTTGGCGAAAATCTTTAGTAGCTTGTAAGTAAAACTTCAAAGCACGGACCACGTCCAGATTATGTAAAATACGTTCCTTCTTTGAAGAAGGATTAGGACACAATGATGGAACAACAATCTCTTGATTGATATTCTTGTTAGAAACTACCTTAGGTAAAAACCCAGGTTTTGTATGCAAAACTACTTTATCTGAATGGAAAATCAAATAAGGAGAATCACATTGTAAGGCAGATAACTCAGAGACTCTCCGAGCCGAGGAAATAGCCAGAACAGAACTTTCCAAGACAAAAGTTTAATATCAATGGAATGAAGGGGTTCAAACGGAACCCCTTGAAGAACTTTAAGAACCAAGTTTAAGCTCCATGGGGGAGCAACAGGTTTAAACACAGGCTTGATTCTAACCAAAGCCTGACAAAAAGCTTGAACGTCTGGAACTTCAGCCAGACGCTTGTGCAAAAGAATAGACAGAGCAGAAATCTGTCCCTTTAAAGACCTAGCTGATAATCCTTTTTCCAAACCCTCTTGGAGAAAGGACAATATCCTAGGAATCCTAACCTTACTCCATGAGTAATTCTTGGATTCACACCAATAAAGGTATTTACGCCATATCTTATGGTATATTTTCCTGGTGACAGGCTTTCGTGCCTGTATTAGGGTATCAATGACTGACTCGGAGAAGCCACGCTTTGATAAAATCAAGTGTTCAATCTCCATGCAGTCAGTCTCAGAGAGATTAGAATCGGATGATTGAAAAGACCTTGTAGTAGAAGGTCTTGTCTCAGAGGCAGGGTCCATGGTGGAAAGGATGACATGTCCACTAGGTCTGCATACCAGGTCCTGCGTGGCCACGCAGGCGCTATCAAGATCACCGATGCTCTCTCCTATTTGATTTTGGCAATCAGTCGAGGGAGCAGAGGAAACGGTGCATCTATCGGTGCCGCTTCTGGGTCCCTGGACCTGGATCCGTAACAAGGAAGTTTGGCGTTCTGGCGAGACGCCATGAGATCCAGTTCTGGTTTGCCCCAACGATGAACCAATTGAGCAAACACCTCCGGATGGAGTTTCCACTCCCCCGGATGAAAAGTCTGACGACTTAGAAAATCCGCCTCCCAGTTCTCTACACCTGGGATATGGATTGCTGATAGGTGGCAAGAGTGAGTCTCTGCCCAGCGAATTATCTTTGAGACTTCCAGCATCGCTAGGGAACGCCTGGTTCCCCCTTGATGGTTGATGTAAGCCACAGTCGTGATGTTGTCCGACTGAAATCTGATGAACCTCAGGGTTGCTAACTGAGGCCAAGCTAGAAGAGCATTGAATATTGCTCTTAACTCCAGAATATTTATTGGGAGGAGTTTCTCCTCCTGAGTCCATGATCCCTGAGCCTTCAGGGAATTCCAGACTGCACCCCAACCTAGAAGGCTGGCATCTGTTGTTACAATTGTCTAATCTGGCCTGCGAAAGGTCATACCTTTGGACAGATGGACCCGAGATAGTCACCAGAGAAGAGAATCTCTGGTCTCTTGATCCAGATTTGGCAGAGGGGACAAATCTGTGTAATCCCCATTCCACTGACTGAGCATGCATAGTTGCAGCGGTCTGAGATGTAGGCGCGCAAATGGCACTATGTCCATCGCCGCTACCATTAAGCAGATTACTTCCATACACTGAGCCACCGAAGGGCGCGGAATAGAATGAAGAACACGGCAAGATTTTAGAAGCTTTGATAACCTGGACTCTGTCAGGTATCCTCGCGGTCTTAGAACCGCCAGAAGCGATCCCAGAACCTTTGTAAAGATTCTTGGAGCTGTAGCTAACCCAAAGGGAAGAGCCACAAATTGGTAATGCCTGTCCAGAAAGGCAAACCTTAGGAACCGATGATGATCTTTGTGAATTGGTATGTGAAGGTAAGCATCCTTCAAATCCACTGTGGTCATGTATTGACCCTCCTGGATCATAGGTAGGATGGTCCGAATAGTTTCCATTTTGAACGATGGAACTCTGAGGAATTTGTTTAAGATCTTTAGGTCCAAAATGGGTCTGAAGGTTCCCTCTTTTTTGGGAACCACAAACAGATTTGAATAAAAACCCTGTCCCTGTTCCGTCTGTGGAACTGGACAGATCACTCCCATAATTAGGAGGTCTTGCACACAGCGTAAGAATGCCTCTTTCTTTATCTGGTTTACAGATAATCTCGAAAGGTGAAATCTCCCTTGAGGGGGGGAAGCTTTGAAGTCCAGAAGATATCCCTGAGATATGATCTCCAACGCCCAGGGATCTTGAACATCTCTTGCCCAAGCCTGGGCGAAGAGAGAAAGTCTGCCCCCTACTAGATCCGTTACCGGATAGGGGGCCGTTCCTTCATGCTGTCTTAGAGGCAGCAGCAGGCTTTCTGGCCTGCTTGCCCTTGTTCCAGGACTGGTTAGGTTTCCAGCCCGGCTTGGATTGAGCAAAAGTTCCCTCTTGACTTGTAGCAGAGGAAGTTGATGCTGCACCTGCCTTGAAGTTTCGAAAGGCACGAAAATTAGACTGTTTGGCCTTTGATTTGGCCCTGTCCTGAGGAAGAGCATGACCCTTACCTCCAGTAATGTCAGCAATAATTTCCTTCAAACCAGGCCCGAATAGGGTCTGCCCCTTAAAGGGAATGTTAAGTAATTTAGACTTTGAAGTCACATCAGCTGACCAAGATTTAAGCCATAGCGCCCTACGCGCCTGGATGGCGAATCCAGAATTCTTAGCCGTTAGTTTAGTCAAATGAACAATGGCATCAGAGACAAAAGAATTAGCTAGCTTAAGTGTTCTAAGCTTGTCAAGTATTTCAGTCAATGGAGTAGCTGTCTGAAAGGCCTCTTCCAGAGACTCAAACCAGAACGCCGCAGCAGCAGTGACAGGCGCAATGCATGCAAGGGGCTGCAGGATAAAACCTTGTTGAATAAACATTTTCTTAAGGTAACCTTCTAATTTTTTATCCATTGGATCTGAAAAAGCACAACTGTCCTCGACAGGGATAGTGGTACGCTTTGCTAAAGTAGAAACTGTTCCCTCCACCTTAGGGACCGTCTGCCAAAAGTCCCATGTGGTGGCGTCTATTGGAAAAAAAATTCTAAAAATAGGAGGGGGGAAATCGGCACACCGGGTCTATCCCACTCCTTATTAATAATTTCTGTAAACCTTTTAGGTATTGGAAAAACATCAGTACACACCGGCACTGCATAGTATTTATCCAGTTTACACAATTTCTCTGGTACTGCAATTGTGTCAGAGTCATTAAGAGCAGCTAACACCTCCCCAAGCAATACACGGAGGTTCTCAAGCTTAAATTTAAAAGTAGAAATATCTGAATCAGGTTTCCCCGAATCAGAAATGTCACCCACAGACTGAAGCTCTCCTTCCTCAGCTTCTGCATATTGTGACGCAGTATCAGACATGGGCCTTAAGGCATCTGCGCGCTCTGTACTACGTCTAACCCCAGAGCTATCGCGCTTTCCTCTGAATTCAGGCAGTCTGGCTAATACCGCTTACAGGGTATTATCCATGATTGCCGCCATGTCCTGCAAAGTAATCGCTATGGGCGTCTTTGATGTACTTGGCGCCATTTTAGCGTGAGTCCCTTGAGCGGGAGTCAAAGGGTCTGACACGTGGGGAGAGTTAGTCGGCATAACTTCCCCCTCGCCAGAATCCTCTGGTGATACATTTTTTAAAGATAAAAACTGATCTTTATTGTTTAAAGTGAAATCAATACATTTAGTACATATTCTCATATGGGGTTCCACCATGGCTTTTAAACATAATGAACAAGGAGTTTCCTCTATGTCAGACATGTTTATACAGACTAGCAATGAGACTAGCAAGCTTGGAAAACACTTTAAATCAAGTTAAACAAGCAATATAAAAAACGTTACTGTGCCTTTAAGAGAAACAAATTTTGCTAAAATTTGAAATAACAGTGAAAAAAGGCAGTTAAACTAACAAAATTTTTACAGTGTATGTAACAAGTTAGCAGAGCATTGCACCCACTTGCAAATGGATGATTAACCCCTTAATACAAAAAACGGATTAACAAAATGAAAAAAACGTTTTTAAACAGTCACAACAACTGCCACAGCTCCACTGTGGCTTACCTTCCTCAATACACGACTTTTGAAGCCTTTTGAGCCCTTCAGAGATGTCCTATAGCATGCAGGGGACTGCTGAGGGAAGCTGAATGTCTCTGTCTGTAATTTTAACTGCGCAAAAAAGCGCTAAAATAGGCCCCTCCCACTCATATTACAACAGTGGAAAGCCTCAGGAAACTGTTTCTAGGCAAGAATCAAGCCAGCCATGTGGAAAAAACTAGGCCCCAATAAGTTTTATCACCAAAGCATATATAAAAACGATTAAACATGCCAGCAAACGTTTTATATTGCGTATTAATCAGGGTATATAAAAAAACAATTGACCAAAGTCACCAGAGGGCACTATTAAACAGCAAATATAGATTCAATGTTGTTTACAAATATCAATCATATATAAAATCAGCAAATTAAAACTATTCAACAGCACTTTGATTATTTGTAATAATGGAAAATGGAACCTTATTAAAAATAGATGTTGAAGTGCATCAGAAATGATAGTCCGTTTAGCTCCAAACAGAAGACGTTCCGATGTAAGGCGCACAGTTCCAAATGATCCTTTCAGAGATTGCACTCCATTCGGCGGCACCCTCCAAACTTTGCTCAGCAGGAACAAGTCGCTTCTAAAAACATGGATGAGAAGAGGCGCACAAATGTGTGTATCAATAAGCACAATGAGCGGACGAACTACAGATGGTCTTTACACAGGGTACTCACAATAGTGAACAGCACACCAGTGTGCTTGTGGAAGCAGGCTGGTAATCAGAGCTGACCAACTGGCTCTCTCCGGTGTACAGCTATCCTTGATAGATTAGGCGTCTGGTAGTAGGACTGCTTGTTATAAACATCAAAGGCAACAATTGTGATAAAAACAAATTTTATTGCAAGCTCTGCATATTGAGCCTTAGTAAAAATTAAAACATAACAAGCAAATAATTCAGCATTTAACAATTGCAACGCGTTTCTTGGCTCTCCTGGCCGTTTCTTCAGGCATACTTTACAAAGATTTAAAACCGGCTTTTATAGCCACCTCTACCAGACTGCAAAGAATTCCTCTAAAATAAGGGTGTGTGATAATTAACCACTCCTCTGGATTCCCGTATGTTCATTGGTTAATTATCACACACCCTTATTTTAGAGGAGTTGTTTGCAGTCTGGTAGAGGCGGTTATAAAAGCCGGTTTTAAATCTTTGTAAAGTATGCCTGAAGAAACGGCCAGGAGAGCCGAGAAACGCGTTGCAATTGTTAAATGCTGAATTTGAATTTTTTGCTTGTTATGTTTTAATTTTTGCTAAGGCTCAATATGCAGAGCTTGCAATAAAATTTGTTTTTATCACAATTGGTGCCTTTGATGTTTATAACATGCAGTTCTTCTACCAGGCGCCTAATCTATCAAGGATAGCTGTACACCGGAGAGAGCCAGCTGGTCAGCTCTGATTACCAGCCTGCTTCCACAAGCACACTGGTGTGCTGTTCACTATTGTGAGTACCCTGTGTAAAGACCATCTGTAGTTCGTCCGCTCATTGTGCTTATTGATACACACATTTGTGCGCCTCTTCTCATCCATGTTTTTAATCAGGGTATATACCTCTGATAGCAAGCCTGATACTAGTCGCTATTAAATCACTGTATTTAGGCTTAACTTACATTAATCCGGTATCAGCAGCATTTTCTAGCAATTCCATCCCTAGAAAAACTTAAAACTGCACATACCTTATTGCAGGATAACCTGCACGCTATTCTCCCTCTGAAGTTACCTCACTCCTCAGACATATGTGAGAACAGCAGTGGATCTTAGTTACTTCTGCTAAGATCATAGAAAATGCAGGCAGATTCTTCTTCTAAATGCTGCCTGAGATAAAATAGTACAACTCCGGTACCATTTAAAAATAATAAACTCTTGATTGAAGAAAAAACTAACTATATTACACCACTTTCCTCTTACTACCTCCAGCTATGTTGACAGTTGCAAGAGAATTACTGGATATGGCAGTTAGGGGAGGAGCTATATAGCAGCTCTGCTGTGGGTGATCCTCTTGCAACTTCCTGTTGGGAAGGAGAATATCCCACAAGTAATGGATTATCCGTGGACTGGATACCCCTTACAAGAGAAATAGGATAACTATGCCAGCAGCTAGAAAAGAGTTCTCCAAAAGGAATACCAACCGCTGAACAGGATCTTCCAATGACCAGTTTCCATCCGGATCAAAAAAAAGGAAATTTATGCTTACCTGATGAATTGATTTCTTCTACGATACGACGAGTCCACGGATTTCATCCTTACTTGTGGGATATTATCCTCCTGCTAACAGGAAGTGGCAAAGAGAACCACAGCAGAGATGTATATATAGCTCCTCCCTTCCCCTCCACCCCCAGTCATTCGACCGAAGGCTATAGGAAGAGAAAGGAAAGCTAAAAGGTGCAGAGGTGACTGAAGTTATAAATAATAAAAAACATAATCTGTCTAAAATTGACAGGGAGGGCCGTGGACTCGTCGTATCGTAGAAGAAATCAATTTATCAGGTAAGCAGAAACTTCCTTTTCTTGTACAAGATACGACGAGTCCACGGATTTCATCCTTACTTGTGGGATACAATACCAAAGCAACAGGACACGGATGAAAGGGAGGGACAAGACAGAGACCTAAACGGAAGGCACCACTGCTTGAAAATCTTTCCCCCAAAAAACAGCCTCAGAAGAAGCAAAAGTATCAAATTTGGAAAATTTGGAAAAAGTATGAAGAGACGACCAAGTCGCAGCTTTACAAATCTGTTCCACAGATGCATCATTTTTAAAAGCCCATGTGGAAGCCACAGCCCTAGTAGAATGAGCCGTAATTCTTTCAGGAGGCTGCTGTCCAGCAGTCTCATATGCCAGGCGGATGATACTTCTCAGCCAGAAGGAAAGAGAGGTAGCCGTAGCTTTCTGACCCCTACGCTTTCCAGAATAAACAATGAACAATGAAGATGATTGACGGAAATCCTTAGTTGCCAAGTTATGTAACAGACGCTCCTTCTTGGAAGAAGGATTAGGACACAAAGAAGGAACAATAATTTCCTGATTAATATTCTTATTTGAAACGACCAGAAATCCAGGTTTGGTACGTAAAACCACTTTATCAGAATGAAAAATGATATAAGGTGAATCACACTGTAATGCTGAAAGTTCTGAAACTCGTCGAGCAGAAGAAATAGCAACCAAAAACAAAACTTTCCAAGATAATAATGGAATGTAAAGGTTCAAATGGAACCCCTTGAAGAACTCAAAGAACTAAATTCAAACTCCAGGGAGGAGTAATTGGTCTAAATACAGGCTTAATTCTGGTTAGAGCCTGACAAAAAGACTGAACATCTGGCACATCTGCCAGACGCTAGTGAAACAAAATTGACAACGCTGAAATTTGTCCCTTAAAGGAACTAGCCGATAAGCCTTTCTCCAATCCTTCTTGGAGAAAAGACAGAATCCTAGGAATCCTAACTTTACTCCATGAGTAGCCCTTGGATTCACACCAATAAAGATATTTACGCCATGTCTTATGATAGATTTTTTCTAGTGACAGGCTTTCTAGCCTGTATCAAAGTACTGATAACAGAATCAGAGAATCCTCGCTTCGATAAAATTAAGCATTCAATCTCCACGCAGTCAGCTGCAGAGAAGTTAGATTTGGATGTTGGAAAGGACCTTGAATGAGAAGGTCCGGTCTCAAAGGAAGTTTCCACGGCGGTAGCGAAGACATGTCCACTAGATCCGCAAACCAAATTCTGCGTGAAGTGCATTGAATATTGCTCTCAGCTCCAGAATATTGATTGGAAGTAGAAACTCCACCTGAGTCCAAACACCCTGAGCCTTCAGGGAATTCCAGAGTGCACCCCAGCCCAGAAGGCTGGCGTCCATTGTCACTATCACCCAAGAGGGTCTGCGAAAGCAAGTCCCCTGGGACAGATGATCCAGCGACAACCACCAAAGAAGAGAGTCTCTGGTTCCTTGATCTAGATTTATTTGAGGAGATAAATCTGCATAATCCCCATTCCACTGACCGAGCATGCACAGCTGCAGCAGTCTGAGATGAAAACGAGCAAACGGAATGATGTCCATTGCCGTTACCATTAATCCGATTACCTCCATACACTGAGCCACTGATGGCCGAGGAGTGGACTGAAGTGCTCAGCAAGTATTTAGAATTTTTGATTTTCTGACTTCCGTCAGGAATATCTTCATGGCATCCGAGTCTATCAGAGTTCCCAAGAAAGAAACCCTTGTCTGTGGAACCAGTGAACTCTTCTCTATGTTCACCTTCCAGCCGTGAGTTCTCAGAAAAGACAGCACTGTGTCCGTGTGAGTTTTTGTCAGATGATATGTTGACGCCTGGATCAGAATATCGTCCAGATAAGGTGCCACCGCTATGCCTCGCTGTCTGAGAACTGCCAAAAGAGACCCTAGAACCTTTGTGAAGATTCTGGGTGCTGTGGCCAACCCGAAGGGAAGAGCCACGTACTGATAATGTTTGTCCAAGAAGGCAAACCTTAGAAACTGATGATTATCCTTGTGGATAGGAATATGAAAGTATGCATCCTTCTAGTCAACGGTAGTCATATATTGACCCTCCTGGATCATTGGTAAAATTGTTCATATTGTCTCCATCTTGAAAGATGGAACTCTTAGAAATTTGTTTAGACACTTGAGGTCTAAGATGGCTCTGAACGTTCCCTCTTTTTTGGGAACCCCAAATAGATTTGAGTAAAACCCCCGTCCCTGTTCCAATCTTGGAACTGGACAGATTACTCCCATGGTAAAAACATATTTTACACCGCTTAAGAACGCCTCTCTTTTTATCTGGTTTGCAGATAATTTTGAAAGATGTAATCTCCCTCTTTGGAGACAGCCCTTGAATTCCAATTGATAACCGTGGGTCACTATTTCTAGTGCCAAGGGGTCCTGAATGTCTCTTGCCCAAGCCTGAGCAAAGAAAGAGAGTCTGCCCCCTACTAGATCCGGTCCCGGATCGGGGGCCGCCCCTTCATGCTGTCTTAGGAGCAGCAGCGGGTTTCTTGGATTGTTTACCCTTATTCCAGTTCTGGTTGGGTCTCCAGACTGACTTAGATTGGGTAAAATTTCCTTCCTGCTTTATAGAAGAAAAGGAAGTGGGGGGTCCTCCTTTAAAGTTCCGAAAGGAACGAAAATTATTTTGTTTACCCCTCATCTTAACAGACTTATCCTGAGGTAGGGCATGGCCTTTACCTCCTGTAATGTCAGAAATGATTTCCTTCAATTCAGGCCCAAAAAGGGTCTTACCTTTAAAAGGAATAGATAAAAGCTTAGATTTTGATGAGACATCAGCAGACCAAGATTTGAGCCACAAACCTCTAATACAGGTTAAATGAAGGCAAAAATGTTATGTACAAAAATATCACAAAAATGCCTCTGCACCTCGCCACAGCTCTGCTGTGGCGCCTACCTGCCCCCAGGGAATTGACCAACGATCCGATATTGTTCCGGAAAATAACCCCTAAGTCTGGGACCAACCGGAGTTGATGACTGCTGCTTTCACTACAGAAACTAACTGCGCATTTGAAGCGCGAAAATTAGGCCCGCCCATCATAAGCGATGTACTAACAGCCTCAACAACCGCATGGAAAGCTGTTTAACCAGCCATGTGGGTTATATATGTAATAAAATAAAAGTATAGCCATGTGAACCCCCAGCACAACTCAACATAACCTGCCATCAAAACTCTTTTATATAATAAAAAACGTTAGGCTGCCCCAGTGTCTTAACCATGCTGCTGCAATAAGCCCTACATTTGTAACGACGATAACTTACACAGGATTTCAGTACCACCCTGATATATAGGCCTACTGCTTACCCCTTCCCAACCTGGGAACTATGTCAGCCAATTCTGATATACCATAGTCTCTTCAGAAATAAAGACTGCACATACCTCAATGCTGCTTGTAGCATGAAAACGTTCCCCACACTGAAGATTCCTCTTGCACTCCTCAGTAACTCTGTGGGAACCAACATGGATCTAAGTGACATTTGCTAAGATCATCAACCTCAAGGCAGAAATCTTCTTCTATATCCTGCCTGAGAAAAATAGTACTCACCGGTACCATTTTAAAATAAACTTCTTGATTGAAGAAACTAATAACTATAATTTTAACACCTCTTTCACTTTACCCTTCCTAATACTAGCATAGACAAAGAGAATGACTGGGGGTGGAGGGAAAGGGAGGAGCTATATATACAGCTCTGCTGTGGTGCTCTTTGCCACTTCCTGTTAGCAGGAGGATAATATACCACAAGTAAAAATGAAATCCGTGGATTCATCGTATCTTGTAGAAGAAAATAAAATGAAGCCAGCACCCATCGGGCGAACGCCCAAGGTGAATGAGGACGACAACGGGACCAGCCGATTAAAATCCCCATTCCCCCAAGCTCAGAACTGGTGCCGAAAAACATAAAGAGAAAGAAAAAACAGCGACGTTAAAGAGATTGGCTTCATCCCCAAAGTCAGATCCATTTTGCCATCCAGCTTCTAAGGCCTCTGATCCCTCGGCCCGCTAGGACTGGGATCCTCCATCATTGCCAAAAAAATTCCTTAAAGGGACAGTCTAGTCCAAAATAAACTTTCATAATTCAGACAGGGCATGTAATTTTAAACAATTTTCCAATTTACTTTTATAACCAATTTTGCTTTGTTCTCTTGGTATTCTTAGTTAAAAACTTAACCCTGGAGGTTCATATGCTAATTTCTTAGACCTTGAAAGCCACCTCCGTTTTTCACCACTAGAGGGTGTTAGTTCATGTGTTTCATATAGATAACACTGTGCTCGTGCACGTGAAGTTATCTGGGAGTCAGCACTGATTGGCTAAACTGCAAGTCTGTCAAATGAACTGAAATAAAAGGGGCAGTTTGCAGAGGCTTAGATACAAGATAATCACAGAGGTAAAACATAATTTATGCTTACCTGATAAATTTATTTCTCTTGTAGTGTATCCAGTCCACGGATCATCCATTACTTATGGGATATTCTCCTTCCCAACAGGAAGTTGCAAGAGGATCACCCACAGCAGAGCTGCTATATAGCTCCTCCCCTCACTGCCATATCCAGTCATTCGACTGAAACAAGATGAGAAAGGAGAAACCATAGGGTGCAGTGGTGACTGTAGTTTAATTAAAATTTAGACCTGCCTTAAAAGGACAGGGCGGGCCGTGGACTGGATACACTACAAGAGAAATAAATTTATCAGGTAAGCATAAATTATGTTTTCTACCAAAGCTAAAGTACACGGATGATGGGAGGGACAAGGCAGGATTAAACGGAAGGAACCACTGCCTGAAGAACCTTTCTCCCAAAAACAGCCTCTGAAGAAGAAAAAGTATCAAATTTGTAAAATTTTGAAAAGGTGTAAAGCGAAGACCAAGTCGCAGCCTTGCAAATCTGTTCAACAGAGGCCTCATTTTTAAAGGCCCAGGTGGAAACCACAGCTCTAGTAGAATGAGCTGTAATCCTTTCAGGGGGCTGCTGTCCAGCAGTATCATAGGCTAAGCGAATTATGCTCCGAAGCCAAAAGGAAAGAGAGGTTGCCAAAGCTTTTTGACCTCTCCTCTGTCCAGAGTAAACGACAAACAGGGAAGATGTTTGGCGAAAATCTTTAGTAGCTTGTAAGTAAAACTTCAAGGCACGGACTACGTCCAGATTATGTAAGAGACGTTCCTTCTTTGAAGAAGGATTAGGACACAATGATGGAACAACAATCTCTTGATTGATATTCTTGTTAGAAACCACCTTAGGTAAAAACCCAGGTTTGGTACGCAGAACTACCTTATCTGCATGAAAAATCAGATAAGGAGAATCACATTGTAAGGCAGATAGCTCAGAGACTCTTCGAGCCGAGGAAATAGCCATCAAAAACAGAACTTTCCAAGATAAAAGTTTAATATCAATGGAATGAAGGGGTTCAAACGGAACTCCTTGAAGAACTTTAAGAACCAAGTTTAAGCTCCACGGGGGAGCAACAGTTTTAAACACAGGGTTAATTCTAACCAAAGCCTGACAAAATGCCTGGACGTCTGAAACCTCTGCCAGACGCTTGTGCAAAAGACTAGACAGAGTAGAAATCTGTCCTTTTAAAGAACTAGCTGATAATCCTTTGTCCAAACTCTCTTGGAGAAAGGACAATATCCTAGGAATCCTAACCTTACTCCATGAGTAATTCTTGGATTCACACCAATAAAGATATTTACGCCATATCTTATGGTAGATTTTCCTGGTAACAGGCTTTCGTGCCTGTATTAAGGTATCAATGACTGACTCGGAGAAGCCACGCCTTGATAGAATCAAGCGTTCAATCTCCATGCAGTCAGTCTCAGAGAAATTAGATTTGGATGATTGAAAGGACCTTGTATTAGAAGGTCCTGCCTCAGAGGCAGAGTCCATGGTGGAAAGGATGACATGTCCACTAGGTCTGCATACCAGGTCCTGCGTGGCCACGCAGGCGCTATCAGAATCACAGATGCTCTCTCCTGCTTGATTTTGGCAATCAGTCGAGGGAGCAGAGGAAACTAGCTGATAATCCTTTGTCCAAACCCTCTTGGAGAAAGGACAATATCCTAGGAATCCTAACCTTACTCCATGAGTAATTCTTGGATTCACACCAATAAAGATATTTACGCCATATCTTATGGTAGATTTTCCTGGTAACAGGCTTTCGTGCCTGTATTAAGGTATCAATGACTGACTCGGAGAAGCCACGCCTTGATAGAATCAAGCGTTCAATCTCCATGCAGTCAGTCTCAGAGAAATTAGATTTGGATGATTGAAAGGACCTTGTATTAGAAGGTCCTGCCTCAGAGGCAGAGTCCATGGTGGAAAGGATGACATGTCCACTAGGTCTGCATACCAGGTCCTGCGTGGCCACGCAGGCACTATCAGAATCACCGATGCTCTCTCCTGCTTGATTTTGGCAATCAGTCGAGGGAGCAGAGGAAACGGTGGAAACACATAAGCCAGGTTGAAGAACCAAGGAGCTGCTAGAGCATCTATCAACGTCGCTCCCGGGTCCCTGGACCTGGATCCGTAACAAGGAAGCTTGGCGTTCTGGCGAGACGCCATGAGAGCCAGTTCTGGTTTGCCCCAACGATGGATCAGTTGAGCAAACACCTCCGGATGGAGTTTCCACTCCCCCGGATGAAAAGTCTGACGACTTAGAAAATCCGCCTCCCAGTTCTCTACGCCTGGGATGTGGATCGCTGACAGATGGCAAGAGTGAGACTCTGCCCAGCGAATTATCTTTGAGACTTCTAACATCGCTAGGGAACTCCTGATCCCTCCTTGATGGTTGATGTAAGCCACAGTCGTGATGTTGTCCGACTGAAATCTGATGAACCTCAGGGTTGCTAACTGAGGCCAAGCTAGAAGAGCATTGAATATTGCTCTTAACTCCAGAATATTTATTGGGAGGAGTTTCTCCTCCTGAGTCCACGATCCCTGAGCCTTCAGGGAGTTCCAGACTGCGCCCCAACCTAGAAGGCTGGCATCTGTTGTTACAATCGTCCAATCTGGCCTGTGAAAGGTCATACCCTTGGACAGATGGACCCAAGATAGCCACCAGAGAAGAGAATCTCTGGTCTCTTGATCCAGATTTAGTAGAGGGGACAAATCTGAGTAATCCCCATTCCACTGACTTAGCATGCATAATTGCAGCGGTCTGAGATGCAGGCGCGCAAATGGCACTATGTCCATTGCCGCTACCATTAAGCCGATTACTTCCATGCACTGAGCCACTGACGGACATGGAATGGAATGAAGGACACGGCAAGCATTTAGAAGTTTTGATAACCTGGACTCCGTCAGGTAAATTTTCATCTCTACAGAATCTATAAGAGTCCCTAGGAAGGTGACTCTTGTGAGTGGGGATAGAGAACTCTTCTCCACGTTCACTTTCCACCCATGCGACCTCAGAAATACCAGAACTATCTCTGTATGAGACTTGGCAATTTGAAAGCTTGACGCCTGTATCAGGATGTCGTCTAAATACGGAGCCACCGCTATGCCTCGCGGTCTTAGAACCGCCAGAAATGGGCCCAGAACCTTTGTAAAGATTCTCGGGGCTGTGGCCAACCCGAAGGGAAGAGCTACAAATTGGTAATGCCTGTCTAGAAAGGCAAACCTTAGGAACCGATGATGATCTTTGTGAATCGGTATGTGAAGGTAGGCATCCTTTACGTCCACTGTGGTCATGTACTGACCCTCTTGGATCATGGGTAGGATGGTGCGAATAGTTTCCATTTTGAATGATAGAACTCTGAGGAATTTGTTTAAGATCTTTAGATCCAAGATTGGTCTGAAGGTTCCCTCTTTCTTGGGAACCACAAACAGATTTGAATAAAACCCCTGTCCCTGTTCCGTCCGCGGAACTGGATGGATCACTCCCATTACTAGGAGGTCTTGCACACAGCTTAGGAATGCCTCTTTCTTTATCTGGTTTGCTGATAACCTTGAAAGATGAAATCTCCCTTGTGGAGGAGAAGCTTTGAAGTCCAGAAGATATCCCTGAGATATGATCTCCAACGCCCAGGGATCCTGAACATCTCTTGCCCACGCCTGGGCGAAGAGAGAAAGTCTGTTCCCCACTAGATCCGTTTCCGGATAGGGGGCCGTTCCTTCATGCTGTCTTGGGGGCAGCAGCAGGTTTTCTGGCCTGCTTGCCCTTGTTCCAGGACTGGTTAGGTTTCCAGGCCTGTCTGGAATGAGCAACAGTTCCCTCTTGTTTTGAAGTGGAGGAAGTTGATGCTGCTCCTGCCTTGAAATTTCGAAAGGCACGAAAATTAGACTGTTTGGCCTTTGATTTGGCCCTGTCCTGAGGAAGGGTATGACCCTTGCCTCCAGTAATGTCAGCAATAATTTCCTTCAAGCCAGGCCCGAATAAGGTCTGCCCCTTGAAAGGAATGTTGAGTAACTTAGACTTTGAAGTCACGTCAGCTGACCAGGATTTAAGCCATAGCGCCCTACGCGCCTGGATGGCGAATCCGGAATTCTTAGCCGTTAGTTTAGTCAAATGAACAATGGCATCAGAAACAAATGAGTTAGCTAGCTTAAGCGTTCTAAGCTTGTCAATAATTTCCTCCAATGGAGCTGTATGGATGGCCTCTTCCAGGGCCTCAAACCAGAATGCCGTCGCAGCAGTGACAGGCGCAATGCATGCAAGGGGCTGCAAAATAAAACCTTGTTGAATAAACATTTTCTTAAGGTAACCCTCTAATTTTTTATCCATTGGATCTGAAAAAGCACAACTGTCCTCAACCGGGATAGTGGTACGCTTTGCTAAAGTAGAAACTGCTCCCTCCACCTTAGGGACCGTCTGCCATAAGTCCCGTGTAGTGGCATCTATTGGAAACATTTTTCTAAATATAGGAGGTGGGGAAAAGGGCACACCGGGTCTATCCCACTCCTTGCTAATAATTTCTGTAAGCCTTTTAGGTATAGGAAAAACGTCAGTACACACCAGCACAGCATAGTATCTATCCAGCCTACATAATTTCTCTGGAATTGCAACTGTGTTACAGTCATTCAGAGCAGCTAATACCTCCCCAAGCAATACACGGAGGTTCTCAAGCTTAAATTTAAAATTAGAAATCTATGAATCAGGTTTCCCCGAGTCAGAGATGTCACCCACAGAATGAAGCTCTCCGTCCTCATGTTCTGCATACTGTGACGCAGTATCAGACATGGCTCTTACAGCATTTGCGCCCTCTGTATCTCTCCTAACCCCAGAGCTATCGCGCTTGCCTCTTAATTCAGGCAATCTAGATAATACCTCTGACAGGGTATTATTCCTGATTGCAGCCATGTCCTGAAAGGTAATCGCTATGGGCGTCCCTGATGTAATTGGCGCTATATTAGCGTGCGTCCCCTGAGCGGGAGGCGAAGGGTCTGACACGTGGGGAGAGTTAGTCGGCATAACTTCCCCCTCGACAGAACCCTCTAGTGATAATTCTTTTATAGATAAAGACTGATCTTTACTGTTTAAGGTGAAATCAATACATTTAGTACACATTCTCCTATGGGGCTCCACCATGGCTTTCAAACATAATGAACAAGTAGGTTCCTCTGTATCAGACATGTTTAAACAGACTAGCAATGAGACTAGCAAGCTTGGAAAACACTTAAAACAAGTTTACAAGCAATATAAAAAACGTTACTGCGCCTTTAAGAAACACAAATTTTGTCCAAATTTGAAATAACAGTGAAAAAAGGCAGTTACACTAACGAAATTTTTACAGTGTATGTAACAAGTTAGCAGAGCATTGCACCCACTTGCAAATGGATGATTAACCCCTTAATACCAAAAACGGAATAACAAATGGCAAAAACTTTTTTTTTTTTTGTTTTGTTTTTTAAACAGTCACAACAACTGCCACAGCTCTACTGTGGCTTTTTACCTCCCTCAATACGACTTTTGAAGCCTTTTGAGCCCTTCAGAGTAGTCCTGGAACATGCAGAGGGAAGCTGAATGTCTCTGTCAGTATTTTTAGCTGCAAAGAAAAGCACTAAAAAAGCCCCTCCCACTCATATTACAACAGTGGAAAGCCTCAAGGAACTGTTTCTAGGCAAAATTCAAGCCAGCCATGTGGAAAAAGCTAGGCCCCAATAAGTTTTATCACCAAACATATATAAAAAAACGATTAAACATGCCAGCAAACGTTTTAAAATACACTTTTATAAGAGTATGTATCTCTATTAATAAGCCTGATACCAGTCACTATCACTGCATTTAAGGCTTTACTTACATTACTTCGGTATCAGCAGCATTTTCTAGCAAATTCCATCCCTAGAAAAATATTTTAACTGCGCATACCTTATTGCAGGAAAACCTGCACGCTATTCCCCCTCTGAAGTTACCTCACTCCTCAGAATATGTGAGAACAGCAAAGGATCTTAGTTACTTCTGCTAAGATCATAGAAAACGCAGGCAGATTCTTCTTCCAAATACTGCCTGAGATAAACAGTACACTCCGGTACCATTTAAAAATAACAAACTTTTGATTGAAGAAATAAACTCAGTATAAAACACCACAGTCCTCTTACGACCTCCATCTTAGTTGAGAGTTGCAAGAGAATGACTGGATATGGCAGTGAGGGGAGGAGCTATATAGCAGCTCTGCTGTGGGTGATCCTCTTGCAACTTCCTGTTGGGAAGGAGAATATCCCAAGTAATGGATGATCCGTGGACTGGATACACTTAACAAGAGAAGAAGTATATAAATATAACTTTGTTGGTTATGCAAAACTGGGGAATGGGTTATAAAGGGATTATCTATCTTTTAAAACAATAAAAATTCTGGTGTAGACTGTCCATTTAAAAGAACACGAAGGCGAGCTAGCCTATAACGGAAGGCAAAATCATCTCTTGACGGATCAACTGAAGACCCTGGCCCCGAGATAGGGGCCCCTGAAACCTCTCGACCGCTCGGCTGGCCCATAGAAATGGCCAAGCGGAACCGTGCCATAACCTCTGCAGGAAACAAGCCACCCTCCAGAGAAGGAGTAAAGGCCAAAGGGACACCTGCTTGTGTAGCCATGAAATGGACTGGGGCACTCGCTTCACGGGTCATGGGAACCTCGGAGGTGGATGGTTCAACGCACTCTAAGCTCCCTGCTTCGGGAGAAAAGAGTACTCTAGCACGGCAATCGGAACATAACTGATGGGCATTGATTACTTGATTACCCTTTAACAACCCCAATGGCTGGGGCATTCACCACCTCCTGTGAACCAGACAACCCACGAGGAAGACTCTTTCGGTCGCACACAGTCAGCATACGGAAGTGAAAAACAACATAACCGCACCAGTCACGATGTGCACCGTGCCAGTCACGAAAGGGTGCACAATCTTGAAAGAAGGTCGTTATGTCCCGAAAAGGCCGTGAGCCTAAGTATAGCTACACATTTGCAGATAGAACCATATAACAAACATGATTAAAAGTCCCCCCTGTTCAATAAAACCCCTCAGGAGATATTAACCCATGATTACTTGTTAAGATAAAAGGAGTCCCACTGGGACCCTACCTTGTTTCGTTAACATCACATTCACATATAAAAATAAAATGAAAAGATCTTACCGGAATTTATGCAGTGGAACAGAAACACAGCCCTTTAAGTGTGACAGGTTAGTAGCCTCACTTCTGACATGGACTTGAGTGAAGAAAGGTAGGCAGCGAAACTCGTCAACGCTGATTACCAAGGAGCTGTTAATATGAGTCGGGATGGGTTCGCAGGAAAACTCTTCCTGCATCTCCGGACTTTAACTTTCATCCATGCTCTCACTGAGAGGCTGACAGGATTACTTAAAACTCCAGTCCCATTGCGAAGAGTACTACCCTCCATAAGAGACTATCTCGAACTTCTGACACTTCTCTGCCAACCTCCTGCGACGAAAGGCAAAGAATGACTGGGGGGTGAGGGAAGTGTGGGAGGTATTTAAGCCTTTGGCTGGGGTATCTTTGCTTAATCCTTGTGGCCAGGTTCTGTATTTCCCAAAAGTAATGAATGCAGCCTTATAAGAAGAAAATAAGAGCCTTTTATTATTTTAACTTAGAGCTTTAATTTATTGTAGACTTCATGTAGTGAGTTTACCATCACTTGTTAACATTAGTACATATATTACATTGTTAATATATTTTGCCTAAAGACCAGTCGCTGCACAGTTAACCATAACAGAGACCTACCACACCACCACATCAGAATACATTCTATAAATCTTCCCTACTACATGAACCCTAAACCAGGCAAATTAGCATGATAATTGTGTGAACAAGCATGCAGTGTGCAAGCTATGTTTCATTTAATGCCATATTATACAGATATACTTATGTCTTTTTTTATTTTGTTTTATTAAACAGCTGTCTGTTTCTTTTATAATTTGTGTTTACATTCCATAATTACAGAGTGTTTATAGCCACTTACCTTTGACTTTTCTTTCAAAGTCAATCCTCAGAGAAGTAATCTCTTCATCTTGTTTCTATTCGAGGGAAATAGAAAAGGTGAGGAAACATAATAAAATGTACTATATACAGCTCAGGTTACATATAACTAACCTGTTTTGGTTATTTTGGGCTGTGTTCTAAGAAGCCTGGAAATTAAATAAAATGTTCTTGCGTTCTACATCTATGTTAAGAAGCTTGTATTTAAAATTGTCAACTGGAAAATATCCCATCAGTTAAAAGTAGAAAAAGGATAAACTATAACAACTGTAAGAATAAGACAAAACACACAAAATGAATAGATATCAAAATGATAAAGAAAAAAAGTGAACAATAACAGAATGACAACAAAGAACAAGGAAAAATATAAGTTTAAAACCTGGCAGTAAAAACACAAATAAGTGGGTCTATCAGAAGTATGAGAATGGCAGTGGTCTGGATTAAGAGTAGGAAGTGCTCACCATCTTGAGGTTCTTCAGCACCATCTCATTGGCCAGTTCCTGCTCCTTGATCTCCACCTGCAGACTACGCAAGTCTTTGCGTAATACGCTCTCCTGTATGTGGTGATCCTTCTGTGCCAGCTTCATGGACACACTGCCCTCTGCCTTCAGTTCAGAGATGTTATTCTGATGCTCGTACAGCAGGTGCTTCACTTTCTGTTTGTATACCTTAAATATGGACATGAGTTGTAGTTAGAAGGGAGATAATACAAAAAAAAAACAAAAAAAAAAACATCAACATGAGAAAAAGATTATTTGTCTGCTACAAATATTATTTTGATCCTGGAGTACTAATTATAGACAGTCCTATACTAAATAGCATAGCTCTATAGAATTAAATATAATTATAATTGGGAAGCAAGCCCTTACCTACTCTAGTAAAAATATATAATAAATAACATACATGATTGAATATTATAATAGGAACAACTTATTTTCTTTCATGGTGGTGAGAGTCAACAAGCCATTACTCCTGGGATTCAACTCCTGGCCACTAGAAGGAGGAAAAGATTTCCAAAACTCCAATAGTACTCAATCCCTCTTACCTCTATGGTATGCCAGTCTGACATATAGCCAAGCAAGGAGAAGTAGAAAAGCAGGCAAGGAAAAGGCAGGGAAAATGTAAGAACTAGTATTGCCACCTGAAAAAAATTACGTAAATTTAGTGAAAATGTGAAACTCTCACCACCGTGAAAAGATGAATTTATCATGCAAGCATGATTTTGTTTTCTTTCACAAAGTGGTGAGAGTTCACAAGCTCCCTGGAACTAATAAACAAGCTGTGGAGGCCATGAGTAGTTTGGGCTGGACAAAATGTTTTTTTTAAAAGGCAGGGACCTAATTTCCAGACACTGCTGCCTTGAGATCTTTCCTACCAAAAGCTGCTTCAAAAGAAGTGAAAACATCAAAGTGGTAGTATTTAATAAAGGTAAGTAAGGATGACCATGTTGCTGCCTTGCAAATGTGTTCAATAGAAGTCTCTTTTTTGAAAACCCAGAAAGTGGAAAATGATCTGGTAGAATGGACTGTAATGCGCTTTGGGAGAGAATTTGCCACCTTCAAGTAAGCCTTGTGAAACAAGAGTTTTAGCCAACTGTGGCCTTCTGGCCTTTGCATGGACCAGAGAAATGAATAAACAAATTAGAGGATTGTCTAAAATCCTTTGTAGCTGATAAGTATAATTTTAATGCTCTCAATACATCAAAATCATGTATAGATAAATCTTTATAATTTTGTATAATAGAACAAAGAAATGAAACTACAATTTTCTGATTGATGTTATCAGAGGAAACCACCTTTGGTAAAAAGTTAAATTTAGTCCTAAAAAGCGCTTTATCCTGATTAAAAAAAAGACAAAGAAACTGGCAGAAGATAAAACAATACATCCCAAGACAGAAACTGAGTGTCCAAACTATGCCTAGGGTAAAAAGAGAGATCTGCAAAACTCTTAAAACAAATTAAGGTTCCAAGGAGGAGAAATTAGTTTAATCAATGGTATTATCCTGACTAAAGATAGAACAAACTCTGAATGTCAGGAAGTTAGCAATTTATTGTGGAACAACTTGGAAAGCGCAGAAATCTGACCTTTTAAAGAGCTAGCAGAAAAATCCTTACCTATGCTCTCTTGTAAAAATTGAAGAATTTTAGGAATTCTGAAGGAATGCCAGATGAAACCTTGTTGTTATTTACACTAGGAAGGAAACACTTTCCAAATCTTTTGATAGATTTTACAGGCTTCAAATTGAGACTCTAGATGTTGATGATAAAAGGGCCTTGAGACAGTAGTTTTGTGTCTTAGTGGACAAATTAACTTACCAACTCTGTGAGCCAAAGTCTGTGTGGCCAAACTGGAGCAATCAGAATTACTGATGAAAGCTCTTGTTTGATCTGCGCTATTCCTCTTGGCAGAAAATTATAAGCAAGACGAAATGATCAAGTAGCTGCTAGAGTAGCTCCACCAGAGAATCACTGGATCTTGCAAAATATCTGGGAAATTTATTTTTCAAATGAGAAGCCATCAGGTCTATCACTAGTATAGAACATTCCCCAGGATGAAGGGATTGAGATATCTGCTGGCCAGTTGTTCACATCTGAAATATGAAATGAAGAAATAGTACAGAAATTGATCTCTGCCCAAGTTAAAAGTCATGAAACTTCCTGCGAGTTCTTCCTTGATGATTGATATAAGCCACTGCTGTGACATTGTCTTATTGAAAATGCAGGCAAGTCTCCTCTTTCAGAAGAGTCCTGAAGATAGCACAGAGTTTCAGGATATTTATTGGTATCCTCGCCTCCTGAGAAAACCAAACTCCTTGTGCTCTCCTTAATACTGCACCCCAACCTGAGAGACTTGCATCTGCCAAGATTATTGTTCAAGTTGGATGGAAAAAGGATGCCCTCAGAGAAATGGACTGGTGGTATATCCACCAGGATAGATATTGATTTGTTGTGGAATCCAAAAGTATCCTGAGGTAATGCTAAGTGTAGTCCTTGCACCATTGACTTAGCATTCAAAGCTGAAGAGATATAATGTGATACCGAATGGCATCTGATGCTGCAATCATCAGACCTAACACCTTCATGCATAGGGCTACTGTAGGGTTGGAATTTGACTGAAGTCTTGCACATGTTGTTTGTAACTTTGATCCCTTTTGATCTGTAAAATAAAATCTCATTGATATAGAGTCTACAATGACTCCAAAAAAAGAGACTCTGGACTTAGGAGGAAAATAACTCTTTGGTAAGAGATTCTGTTAAAGGTAAGGATCGAGAATGCACCAAGATATCGTTAAGGTATGACACCTTTAAAATACATTGAGCTCTTATTACAGGCAAGAGAGTTCCCAGAACCTTTGTAAAAATTATGGGAGCAGTAGCTATACCCAATAGTAGAGCAACACATTGAAAGTGTTTGTCCAGGAAGGCAAACATTAAGAACTGGTGATGGTCTTTGCGGATAGGAATGTGAAGGTAAGAATCCTTCATTTATATTGGGAACATAATCTGACCCTGCTGAAATAAAGGGTAGAATATTCTGAATTATTCTATTTTTAAAGTAGGAACCCTGAGAAACGTCTTTAAAATTTCCAAATCCAGAATAGGCCTAAAAGTACCCTCTTTCTTGGGAACAATGAAAAGATTGGAATAAAAACCCTGGCCCTGTTCTGACACAGATAACCTCTCTGGAAAACATTGGATTGAAACCTAATCTGTATCCCTGAGATACTAAGTTTAGAACTCATGGATCTTGAACAGACTGAGACCAAGAATTCCACAAAAAGGTGTAATTTGCCCCTCACCAGAATGATATCTGTATCTGAGGCCGCACCTTCATGCTGACTTGGTAGTGGAAGAATCCTTTTTAACAGTTTGGCCTTGTTCCAATTGGGATTGAACTTCTAGGAAAATCTGGAAGAAACTTGTTTTTATGGAGGGGGCGACGACTTTTGCTTCCGAGATTAACTAAAGGAACCAAAAAATATTAGTAGCTCTGTTCTTTCCCTTGAACTTCTTGTACTGAGGAAGAAAAGCTCCTTTTCCTCCAGTCACAGTGGAGATTGGTGTCTAGTTTAGGCCTAAATAAATGTTTCCTTGAAAAGGAAGAGATAAAAGTATAGATTTTGAAACCATGTCAGCTGGCCATGACTTGAGCCTCAAAGCTCTTCAGGTAAAAACCGAAAATCATATTTTTGGCATTAATTCTAATAATGTTAACAATAGCATCCTAGATAAAGGCATTTGCTAACCTAAGAAGTGTCAAACAGTTTTGAAAATTCTCATCTACAGAATATTCTGAAATCTGATCAGAAAGATTGTCACACCAAAGAGTAGAAGTAGATGCAACACAAGAAATACTGATAGCTGGGCTAAACAAGTAACTGGCTTGTAAAAAAGCTTGTCTCTGACTCTATCCAAGGGCCTTTAAAATATGTACTATCCTCTAAAGGAATAGTAGTACGTTTAGATAAAGTGGAAATTGCACCATCCACCTAAAGTATAGTTTCCCAAAGCTCCAAAGTGGTGAGGGAGAACATGCTCTTGAAAGCTGGGGATGGAATAAAGGAAGCCCAGGCTTAGAGCAGTCTTTGGAAGTTATCTCAGTTAACGCGTCTGCAATAGGAAAAACACCTCTGTAGCATTAACAGAAGATTTGAAAGTTAAATCCAATAGATTGATGATGGATCTTTTCTCAGGAGGTTTGTACCCCTCAAGTACATAAAACCTCCTTTAGTAGAGAATGAAGGATTCTGTATTTTGATCAGCAAATGACTCCCGATTATATGAAATTACTTCTACTTCAGAAGATGAATCTTAGGTGTTAGAATCTGAGTATGAATGTAACTGTATAGCAGATCTGATCCTTACAGATTCAGAATGACTAGATAAAACAACTGTAGGTTGGTTGTCAGAGTCTCTTTTGCGCTTACTTGGAGGTGGCATGGCCGCCAACATCTCTGAAACACAAAACACTTTAAATTCTGGAGCAAAATCTGAAGAACTCCCCTGTACAATACAAACAGAGGGAGATCAGATTCCTTTAGAGGCAAGAGAAGCATTATTTTGTTAGCATGCATAAAGTGATCAATACATAAAATGCAAAACTGAGCTAAAGTTATTCACAAATGTACATACAATACACATAAAGGGACATGAAACCCACATTTTTTCTTTCATGATTCAGAAAGAACATGTGATTTTAAACACCTTTTCAATTTACTTCTGTTATTTAATTTGCTTAAATGTTTATCTAGGGAAGCTCAGGAGCAGCAAAGAACCTAGGTTATAGGTGCTGATTGGTTGCTGCATATATATTCTGATTGTCATTGGCTCACCCATGTGTTCAGTTAGAAACCATAGTGCATTGCTGCTCCTTCAACAAATTATACCAAGAGAATGAAACTAATTTTATATTAGAAGTAAACTGGAAAGTTGTTTAAAATTGTATGTTCTACTTAAATCATGAAAGAAAATTTTTGGGTTTCATGTTTCTTTAAAATTGGGTATATAAGCAAGAAGTGAATCTAGAAGGTGAAAACAAAAGGAATGCGCCTCATGGTGTGGATAACTCTGAAACGTTGTGTGGCACAGTGACGGTAAACAAGTGAAATTATACTCAAAAGTAAATTGGCACTCTTATTGAAAGTAGTGCGAATAAGCAGGCTGTCGTTTTCAGCAGTCAGTATGCTGGGATAAGGATTGTTCGGTTTGTCACAGGTCCAGCTGAATAAAACCGGGACAGCTTGTTCCTAATAAGCTTATTAGGAACAAGCTGTCCTGGTTTTTTTCAGCTGGACCTGTGACAAACCGAACAATCCTTATCCCAGCGTACTGACTGCTGAAAACGTCAGCCTGCTTATTTGCACTACTTTCAATAAGAGTGCCAATTTACTTCTGAGTATAATTTCACTTGTTTACCGTCACTGTGCCACACAACATTTCAGAGTTATCCACACCATGAGGCGCATTCTTTTTGTTTTCACCATCTAGATCCACTGACCCACCATCGGTTCCAAGAAAAGCAGCCTCCATTCATTCCCCCATCAAAACGGATTTCCATTGTTGGACACAATTTTCTTTTTTGCACGTATCTTATTACTTTCATTTTTTTCTTAACGGACTCATGCTTGTTTTAATGTTATATTACCTATTGCTTATTAATTATTGATTGCATATATTTTACATTATTTTCTTAATTGTTTATGTGTCAATGACATATAGATCCCATTTTTAGTGTATTATCACTATTTTCAGGCAAACCATCACCCATTAGTTGCTTGCAATTTAAAAGAACAACACGGTTTATATTAGTCTCTTTAAATATTCACCCACACTTTAGTATAGCAAAATATTTTTATCATTGACATTGGTCACACCTAATATCACTTTACATTTTTATTTATCCTTATTCAGTGAGATTTATTAACCCCAGCATTCTCTTCGTTTTCAGCACATTTTTATATTTCATTGTATTCTATACAAATATTGGCGCACTCTATTCCTATACTTCTTGTATAGTTTTTTTCAAGAAGTGAATCTACCTTCTAAAGGGATTAATGACATAAACGCGGTGACAGTTCCAGTAATAGCAGAAAAAATGCAGACAATATACAGAGACAAATAACCACTATCAAATATTTATTGTGAAACACAATGAGGGAAGACAGAGGTAAAATAATAATCAGTGTCCTAAGCAGAAGGACTGAGATAATAGCAAGTAATACATATGAGCAATTTCACGTTAAAACCCTCTTAATGAATTTAATAACTATGATTAGAGAAAAATATCAAAGAAAATATATACACCTAAATAAATACAGACTCTACAAAAAATAATTGAATCCCTTCTACACAAAAAAACAAGTGGTACGTTAAAAGCAGAAGTTATAAACTCAATATTGGACGTTAAAGGACCATAAAAAGAAGTGTAATTGTTATCAGAACAACAGTTATCCTTTATAGTTTGTTACTTAATGAATAGAAAACATAATTTATGCTTACCTGATAAATTTATTTCTCTTGTAGTGTATCCAGTCCACGGATCATCCATTACTTGTGGGATATTCTCCTTCCCAACAGGAAGTTGCAAGAGGATCACCCACAGCAGAGCTGCTATATAGCTCCTCCCCTCACTGCCATATCCAGTCATTCGACCGAAACAAGACGAGAAAGGAGAAACCATAGGGTGCAGTGGTGACTGTAGTTTAATTAAAATTTAGACCTGCCTTAAAAGGACAGGGCGGGCCGTGGACTGGATACACTACAAGAGAAATAAATTTATCAGGTAAGCATAAATTATGTTTTCTCTTGTTAAGTGTATCCAGTCCACGGGTCATCCATTACTTGTGGGATACCAATACCAAAGCTAAAGTACACGGATGATGGGAGGGACAAGGCAGGAACTTAAACGGAAGGAACCACTGCCTGTAGAACCTTTCTCCCAAAAACAGCCTCCGAAGAAGCAAAAGTGTCAAATTTGTAAAATTTTGAAAAGGTGTGAAGCGAAGACCAAGTCACAGCCTTGCAAATCTGTTCAACAGAGGCCTCATTTTTAAAGGCCCAGGTGGAAGCCACAGCTCTAGTAGAATGAGCTGTAATCCTTTCAGGGGGCTGCTGTCCAGCAGTCTCATAGGCTAAGCGTATTATGCTCCGAAGACAAAAGGAGAGAGAGGTTGCCGAAGCTTTTTGACCTCTCCTCTGTCCAGAGTAAATGACAAACAGGGCAGATGTTTGACGAAAATCTTTAGTAGCCTGTAAGTAAAACTTCAAGGCACGGACTACGTCCAGATTATGCAAAAGACGTTCCTTCTTTGAAGAAGGATTAGGACACAATGATGGAACAACAATCACTTGATTGATATTCCTGTTAGAAACCACCTTAGGTAAAAACCCAGGTTTGGTACGCAGAACTACCTTGTCTGAATGAAAAATCAGATAAGGAGAATCACAATGTAAGGCAGATAACTCAGAGACTCTTCGAGCCGAGGAAATAGCCATCAAAAACAGAACTTTCCAAGATAAAAGTTTAATATCAATGGAATGAAGGGGTTCAAACGGAACTCCCTGAAGAACTTTAAGAACCAAGTTTAAGCTCCACGGGGGAGCAACAGTTTTAAACACAGGCTTAATCCTAACCAAAGCCTGACAAAATGCCTGGACGTCTGGAACTTCTGCCAGACACTTGTGCAAAAGAATAGACAGAGCAGAGATCTGTCCTTTTAAAGAACTAGCTGATAAGCCTTTGTCCAAACCCTCTTGGAGAAAGGACAATATTCTAGGAATCCTAACCTTACTCCATGAGTAACTCTTGGATTCACACCAATAAAGATATTTACGCCATATCTTATGGTAGATTTTCCTGGTGACAGGCTTCCGAGCCTGTATTAAAGTATCAATGACTGACTCGGAGAAGCCACGCCCTGATAGAATCAAGCGTTCAATCTCCATGCAGTCAGTCTCAGAGAAATTAGATTTGGATGATTGAAAGGACCTTGTATTAGAAGGTCCTGCCTCAGAGGCAGAGTCCATGGTGGAAGAGATGACATGTCCACTAGGTCTGCATACCAGGTCCTGTGTGGCCACGCAGGTGCTATCAGAATCACTGATGCTCTCTCTACTGTTTGATTTTGGCAATCAGTCGAGGGAGCAGAGGAAATGGTGGAAACACATAGGCCAGGTTGAAGAACCAAGGAGCTGCTAGAGCATCTATCAGCGTTGCTCCCGGGTCCCTGGACCTGGATCCGTAACAAGGAAGCTTTGCGTTCTGGCGAGACGCCATGAGATCCAGTTCTGGTTTGCCCCAACGATGGACCAGTTGAGCAAACACCTCTGGATGGAGTTCCCACTCCCCCGGATGAAAAGTCTGACGACTTAGAAAATCCGCCTCCCAGTTCTCTACGCCTGGGATGTGGATCGCTGACAGGTGGCAAGAGTGAGACTCTGCCCAGCGAATTATCTTTGAGACTTCTAACATCGCTAGGGAACTCCTGGTTCCCCCTTGATGGTTGATGTAAGCCACAGTCGTGATGTTGTCCGACTGAAATCTGATGAACCTCAGTGTTGCTAACTGAGGCCAAGCTAGAAGAGCATTGAATATTGCTCTTAACTCCAGAATATTTATTGGGAGGAGTTTCTCCTCCTGAGTCCACGATCCCTGAGCCTTCAGGGAGTTCCAAACTGCGCCCCAACCTAGAAGGCTGGCATCTGTTGTTACAATCGTCCAATCTGGCCTGCGAAAGGTCATACCCTTGGACAGATGGATCCGAGAAAGCCACCAGAGAAGAGAATCTCTGGTCTCTTGATCCAGATTTAGTAGAGGGGACAAATCTGAGTAATCCCCATTCCACTGACTTAGCATACATAATTGCAGCGGTCTGAGATGCAGGCGCGCAAATGGCACTATGTCCATTGCCGCTACCATTAAGCCGATTACTTCCATGCACTGAGCCACTGTCAGGCATGGAATGGAATGAAGGACACGGCAAGCATTTAGAAGTTTTGATAACCTGGACTCCGTCAGGTAAATTTTCATCTCTACAGAATCTATAAGAGTCCCTAGGAAGGAGACTCTTGTGAGTGGTGATAGAGAACTCTTTTCCACGTTCACTTTCCACCCATGCGACCTCAGAATTGCCAGAACTATCTCTGTATGAGACTTGGCAATTTGAAAGCTTGACGCCTGTATCAGGATATCGTCTAGATACGGAGCCACCGCTATGCCTCGCGGTCTTAGAACCGCCAGAAGTGAGCCCAGAACCTTTGTAAAAATTCTCGGGGCAGTGGCCAACCCGAAGCGAAAAGCTACAAATTGGTAATGCCTGTCTAGAAAGGCAAACCTTAGGAACCGATGATGATCTTTGTGAATCGGTATGTGAAGGTAGGCATCCTTTAAGTCCACTGTGGTCATGTACTGACCCTCTTGGATCATGGGTAGGATGGTCCGAATAGTTTCCATTTTGAATGATGGAACTCTGAGGAATTTGTTTAAGATCTTTAGATCCAAGATTGGTCTGAAGGTTCCCTCTTTCTTGGGAACCACAAACAGATTTGAATAAAATCCCTGTCCTTGTTCCGTCCGCGGAACTGGATGGATCACTCCCATTACTAGGAGGTCTTGCACACAGCTTAGGAATGCCTCTTTCTTTATCTGGTTTGCTGATAACCTTGAAAGATGAAATCTCCCTTGTGGAGGAGAAGCTTTGAAGTCCAGAAGATATCCCTGAGATATGATCTCCAATGCCCAGGTATCCTGAACATCTCTTGCCCACGCCTGGGCGAAGAGAGAAAGTCTGCCCCCCACTAGATCCGTTTCCAATAGGGGGCCGTTCCTTCATGCTGTCTTGGGGGCAGCAGCAGGCTTTCTGGCCGGCTTGCCCTTGTTCCAGGACTGGTTAGGTTTCCAGGCCTGTCTGGAATGAGCAACAGTTCCCTCTTGTTTTGAAGCGGAGGAAGTTGATGCTGCTCCTGCCTTGAAATTTCGAAAGGCAGGAAAATTAGACTGTTTGGCCTTTGATTTGGCCCTGTCCTGAGGAAGGGTATGACCCTTGCCTCCAGTAATGTCAGCAATAATTTCCTTCAAGCCAGGCCCGAATAAGGTCTGCCCCTTGAAAGGAATGTTGAGTAATTTAGACTTTGAAGTCACGTCAGCTGACCAGGATTTAAGCCATAGCGCCCTACGTGCCTGGATGGCGAATCCGGAATTCTTAGCCGTTAGTTTAGTCAAATGAACAATGGCATCAGAAACAAATGAGTTAGCTAGCTTAAGCGTTCTAAGCTTGTCAATAATTTCATGCAATGGAGCTGTCTGGATGGCCTCTTCCAGGGCCTCAAACCAAAATGCCGCCGCAGCAGTGACAGGCGCAATGCATGCAAGGGGCTGTAAAATAAAACCTTGTTGAATAAACATTTTCTTAAGGTAACCCTCCAATTTTTTATCCATTGGATCTGAAAAAGCACAACTGTCCTCAACCGGGATAGTGGTACGCTTTGCTAAAGTAGAAACTGCTCCCTCCACCTTAGGGACCGTCTGCCATAAGTCCCGTGTAGTGGCGTCTACTGGAAAAAAAATTCTAAATATAGGAGGTGGGGAAAAGGGCACACCGGGTCTATCCCACTCCTTGCTAATAATTTCTGTCAGCCTTTTAGGTATAGGAAAAACGTCAGTATACACTGGCACCGCATAGTATCTATCCAGCCTACACAATTTCTCTGGAATTGCAACTGTGTTACAGTCATTCAGAGCAGCTAATACCTCCCCAAGCAATACACGGAGGTTCTCAAGCTTAAATTTAAAATTAGAAATCTCTGAATCAGGTTTCCCTGAGTCAGAGATGTCATTCACAGACTGAAGCTCTCCGTCCTCATGTTCTGCATACTGTGACGCAGTATCAGACATGGCTCTTACAGCATTTGCGCGCTCTGTATCTCTCCTAACCCCAGAGCTATCGCGCTTGCCTCTTAATTCAGGCAATCTAGATAATACCTCTGACAGGGTATTATTCATGATTGCAGCCATGTCCTGCAAGGTAATCGCTATGGGCGTCCCTGATGTAATTGGCGCCATATTAGCGTGCGTCCCCTGAGCGGGAGGCGAAGGGTCTGACACGTGGGGAGAGTTAGTCGGCATAACTTCCCCCTCGACAGAACCCTCTGGTGATAATTCTTTTATAGATAAAGACTGATCTTTACTGTTTAAGGTGAAATCAATACATTTAGTAAACATTCTCCTATGGGGCTCCACCATGGCTTTCAAACATAATGAACAAGTAGGTTACTCTGTGTCAGACATGTTTAAACATACTAGCAATGAGACTAGCAAGCTTGGAAAACACTTTAAAACAAGTTTACAAGCAATATAAAAAACATTACTGCGCCTTTAAGAAACACAAATTTTCCCAAATTTTTAAATAACAGTGAAAAAATGCAGTTACACTAACGAAATTTTTACAGTGTATGTAATAAGTTAGCAGAGCATTGCACCCACTTGCAAATGGATGATTAACCCCTTAATACAAAAAACGGAATAACAAATGACAAAAACGTTTTTTAAACAGTCACAACTGCCACAGCTCTACTGTGGCTTTTTACCTCCCTCAATACGACTTTTGAAGCCTTTTGAGCCCTTCAGAGAAGTCCTGGATCATGCAGGAAGAAGCTGGATGTCTGTGTCTGTAATTTTTGCTGTGCAAAAAAACGCTAAAATAGGCCCCTCCCACTCATATTACAACAGTGGGAAGCCTCAGGGAACTGTTTCTAGGCAAAATTTAAGCCAGCCATGTGGAAAAAACTAGGCCCCAATAAGTTTTATCACCAAACATATGTAAAAAACGATTAAACATGCCAGCAAACGTTTTAAAATACACTTTTATAAGAGTATGTATCTCTATTAATAAGCCTGATACCAGTCGCTATCACTGCATTTAAGGCTTTACTTACATTACTTCGGGTATCAGCAGCATTTTCTAGCAAATTCCATCCCTAGAAAAATATTTTAACTGCACATACCTTATTACAGGAAAACCTGCACTCTATTCCCCCTCTGAAGTTACCTCACTCCTCAGAATATGTGAGAACAGCAAAGGATCTTAGTTACTTCTGCTTAAATCATAGAAAACGCAGGCAGATTCTTCTTCTAAATACTGCCTGAGATAAACAGTACACTCCGGTACCATTTAAAAATAACAAACTTTTGATTGAAGAAATAAACTAAGTATAAAACACCACAGTCCTCTTACGACCTCCATCTTAGTTGAGAGTTGCAAGAGAATGACTGGATATGGCAGTGAGGGGAGGAGCTATATAGCAGTTCTGCTGTGGGTAATCCTCTTGCAACTTCCTGTTGGGAAGGAGAATATCCCACAAGTAATGGATGATCCGTGGACTGGATACACTTAACAAGAGAAATCACCTACCTTATTATAAAAATGAAGCTTCCAAAATAATAAATGTATAATCCTTATAGAACGGTTTTTCTTTTGCAAACCCAGGCCCCTTTTTTGTCCAAACTTCCTTATTTGATATGCATCCAATCAAGGAGCTGTTGTGTGCTAATCTACATATTCATATCTTCATTGCTCGCTCACGAACACTTGCGCATTAGATTATTGTGTTATACGCATGCGCAAAGTGTGATGTAATGCCCTACGTCGCACAATCTTCTTGCTCCTAAGTCACATGCGCAAAAGAAATCACCTAGATTACAAGTTTTGCGTTACGGTTTTAACGCTGAAAAAATGTCAGTTTCAGAGTAAAAACAGTAAAGCAGCAACGTCAATCCTGCATTCAAAAAAATTTTGTGTGGGATTTCCATAATGCTGGTATTAAAGGTTGTGCAGTGAGGCTAAAATGCTTGCATTACAGCCTATACTGACATGATCTAAAAACGAGTAACTAAAGTGTTACAAAGGCCCTCCCGCATCGCAAACACTATTTAAAACGTATTAACCCCTAATCAGCCGCCCACCCGCCCATATCCCCGCCACTATAATAAAGTTATTAACACCTATTCTGCCTCTCCCCGACACTAACTAAACCTATTAACCCCTAAACCACCAGCCCCCCCCACATCGCCACTAATAAATTAAACTATTAACCCCTAAATCTATCACCCCCTAACTTTAAATTAAAATTGCAATATCCTTATCTTAAAATAAATAAAAACTTACCTGTGAAATTAAAAAAAAGTTTAAACTAACAATTAACCTAACGTAACTTATATACTATTATATTAAAATTAAAATAACTATCAATTAAAAAAACTAAATTACACATAAAAAAATACTAAATTACGAAAAATAACAAACGAAATTTTCAAAAATAAAAACAATTACACCTAACCTAATAGCCCTATAAAAATAAAAAAGCCCCCCAAAATAAAAAATACCCCCTAGCCTACAATAAACTACCAATAGGCCTTAAAAGGGCCTTTTGTAGGGCATTACCCTAAATAAATCAGCTATTTTACCTTGAAAAAAATACAAAGACCCCCCCAACAGTAAAACCCACGACCCAACCAACCCCCCAAAATAAAAAACCTAACTCTACCCATTGCCCTTAAAAGGGCATTTAGCTCTTCCTCTTTTACATTGCCCTGAAAATGGCATTCAGCTCTTTTTAAAAAGCCCAAACCCTAATCCTGCTTTGCATTGAAGATCCAGTGTACAGTGGTGACAGTACGAAGAGGACGCTCCGCGCCGAATGTCTTCAAGGATAGATCCGCTCCACACCGCCGGGATGAAGATAGAAGACGCCGCCTGGATGAAGACTTCTAGCTGCCTGGATGAGGATGGATGTCCGGACTTCAGAAACTGTGAGTGGATCTTCGGGGGTTAATATTAGGAGTTTTTTTTTACTTTTTTTGGTTGGGGTTTTTTTTAGATTAGGGTTTGGGCTTTTTTAAAAGAGCTGATTGCCCTTTTCAGGGCAATGTAAAAGAGCTGAATGCCCTTTTAAGGGCAATGCCCATACAAATGCCCTTTTCAGGGCAATGGGTAGCTTAGGTTTTTGTCAGAGTTAGTTTTTTTTTTATTTTGGGCGGTTGGTTGGGTAGTGGGTTTTACTGTTGGGGGTCTTTGTATTTTTTCAAGGTAAAAGAGCTTATTTATTTAGGGTAATGCCATACAAAAGGACCTTTTAAGGGCTATTGGTAGTTTATTGTAGGCTTGGGGGTGTTTGGGGGGGGCTTTTTTATTTTTATAGGGCTATTAGATTAGGTGTAATTGTTTTTATTTTTGATAATTTCGTTATCCTGTTTAGCTAGGCTGACCATATTGCCGCTTTAAAAAGGGACACATATGAAAAATACATATGTTAGGGCTGTTTTAAGAAATAATTTGTATAAGAACCCCGACATATGTATTTTTCATATGTGTTCCTTCTTAAAACGGCAATATGGTCAGCCTACATTTAGCCCATCCTGGAGAAAAGATAAGATCCTGACAACCTTAACTCTGTGCCAGGAAAAACCACACTCTTCACACCAGAATACGTAGGTTCTCCACACCTTATGGTAGATACGCGGAGTAACTGGTTTACAAGCTTGAATAAGAGTATCAATGATACTCTCAAAGAAACCTCTGTTGGCTAAGACTAAGCATTCAATCTCCACTCTCCAATCTAGATTTTGATGAACAAATGGACCTTGTATCAGCAGGACTCTGCGACAAGGTAACTTCCACGGAGGAGATGAGGACATCCCCACTAGATCGCTGAACCACGTCCTTTGCGGTCATGATTGAACAATCAGGATTACTGATACTCGCTCCTGCTTGATGCGGGCCACCACTCGAGAACCAAGCGGTAATGGAGGAAAAAGATATATGAGTTTAAACCTGCAGGGCACTGCTAGTGCATCTATTAGTTCGGCTTGGGGATCCCTCAACCTTGACCCGTACCTGGGTAGCTTGGTATTGAGACGGGACGCCATGAGAGCTATCTCCGGCGTCCCCCACTTGCTGCATATCTCTGCAAACACCTCGGGATGTGAAAATCCGCCTCCCAGTTGTGGAATGTGGAATGTGGATTGCTGACAGCGAACAGCTGTGGGAACCTGCTCACTCCAGAATCTGAGATACTTCCTTCATCGCCAAGGAACTTCTCGTTCCCCCATGGTTGATGTAAGCCAAGGTTATATTGTCTGATTGGAATCTGATAAACTGGGACGAACCCAGAAGTGGCCAAGCCTCCAAAGCCTTGAAGATTGCCCATAGGTCCAAAATATTGATCGAGAGGGAGGACTCTTCCTCAGTCCACAACTCCTGTGCCTTTCTGGCACCCCAAACAGCTCCCTATACGGATAGGCTTGTGTCCGTAGTCACAATCTCCCAGGATGGTTTTACGAAGCATGTCCCTCAGGACAGATGATATGGACGGAGCCACCAAGAGAGTGATTATCTCGACCAGCAGGCTAATACAATCTGTTGAGACAGATCTGAATGATCGCCATTCCACTGCCTCAGCATGCAGAGTTGTAAAGGTCTGAGACAGAAACTGGCAAAAGGAATGATGTCTATGAAGGATATCATGAGACCAATCACCTCCATACACTGAGCCACAGAGGGACTCAAGGAGGTCCGGAGGGCAAGACATGCCGAAGTTAGCTTGCAACATCTCTGGTCTGTTAGAAATATCCTCATGGAGTCTATTATAGTACACAGGAATTCCACCCTGGTACTTGGAATAAGAGAACTCTTTTCCAAGTTTATCTTCCATTCATGTGATCGAAGAAGACTGAGAAGGGACTCCGAGAATTCTTCCGCAAGACGAAAGCATGGTGCTTGCTCTAGCATATTGTCCAACTATGGTACTACTGCAATACCCTGAGTTCTGGCAATGGCTAGAAGAGCCCCCAGAACCTTTGTAAAGATTCTTGGGGCAATAGCAAGGCCGAACGGAAGGGCAATTAACTGGAAGTGCTGGTCCAGGAATGCAAACCTCAGGAACTGAAAGTGTTCCCTGTGGATAGGAACATGAAGGTAAGTTTCCTTCAGATCTATAGTGGTCAAAAACTGGCCTTCCTGAAATAAAGCAAGGATGGACCTTATTATCTCCATGTGTTTAAGCACTTTAGGTCCAGATTTGGGCGGAAAGTTCCCTCCTTCTTTGGGACCACAACAAGGTTTGAATAAAACCCCAAACCTCTTTCTTCAATAGGCACCGGGACAACAACTCCTAAGGAGGATAGATCCTGAACACACCCTAGAAAGGCATCCCTCTTTTCTGGTCTGGTAGACAGGAGGAATCTGCCCCTTGGCGAATGAGATTTGAAGCCTATCTTGTATCCCTGAGATACCACCTCCAGGACCAACGGATCCTGTACGTCATTGAACCAGGCATCTGAAAAAAGAGACAGTCTGCCCCCTACACAATCCGATCCTGGATCGGGGGCCACCCCTTCATGCCGATTTGTTTTCGGCTGGCTTCTTATTCTGCTTGGATTTATTCCAGGACTGAGCCGGCTTCCAAGTACTCTTGGGTTGCTCGGGCTTGGAGGAGGATTGTTGTCGTTGGGATTTGTCAGAACGAAAGGAACGAAAATTAGGAGATTGTCGTCCCTTAGACATGTTCTTTTTATCTTGCAGTAGGAAGGCACCCTTGCCACCGGTAACCATAGAAATAATGGAGTCCAGGCCTGGACCAAATCAAATCTTTCCCTTGAAGGGAAGAGAAAGGAGTCTGGACTTAGAAGTCATATCAGCAGACCAAGACTTCAACCAGAGCGCCCGAGGGGTTAGGACCGCAAAGCCAGAGGCCTTTGAATTTAGGCAAATAATTAGCATTTTCGCATCACAGATAAAAGAATTAGCAATTCTAAGAGCTTTAATTCTGTCTTGAATATCCTCGAGGGGAGACTCCAACTCAATGAGTTTCGACAAAGAATCACACCAGTAGGTAGCTGCTTCGGCAACCGCGGCAACTGCAGCCGCCGGTTGAAACAAAAATCCTGTATGTTGAAAAATCTTTCTCAGAAAGGTTTCCATTTTCTTATCCATCGGCTCTCTGAACGAAGAACTATCCTCAAGAGGTATGGTAGTACGCTTAGAAAGCATAGAGATAGCACCATCCACCATAGGAATGGAGCCCCACAAATCAAGTTGAGAGTCCCGGACCGGGAACAACTTTTTAAAAGTAGACGAGGGGGGAAAAGGAAAAAACAATTCTTTCCCATTCGTTCTTAAAGGGGCACTAAACCCATTTTTTTTTCTTTAATGATTCAGATAGAACGTGCAATTTTAAGTAACTTTCTAATTTACTCCTATTATCAATTTTTCTTCATTCTCTTGCTATCTTTATTTAAAAAGGAGGAATGTAAAGCTTAAGAGCCGACCCATTTTTGGTTGAGAACCTGGGTTATGCTTGCTTATTGGTTTGCTAACTGTATCCACCAATACCAAGCGCTATCCATGGTTCTGAACCTAAAATGGGCTGGCTCCTAAGCTTTAAATTCCTACTTTTTAAATAAAGATAGCAAGAGAATGAATACAAATTGATAGTAGGAGTAAGAAAAATTAGAAAATTGATTATCATTGCATACTCTATCTTAATCATTAAAGAAAAAAATTGGGTTTAGTGTCCCTTTAATAATGTTCCCCCATCTTAACCTGCACAGGAAAAGTCAAAGGAACTTTCATGTCTTCGTAAACTCTGTCTAATTTAGGTATCATAGGTTCTTCAGGCAGTGCGGCCTCTGGAACCGCTAATGTAGACAGAACCCAAGTGATCAATTTTAAATCTAAAGGACGGTTCTTTCGCAGCAAGAGGCTTAGACGCTAAGGATTCCGACCCAGAAAGTTCACCCTCTGAAGCTACAGAGGTTAACTCATCATCGGATAACTGGGACATAATAGTTAAATCCGATAAATATTTAGATGACTCCGAGTCAGGAGAGCTATGTTTAACCTTTCTCTTGCATTTGTTAGAACGAGGTAATGCAATTAGGGCCGCAGACCCCACCGTTTAAAACTGCACTGCAAAGTCCGCAGGAAGAAGGCCCCCTCCGGATGGAAGATTAAATGTGCTATGGGGAACTGCATGTGGAGTGGATAATGTAGCAAGGTTATTAATCTCACTTTACACCGAGTCCTGGGAGGTAGATGGCTCAGAGGGACTAAGAGCCTTAGCAGGCTTGTCTCCCTTCTTAGACTTTATAATGGTGTTAAGGCATGTGGAACACAATTTACTGGGTGGAAAAACCATGGCCTCCTCGCAATATAAACAGGTATGATTTAGTACAGAAGGAGTACCTGCTAACATTTCAGAGTCCTCCATAGCTCAGGTTATACCCACAGAAGGACACAAATAAAAATGTTTTTTTTTATTATAGAAAACTGCACCTTTATACTCCCAAAGGCTGGGCACTCACCACCTCCTAGACCCAGACAGTTAACAGAGGAAACGCTCTCCTTAGGTTCAAGTCTCAGCCGGAATGGAAGAAATGAACATAGACCACACCCAGTCACATGGAGTGCAAAACAGTACTTCTCCTGTTATTTACAAGTACAGCAAGTAATAGGAGCTGTAAAACACTTTTCTCCAACATAGGTGTGTCCGGTCCACGGCGTCATCCTTACTTGTGGGATATTCTCTTCCCCAACAGGAAATGGCAAAGAGCCCAGCAAAGCTGGTCACATGATCCCTCCTAGGCTCCGCCTACCCCAGTCATTCTCTTTGCCGTTGTACAGGCAACATCTCCACGGAGATGGCTTAGAGTTTTTTAGTGTTTAACTGTAGTTTTTATTATTCAATCAAGAGTTTGTTATTTTAAAATAGTGCTGGTATGTACTATTTACTCTGAAACAGAAAAGAGATGAAGATTTCTGTTTGTATGAGGAAAATGATTTTAGCAACCGTTACTAAAATCCATGACTGTTCCACACAGGACTGTTGAGAGGAATTAACTTCAGTTGGGGGAACAGTGAGCAGTCTTTTGCTGCTTGAGGTATGACACATTCTAACAAGACGATGTAATGATGGAAGCTGTCATTTTCCCTATGGGATCCGGTAAGCCATTTTTATTCAGACAGTAAATAAGGGCTTCACAAGGGCTTATTAAGACTGTAGACATTTTCTGGGCTAAATCGATTCATATATTACACATATTTAGCCTTGAGGAATCATTTAATCTGGGTATTTTTGTTAAATAATATCGGCAGGCACTGTTTTAGACACCTTATTCTCTAGGGGCTTTCCCTAATCATAGGCAGAGCCTCATTTTCGCGCCGGTATTGCGCACTTGTTTTTGAGAAGCATGACATGCAGTCGCATGTGTGAGGAGCTCTGATACATAGAAAAGACTTTCTGAAGGCTTCATTTGGTATCATATTCCCCTTTGGGCTTGGTTGGGTCTCAGCAAAGCAGATACCAGGGACTGTAAAGGGGTTAAAGTTAAAAACGGCTCCGGTTCCGTTATTTTAAGGGTTAAAGCTTCCAAATTTGGTGTGCAATACTTTTAAGGCTTTAAGACACTGTGGTGAAATTTTTGTGAATTTTGAACAATTTCTTCATACTTTTTCGCAATTGCAGTAATAAAGTGTGTTCAGTTTAAAATTTAAAGTGACAGTAACGGTTTTATTTTAAAACGTTTTTTGTACTTTGTTATCAAGTTTATGCCTGTTTAACATGTCTGAACTACCAGATAGACTGTGTTCTGAATGTGGGGAAGCCAAGGTTCCTTTTCATTTAAATAAATGTGATTTATGTGACACTGAAAATGATGCCCAAGATGATTCCTCAAGTGAGGGGAGTAAGCATGGTACTGCATCATTCCCTCCTTCGTCTACACGAGTCTTGCCCACTCAGGAGGCCCCTAGTACATCTAGCGCGCCAATACTCCTTACTATGCAACAATTAACGGCTGTAATGGATAATTCTATCAAAAACATTTTAGCCAAAATGCCCACTTATCAGCGTAAGCGCGACTGCTCTGTTTTAGATACTGAAGAGCATGAGGACGCTGATGATAATGGTTCTGAAATGCCCCTACACCAGTCTGAGGGGGCCAGGGAGGTTTTGTCTGAGGGAGAAATTTCAGATTCAGGGAAAATTTCTCAACAAGCTGAACCCGATGTGATTACATTTAAATTTAAGTTGGAACATCTCCGCGCTCTGCTTAAGGAGGTATTATCCACTCTGGATGATTGTGAGAATTTGATCATCCCAGAGAAACTATGTAAAATGGACAAGTTCCTAGAGGTCCCGGGGCTCCCAGAAGCTTTTCCTATACCCAAGCGGGTGGCGGACATTGTAAATAAAGAATGGGAAAGGCCTGGTATACCTTTCGTCCCTCCCCCCATATTTAAAAAATTGTTTCCTATGGTCGACCCTAGAAAGGACTTATGGCAGACTGTCCCCAAGGTCGAGGGAGCGGTTTCTACTTTAAACAAACGCACCACTATACCCATAGAAGATAGTTGTGCTTTCAAAGATCCTATGGATAAAAAATTAGAAGGTTTGCTTAAAAAGATGTTTGTTCAGCAAGGTTACCTTCTACAACCAATTTCATGCATTGTCCCTGTCACTACAGCCGCGTGTTTCTGGTTCGATGAGCTAGTAAAGGCGATCGATAGTGATTCTCCTCCTTATGAGGAGATTATGGACAGAATCCGTGCTCTCAAATTGGCTAATTCTTTCACCCTAGACGCCACTTTGCAATTGGCTAGGTTAGCGGCGAAGAATTCTGGGTTTGCTATTGTGGCGCGTAGAGCGCTTTGGTTGAAATCTTGGTCAGCGGATGCGTCTTCCAAGAACAAACTCCTTAACATTCCTTTCAAGGGGAAAACGCTGTTTGGCCCTGACTTGAAAGAGATTATCTCTGATATCACTGGGGGTAAGGGCCACGCCCTTCCTCAGGATAGGTCTTTCAAGGCCAAAAATAAACCTAATTTTCCTCCCTTTCGTAGAAACGGACCAGCCCCAAGTGCTACGTCCTCTAAGCAAGAGGGTAATACTTCTCAAGCCAAGCCAGCCTGGAGACCAATGCAAGGCTGGAACAAGGGAAAGCAGGCCAAGAAACCTGCCACTGCTACCAAGACAGCATGAAATGTTGGCCCCCGATCCGAGACCGGATCTGGTGGGGGGCAGACTCTCTCTCTTCGCTCAGGCTTGGGCAAGAGATGTTCTGGATCCTTGGGCACTAGAAATAGTCTCCCAAGGTTATCTTCTGGAATTCAAGGGGCTTCCCCCAAGGGGGAGGTTCCACAGGTCTCAATTGTCTTCAGACCACATAAAGAGACAGGCATTCTTACATTGTGTAGAAGACCTGTTAAAAATGGGAGTGATTCATCCTGTTCCATTAGGAGAACAAGGGATGGGGTTCTACTCCAATCTGTTCATAGTTCCCAAAAAAGAGGGAACGTTCAGACCAATCTTAGATCTCAAGATCTTAAACAAGTTTCTCAAGGTTCCATCGTTCAAAATGGAAACCATTCGAACAATTCTTCCTTCCATCCAGGAAGGTCAATTCATGACCACGGTGGATTTAAAGGATGCGTATCTACATATTCCTATCCACAAGGAACATCATCGGTTCCTAAGGTTCGCATTCCTGGACGAGCATTACCAGTTCGTGGCGCTTCCTTTCGGATTAGCCACTGCTCCAAGGATTTTCACAAAGGTACTAGGGTCCCTTCTAGCGGTGCTAAGACCAAGGGGCATTGCAGTAGTACCTTACTTGGACGACATTCTGATTCAAGCGTCGTCCCTTCCTCAAGCAAAGGCTCACACGGACATAGTCCTGGCCTTTCTCAGATCTCACGGATGGAAAGTGAACGTGGAAAAGAGTTCTCTATCTCCGTCGACAAGGGTTCCCTTCTTGGGAACAATAATAGACTCCTTAGAAATGAGGATTTTTCTGACAGAGGCCAGAAAAACAAAACTTCTAAACTCTTGTCAAACACTTCATTCCGTTCCTCTTCCTTCCATAGCGCAGTGCATGGAAGTAATAGGTTTGATGGTAGCGGCAATGGACATAGTTCCTTTTGCGCGCATTCATCTAAGACCATTACAACTGTGCATGCTCAGTCAGTGGAATGGGGACTATACAGACTTGTCTCCGAAGATACAAGTAAATCAGAGGACCAGAGACTCACTCCGTTGGTGGCTGTCCCTGGACAACCTGTCACAAGGGATGACCTTCCGCAGATCAGAGTGGGTCATTGTCACGACCGACGCCAGTCTGATGGGCTGGGGCGCGGTCTGGGGATCCCTGAAAGCTCAGGGTCTTTGGTCTCGGGAAGAATCTCTTCTACCGATAAATATTCTGGAACTGAGAGCGATATTCAATGCTCTCAAGGCTTGGCCTCAGCTAGCAAAGGCCAAGTTCATACGGTTTCAATCAGACAACATGACGACTGTTGCGTACATCAACCATCAGGGGGGAACAAGGAGTTCCCTGGCGATGGAAGAAGTGACAAAAATCATTCAATGGGCGGAGACTCACTCCTGCCACCTGTCTGCAATCCACATCCCAGGAGTGGAAAATTGGGAAGCGGATTTTCTGAGTCGTCAGACATTACATCCGGGGGAGTGGGAACTCCATCCGGAAATCTTTGCCCAAATTACTCATCTGTGGGGCATTCCAGACATGGATCTGATGGCCTCTCGTCAGAACTTCAAGGTTCCTTGCTACGGGTCCAGATCCAGGGATCCCAAGGCGACTCTAGTAGATGCACTAGTAGCACCTTGGACCTTCAAACTAGCTTATGTATTCCCGCCGTTTCCTCTCATCCCCAGGCTGGTAGCCAGGATCAATCAGGAGAGGGCGTCGGTGATCTTGATAGCTCCTGCGTGGTCACGCAGGACTTGGTATGCAGATCTGGTGAATATGTCATCGGCTCCACCATGGAAGCTACCTTTGAGACGAGACCTTCTTGTTCAAGGTCCGTTCGAACATCCGAATCTGGTCTCACTCCAGCTGACTGCTTGGAGATTGAACGCTTGATCTTATCAAAACGAGGGTTCTCAGATTCTGTTATTGATACTCTTGTTCAGGCCAGAAAGCCTGTAACTAGAAAAATATATCTGTTGGTGTGAATCTAAAGGATTCCCTTGGGACAAGGTAAAGATTCCTAGGATTCTATCCTTTCTTCAAGAAGGATTGGAGAAAGGATTATCTGCAAGTTCCTTGAAGGGACAGATTTCTGCCTTGTCTGTGTTACTTCACAAAAAGCTGGCAGCTGTGCCAGATGTTCAAGCCTTTGTTCAGGCTCTGGTTAGAATCAAGCCTGTTTACAAACCTTTGACTCCTCCTTGGAGTCTCAACTTAGTTCTTTCAGTTCTTCAGGGGGTTCCGTTTGAACCCTTACATTCCGTTGATATTAAGTTATTATCTTGGAAAGTTTTGTTTTTGGTTGCAATTTCTTCTGCTAGAAGAGTTTCAGAATTATCTGCTCTGCAGTGTTCTCCTCCTTATCTGGTGTTCCATGCAGATAAGGTGGTTTTACGTACTAAACCTGGTTTTCTTCCAAAAGTTGTTTCTAACAAAAACATTAACCAGGAGATAGTCGTGCCTTCTTTGTGCCCGAAACCAGTTTCGAAGAAGGAACGTTTGTTGCACAATTTGGATGTTGTTCGCGCTCTAAAATTCTATTTAGATGCTACAAAGGATTTTAGACAAACATCTTCCTTGTTTGTTGTTTATTCTGGTAAAAGAAGAGGTCAAAAAGCAACTTCTACCTCTCTCTCTTTTTGGATTAAAAGCATCATCAGATTGGCTTACGAGACTGCCGGACGGCAGCCTCCTGAAAGAATCACAGCTCATTCCACTAGGGCTGTGGCTTCCACATGGGCCTTCAAGAACGAGGCTTCTGTTGATCAGATATGTAGGGCAGCGACTTGGTCTTCACTGCACACTTTTACCAAATTTTACAAGTTTGATACTTTTGCTTCTTCTGAGGCTATTTTTGGGAGAAAGGTTTTGCAAGCCGTGGTGCCTTCCATTTAGGCGACCTGATTTGCTCCCTCCCTTCATCCGTGTCCTAAAGCTTTGGTATTGGTTCCCACAAGTAAGGATGACGCCGTGGACCGGACACACCTATGTTGGAGAAAACAGAATTTATGTTTACCTGATAAATTACTTTCTCCAACGGTGTGTCCGGTCCACGGCCCGCCCTGGTTTTTTAATCAGGTCTGATAATTTATTTTCTTTAACTACAGTCACCACGGTATCATATGGTTTCTCCTATGCAAATATTCCTCCTTAACGTTGGTCGAATGACTGGGGTAGGCGGAGCCTAGGAGGGATCATGTGACCAGCTTTGCTGGGCTCTTTGCCATTTCCTGTTGGGGAAGAGAATATCCCACAAGTAAGGATGACGCCGTGGACCGGACACACCGTTGGAGAAAGTAATTTATCAGGTAAACATAAATTCTGTTTTTTAAAAATGAAAGTGAAACCTGTTTGTTCCAGCCAAAAACACACAGTCTATCAGCCCAGCCCAACTATTTAATAAACCCTCTTCAGAGGATATTAACCCTGGTTAATATCAAGGTATAAAAAAAAACACTTGACAAAGGGAAACACTCCCGAAACGTTGCTCTGCTGTTTTTCCTTGTGTATTTAAAATAAAATTTGTTGTGCTGCCACACTCTTGGATTTTTTTGCATATTTGGAGGGGTTCATGGTGCCCCTGTGGCTTGCATACAGTACCCTCAGTGCTGGACCTTTGCTTGATTCTTTAATATCAAGGTATAATCAAGGTATAAAGAAGCCACACTGTGACCCTGTTATAGCGTTTTATGTGTAAAAATTTAAACAATCTTACCTCCAGGATCCATGCTGTGCGACGGTCTTATAGCAGCGCTCCTTACATGGACTTGAGTGAGAGAAAGCAGGCAGTGAAACTCATTAACACTAATTTCTTAGGAGCTGTTAGCAGTAGTCTGGATGGTTTCCAGACAACTTTCATCAATACTCTCACTGAGAGATTGGCAAGACTACTTAAAACTCCAGTCCTATCTCGAAGGGCAGATACCCCTTTTCAGGACTCTCCGAATCTTCCGACACTTCTTTGCCACCTCCTAACGTGACGAAAGGCAAAGAATTACTGGGGTAATGAAGTGGGAAGGATATTTAAGCCTTTGGCTAGGGTGTCTTTGCCTCATCCTGGTGGCCAGGTGTTGCATTTCCCAACAGTAAGGAATGAAGCCGTGGACTCTCCATATCTTAGGAATTAAATAAATTACAAAGAAGATTCAAAAGCTCAAAATAGAATGTCTCCCATAGAAAGATAGACTGTATGCCTGAATAAGTCTATAGTACTAGGATGTACAGATACTAGCAAATTGTACCTACTAATGCCCTGTGGGCTATGTAAGTGTAAAACATGTCAGTTAATTACCTGAAATGCACCCACTTTACTATGCTTACCTACAGCTGCAGAAATAGACTGCTTCCAGTAGAAAGCCCATCCAGTGCCATGCACGTCACAACAGAGGTTCTTTGGAAGGGATATATCCACAACCCAAAAGGGGGAGGAAAAGGGACTATTCCCCACAACAGCAGTAGCAGGCTTGTGACTAACTCCTCACTGGGAGTAATTGTGTCACTGTCCAATATATGCCAACCTCTCCTTTGTCTCTTAGTCGCAAATCTCTGAGGGGTAAAATGGGCCTCAAATCGGTCCTCTCAAAAAAGAATCTGGAGCACTTAAATTCTTCACCTTTCTCCTGTAGAGGCAAAGATAAGACTGGGAATGGCATACCAGAGAGGTGGGAGGGATGAAGCACTCTTGGTGTTTTGGGAATCTTTGCCTCCTCCTAGTGGCCAGTTGAATCCCAGGAGTAATGGCTCATGGGCTCTCACCCCCTTATGATAGAAAACACCTTTTTCACTGGGAGGTTTATTTGCATGGATTTTTATGGGAGTTTGGGATTTAATTCCATTCAAATTGAAACCTCATGTTTTAGAGTGGCTTTGCACAGTGAAAAATAAATCTTCCTACATAGTCCTTCTACAAAATGCAGTATATTTTTTACAGACACGCACTTTCTCATTTTTAGGATACCTTTTAAAAATTATATTTATCCTGAGAAGCCATTGTCTGTCTGTCATAACATAAGAAGCAGAACAGGATGTGGCATGTGGCATATTCCTAGGTTGATTATTATTACTAAGAGGAGCATATCAAAGCAATAAAGGACATGAAACCAATTTTTTTTAAACAGTCGGATGCCATGCCTTCATATGATGGATCTTATTAAATATTTCTAGAGGCAACTGACACCCCAATATAAGACCAATGTTGCCAGGCATTTGTCCTTGAAAAAAAAGAGTCTGCTAAAATTGAGGAGTCTCATGCCTTAGGTTATATACATAGAGTTGGATGGCTGTTTGTTCCTGGGTATTTATCCCACAATTAAAATCTTCAACAGAGAGAAGAATCTTACTCACATGATAGTTGTGTCCTTAGCAGGTGTTAACAAAAGTTTTCTGGGATAGTTTGCAACTCCCCCAGCTATCTGTATTATTCAGGCAATTCAGGGAAATGGCTTTGTTGACACCTGTTAAACATTGCTTTCATATTCTACACCATTCTATTGTTCTAGAGTCATCCTTGCCTTAAAGGGACAGTCTACCATAGAATTGTTATAGTTTTAAAAGATAGATAATCCCTTTATTACCCATTCCCCAGTTTTGCATAACCAACACAGTTATATTAATATACTTTCTACCTCTGTGATTAACTTGTATCTAGGAATCTTCTTCCAGTCCCCTGATCACATGACTGTTACTGTTTATTACCTATCGTCTTAAATTTAGCATTGTTTTGTGCTAGATCTTAAATAACCCCCGGTGCCTGAACACAGTGTTATCTATATGGCCCACGTGTACTTTCTGTCTCTTTGTGTTGAAAAGAGATTTAAAAAGCCTGTGATAAGAGGCAGCCCTCAAAGGCTTAGAAATTAGCATATGAGCCTACCTATGTTTAGTTTAAACTAAGAATACCAAGAGAAAAAAGCAAATTTGATGATAAAAGTAAATTGGAAAGTTGATTAAAATTAAAAGTCCTATCTGAATAATGAAAGTTTAATTTATACTAGACTGTCCCTTTAAACAAGGAATTTCGTAGCTGACCAAGATACCTACTATCTACACAGAGAAATTTATTTTCTTTTAATTTCAATTGGGTTTGGACTGTTATTTGATTTTGCACTTTAATATGCAGTCAAAACTATTTACTACTAATTATTTATAAATATTTTTAAATTGTGTTGACACTTTTGAGGAACTTTTAGTATTTTGCATTTATTCTGATCTTTCTCTTGAAGTTACCACTGCTGGCCGGGGTGCAAAGCAAACGTATCAATAAAGTCCCAAAGAAAGCCAGCACTCTCTGGTATTAAAAGTAATCAAATCTCTTTATTGCAAAGAGACGTTTCGGGGTTTCAGCACCGTCCTCAGACCATTATAATGATAATGGTCTGACGACGGGGGTGAAACCCCGAAACGTCACTATTTGCAATAAAGAGATTTGATTGCTCTTTATACCGGAGAGTGCTGGCTTTCTTTGGGACTTATATATATATATATATATATATATACAGATTCTGGAGATAAGTACATAAATACATTTGTAATAAATATATAAATGCTAACCTTTATCTCAACCTGATGCCGCTCTTCTGCCTCCTCCATTTCTCTGTCCTTATTGCGCAGTTCAGATTTCTTGTCATCTAGTTGTCGGCGTGTGATTTCCCAAAAGGCATGAATCTTGTCCCTTTCCATCTGGAAGTAATTACGTTCTTCTCGTTCCCGGTCCAATTCTTCACGAAGACGCACAATGTGCTCTTCCAACTGGTAGAGACAGATGGACATAAGAGGCAATAAACAAAGTCCTTTCTACTAAAGTGAAACAAAATAAGGCATAATGGGTTTTCTGTCGGTCCCAAGATGTCAGTCTTCCCATCAAAAATTTAAATAGTGTCATTTAAAAACATAGATAAAACTAAACCCCCTACAGGAACAAAAATGCAATTTCTGACGCTTACAGAACAATATTCACAGCAGACTTAGGAGAAGAAATGCTAGAAATGCTAGAAAAGAAGCCAAGGAAAAATATTACAGGCAGTGAAAGGAAAAAAAAAAATAGAAGACTATATAGAGGGAAAGATAACATTATTAAAGGATAAATGGGACAAACAACATGTTTTACAGAAACCGAAATGTGTCAATTTCTTGTAAAAACAAGTTTGGTTCTTCCTTCGCCTTTAATGAAGTTTTGTTCAACTAGATCTGTGTACTGCCCCTGAGGAAGACAACTTATTACAAGCCAACTTAGTCATACAGCCTGTTTAATACCTGCTCATTGCTCATCTCTTTTGTAGAAACTCCATCCACCATGGCAGGGCTTTTCTTCCCCTTAGGTGACTTGCTTTTCTTCACCCCATCTTTCTTTTTGGGCGGCTGTGGATTAGATAAGAATTTCAGAAATGGTTAGTAAAAAACTGAGTAAACCAGATTTATCTGAGAAGAAAACATAATTTATGCTTACCTGATAAATTTATTTCTCTTGTAGTGTATCCAGTCCACGGATCATCCATTACTTATGGAATATATTCTCCTTCCCAACAGGAAGCTGCAAGAGTCCACCCACAGCAAAGCTGCTATATAGCTCCTCCCCTAACTGCCATATTCAGTCATTCGACCGAAAACATGCAGAGAAAGGAAAAACCATAGGGTGCAGTGGTGACTGTAGTTCAAATGAAAAAATTACCTGCCTTAAAGTGACAGGGCGGGCCGTGGACTGGATACACTACAAGAGAAATAAATTCATCAGGTAAGCATAAATTATGTTTTCTCTTGTTAAGTGTATCCAGTCCACGGATCATCCATTACTTATGGAATACCAATACCAAAGCTAAAGTACACGGATGATGGGAGGGACAAGGCAGGTACTTAAACGGAAGTTACCACTGCCTGTAAAAAACCCTTTCTCCCAAAAATAGCCTCCGAAGAAGCAAGGTATCAAATTTGTTAAATTTGAAAAGTATGAAGCGCAGACCAAGACTCCGTCTTGTAAATCTGTTCAACAGAAGCCACATTTAAAAAAGGCCCAAGTGAAAACCACAGCTCTAGTAGAATGAGCTGTAATCCCTTCAGGAGGCTGCTGTCCAGCAGTCTCATAAGCTAAATGAATTATGCTTTTTAACCAAAAAGACAGAGAGGCTGCTGAAGTCTTTTGACCTCTCCTCTGTCCAGAATAGACAACAAACAAGGTGAACGTTTGATGAAAACTGTAGTAGCTTGTAAGTAAAACTTTAAAGCACAAACCACGTCCAATATTGTGTAATAGACGTTCCTTCTTTGAGGAAGGATTAGGATACAAGCATGGAACAACTATCTCTTGAGTGATGTACTTGTTAGATACCACCTTAGGAAAAAAAAACAGGTTGGTACGCAGGACTACCTTATCCGTACGAAGGACCAGATAAGGAGAATCACATTGTAACACAGATAACTTGGAGACTCTACGAGTCGAGGAATTAGCTACCCAAAAGGAACTTTCCAAGATAAAGATTGATATCTATGGAACAAAAAAGGTTCAAACGGAACTTCTTGAAGAACCTTAAGAATCAGGTTTAAGCTCCATGGCGGAGCAACAGTTTTAAACACAGGCTTGGATCTAACCAAAGCCTGACCAAATGCCTGAACGTCTAGAATACCTGCCAGACGCTTGTGCAAAAAAATAGACAGAGTAAAAATCTGTCCCCTTTTAAGGAATTAGCTGACAACCCTTTTCTCAAAAACATCTTGGAGAAAAGATAATATCCTGGGAATCCAGACTTTACTCCATGAGTAACCCTTGGATTCATAACAATCAGATATTTACACCATATCTATGTTCAATTTTCCTAGAGACAGGCTTTCATGTCTGTATTAAGGTATCAATGACTGACTCGGAGAAGCCATGCTTTGATAACATCAAGCGTTCAGTCTCCAGGCAGTCCATCTCAGATTGATTCTATTTAGATGGTTGAAAGGACCCTGAGGTAGAGGGACCTGTCTCAGAAGCAGAGACCGTGATGGAAAAGATGACATGTCCACCAGATCTGCATACCAGGTCCTGCGTGGCTACGCAGGCGCTGTCAAAAACACCAAAGCCCTCTCCTGCTTGGTCTTGACCTCCGGAGGAAATCCCACTTCCCCGGAAGAAAAGTCTGACGACTTAGAAAATCCACCTCCCAGTTCTCAACACCTGGGATATGGATAGCTGATAGACAAGAGTGAGTCTCTGTCCAGTGAATTATTGTAAGACTTCTAACATCGCTAGGGAACTTCTGTTCCCCCTTGATGGCTGATGTAAGCCACAGTCGTGTATATTGTCCGACTGAGTATGATGTACCTCAGAGTTGCTAACTGAGGCCAAGTCTGAAGAGCATGGAATATCACTCCCAGTTCCAGAATATTTATTAGAAGGAGGGTCTCCTCCTAAGTCCACTATCCCTGAGCCTTCAGGGAGTTCCAGACTGCATCCCAACCTAAAAGGCTGGCATCTATTGTAACAATTGTCCCATCTGACCTGCGGAAGGTCATACCCTTGGACAGATGGACCCGACATAGTCACCAGAGAAGAGAATCTCTGGTCTCTTGGTCCAGGTTTAACAGGGGGACAAATCTGTGTAATCCCCGTTCCTCTGACTGAGCATGCATAGTTGCAGCGGTCTGAAATGTAGACGTGCAAACGGTACTATGTCCCTTGCCGCTACAATTAAGCCGATTTCATTCATGTACTGAGCCACCGAAGGGCGCGGATGGGATGAAAAAACACGGCAGAAATTTAGAAACTTTTGACAACCTGGACTCCGTCAGGTAAATTTTCATTTCTACAGAATCTATCAGAGTCCCTAGGAGGGAAACCCTTGAGATTGGGGATAGAGAACTCTTTCCTTGTTCACTTTCCACCCATGTGATCTCAGAAATGCCAGTACTACGTCCGTATGAGACTGGGCAATTTGGATGTTTGACGCCTGTATCAGGATGTCGTCTAAATAAGGGGCCACTTCTATGCCCCGCGGTCTAAGGACCGCCAAAGCGACCCCAGAACCTCCATAAAGATTCTTGGGGCTGTAGATATCCCAAAGGAAAGAGCTACAAACTGGTAATGCCTGTCTAGAAAGGCAAACCTGAAAAACGATGGTGATCTTTATGCATCACAATGTGAGGATAAGCATCCTTCAAATCCATTGTAGTCCTCTATTGACTCTCCTGGATCATAGTTAAGATGGTACGAATAGTTTCCATCTTAAATGACGGAATTCTGAGGAATTTGTTTAAGATCTTTAGATCCAAAATAGGTCTGAAGGTTCCCTCTCCTTGGGAACCACAAACAGATTTGAGTAAAAACTCTGTCCCTGTTCCTCTCTTGGAACTGGATGGATCTCGTACACAATGTAAGAATGCCTCCTTCTTTATCTGGTTTGCAGATAATTGTGAAAGGCGAAATCTCCCCTTTTTTGGGGGGGGAATCTTTGAAATCCAGAAGATATCTCTGGGATATAAATTCCAATGCCTAGGGATCCTGGGCATCTCTTGCCCACGCCTGGGTGAAGAATGAAAGTCTGCCCCCTATAGGATCCGTTACCGGATAGGGAGCCGTTCTACATGCTGTCTTAGAGGCAGCAGCAGGCTCCTTGGCCTGCTTATCTTTGTTCCAGGTCCGATTGTCTCCAGACCGCCTTGGACTGAGCAAAAATTCCCTCTTGTTTTGCCTTAGAGGAAGAGGATGCCACACCTGCCCTGAAGTTTTTAAAAGGCACGAAAATTAGACTTTTTTTTTTTTTTTTTTTTTTTTTTGGCCCTTGATTTGGACCTATCCTGAGGAAGGGCATGACCTTTTCCTCCAGTGATATAAGCAATAATCTCCTTCAAACCAGGCCCGAATAGGGTCTGCCCCTTGAAGGGAAGTTAAGTAGCTTATTTATTAAAGTCACGACAGCTGACCATGATATAAGCCATAGCGCTCTGCGCGCCAGTATAGTAAAAAAAACAGAATTCTTAGCCGTTAGTCTAGTCAAATGAACAAGGCATCAGAAAACAAAGGAATTGGCTAGCATAAGCTTGTCAAATATATTCATCCAATGGAGTCGCTTAACTGTAAAGCCTCATCAAGAGACTCAACCCAGAACCCCGCAGCAGCAGTGACAGAAGCAATGTATGCAAGGGGCTGCAGGATAAAACCCTGTTGAATAAACATTTTTTATCCATTGGATCTAAAAAGCACAACTGTCCTCATCAGAGGTAGTGGTACGCTTAGCTAGAGTAGAAACTCTTCTCTCCACCTTAGGAACTGTCTGCCAGAAGTCCCGTGTGGTGGTAACTATTAGAAAACATTCTTCTAAAAAATAGGAGGGGAAGAGAACGGCACACCTGGTCTATCCCATTCCTTATTAAAAAAAAAAATTTAGTAAACCTCTTTAGGTATTGGAAAAACATCAGTACACACCGGCACTGCATATTATTTATCCAGTCTACACAATTTCTCTGGCCCTGCGATTGTACACATTCATTCAGAGCAGCCAAAGCCTCCCTGAGCAACAAGTGGAGGTTCTCAAGCATAAATTTTAAATGTAGAAATATCAGAATCAGGTTAAATCATCTTCCCTGAGTCAAAAAAAATCACCCACAGACTAAGCATATTGTGAGGTAGTATCATACATGGTTCTTAAAGCGTCTGTATGCTCTGTATCTACCCCCAGAGCTAACTGCTTTCCTTTAATTTCAGGTAGTCTGACTAATACTGCTGCCAGAATATTATTCACCACCTTTGCCATGTCTTGTAAAATAAACGCTATGGGCGCCCTTGATGTACTTGGCGCCATTTGAGCGTGAGTCCCTGAAGCGGGAGTCGAAGGGTCTGAAACGTGGGGAGAGTTAGTCGGCATAACTTTCCACTCGACAGAATCCCCTGGTAAAAGAAACGCTATGGGTGCCCTTGATGTACTTGGCGCCATTTGAGCGTGAGTCCCTAAAGCGGGAGTCAAAAGGTCTGACACGTGGGGAGAGTTAGTCGGCATAACTACCCCCACGACAGAATCCTCTGGTGATAATGTTTTTAAAGACAAAAAATGATCTTTATTGTTTAACATGAAATCAGTACATCTGGTACACATTCTAAGATGGGGTTCCACCATGGCTTTAAAACATAATGAACACAGAGCTTCCTCTATGTTAGACATGTTAGAACAGACTAATAATGAGACTAGTAAGCTTGGAAAACACTTTAAATCAAGTTAACAAGCAAATATATAAAACGTTACTGTGCCCTTAAGAGAAACAAATTTTGTCAAAATTTGAAAAACAGTGAAAAAAAAAAAGGCAGTAAAACAAACGAAATTTTTACAGTACATGTAATAAGGTAACAGAGCATTGCACCCACTTGCAAATGGATGATTAACCCCTTAATGCAAAAAACAGATAAAAAAAAAAAAAACGACATAGACGTTTTTAAAAACAGACACAACAAACTGCCACAGCCAACAGTGGGAAGCTTCAGTTAACTGTTTCTATGCAAAATTTAAGCCAGCCATGTGGAAAAAACTTAGGCCCCAATAAGTTTTATCACCAAACATATGTTAAAAAAACGATTAAACATGCCAGCAAACGTTTTAAAACACATTTTTACAAGAGTATGTATCTCTATTAATAAGCCTGATACCAGTCGCTTTTACTGCATTTAAGGCTATACCAACATTACAGTGTTATCACCAATGTACGTTAAAAAACGATTAAACATGCCAGCAAACGTTTTAAAACACATTTTTATAAGAGTATGTATCTCTATTAATAAGCCTGATACCAGTCGCTATCGCTGCATTTAAGGCTTTACTTCCATTACTTCGGTATCAGCAGTATTTTCTTAGTCAATTCCATTCCTAGAAAAATATTTTACTGCACATACCTTATCTGCAGGAAAACCTGCACGCCATTCCCCCTCTGAAGTACCTCACTCCTCAGAATGTGTGAGAACAGCAAATGGATCTTAGTTACGTCTGCTAAGATCATAGAAAAACGCAGGCAGATTCTTCTTCCAAATACTGCCTGAGATAAACAGCACACTCCGGTGCCATTTAAAAATAACAAACTTTTGATTGAAGAATAAACTAAGTAGAAAGCACCACAGACTCTCACAACCTCCTATCTATGTTGAGGCTTGCAAGAGAATGACTGAATATGGCAGTTAGGGGAGGAGCTATATAGCAGCTTTGCTGTGGGTGGACTCTTGCAGCTTCCTGTTGGGAAGGAGAATATATTCCATAAGTAATGGATGATCCGTGGACTGGATACACTTAACAAGAGAAATTCTCATCTGCTTCAAAATATATTAGCTGTCACATGTTCTGCAGCGATGTTGCCCTAGTATTAGGTGATGGATGTAAAGAAATACATGTATGGAAGGTAACAGAATATACCATTCTTGGAGTCAGTGCCTATAAATCTTTATATGTTTAGATTTATATCTATATATAAATCTTTATATGTTGTTGATCAAAGATATGTTAAGGACCAAGCTATACACAAATAATATATAATTACCAGCATGTAAAATGCACTAAATCCCATACAATACTGCTGTGCTGTACTATATTGGATAGCCCATTAAAATGCAGATGCATATATATCACACGCTGCATATTCTTCTCCATCTGCAAAATAGGTAACTGAGCATTATTCAATACATTTCATAAATGCTTTTTTTAAATCAATTTAATAACATCATTTAATGTAATAAGAACAGAATGGTTTACTAGTCACAGAGGAGATTTTAGTTTAGGTAGGGGCAAAGTTACTTATATATAACCTATAGAGTTATCTGCCGAAAGGAGAAATATATTATTTATTACAAATGGGGAGAAATAATGGAGTCATTTGATATGGTGGACAGTTAAAAAGAAGTGGAGATTGCCTCTTTCAGGAGATTGTTTTAAAGCACCAGTCAATCACTTAGAGGAAAATGTATCAAGCTGCATTCACAGATTTAGAGGCACGGTAAGCCTGCAACCACAAATTTAAAGCGACATGAAACAAAAATATATTTTTTTTCATTATACTGATAGAGCATAAACAACTTTCCAATTATCTAATTTGGTTCCTTTCTTTTGGTATCCTTTGTTGAAAAGCATACCTAGGTATATACACAAATCAAAATAATAGTAGGCACAATAGTGAAATGGTGAACGTATGCTTCAAAAACAATATGCAATAAAAATAAAAAGTGAACAAACACCATATACATTAAAATACTTATCAAAAAGAAGTAATCTTTAAAACAGCGAATTCAATATTGATGTCAAATGCAAGAGTTCAAACGATAATCTTCTAATGGTTATCCTCAAAAAAACAAAGAAAAAGGAAATGTATGCTTACCTGATAAATTGATTTCTTCTACGATACGATGAGTCCACGGATTTCATCCTTACTTGTGGGATATTATCCTCTTGCTAACAGGAAGTGGCAAAGAGCACCACAGCAGAGCTGTATATATAGCTCCTCCCTTCCCTCCACCCCCAATCATTCGACCAAAGGTTTTAGGAAGAGAAAGGAAAAGCTAAAAGGTGCAGAGGTGACTGAATTTGTAAAAAACAAAACAAAATTTATGCTTACCTGATAAATTTATTTCTCTTGTGGTGTATCCAGTCCACGGGTTCATCCATTACTTGTGGGATATTCTCCTTCCCAACAGGAAGTTGCAAGAGGACACCCACAGCAGAGCTGTCTATATAGCTCCTCCCCTAACTGCCACCTCCAGTCATTTGACCGAAGACAAGCAAGAAAAAAGGAGAAACTATAGGCTGCAGTGGTGACTGTAGTTTAAAAAATAAAAAACACCTGCCTTAAAATGACAGGGCGGGCCGTGGACTGGATACACCACAAGAGAAATACATTTATCAGGTAAGCATAAATTTTGTTTTCTCTTGTAAAGGTGTATCCAGTCCACGGGTTCATCCATTACTTGTGGGATACCAATACCAAAGCTTTAGGACACGGATGAAGGGAGGGACAAGGCAGGAACTTAAACGGAAGGCACCACTGCCTGTAAGACCTTTCTCCCCAAAAATAGCCTCCGAAGAAGCAAAAGTATCGAATTTGTAGAATTTAGAAAAAGTGTGAAGCGAAGACTAAGTCGCCGCCTTACAAATCTGTTCAACAGAGGCCTCATTTTTAAAAGACCATGTGGAAGCCACCGCTCTAGTGGAATGAGCTGTAATTCTTTCAGGAGGCTGCTGGCCAGCAGTCTCATAAGCTAAGCGGATGATGCATCTCAGCCAAAAAGAAAGAGAAGTTGCCGAAGCCTTTTGGCCTCTCCTCTGTCCAGAGTAGACAACAAACAAAGCAGATGTTTGACGAAAATCCTTCGTAGGTTGTAAATAAAACTTTAAAGCACGAACCACATCAAGATTGTGTAAAAGACGTTCCTTCTTTGAGGAAGGATTAGGACATAATGAAGGAACAACAATCTCCTGATTGATGTTCTTATTAGATACTACCTTAGGAAGAAACCCAGGTTTGGTACGCAAAACTACCTTATCTGCATGGAAAATCAGATAAGGGGAATCACACTGTAAAGCAGATAACTCCGAAACTCTTCGAGCCGAGGAGATAGCTACTAGGAACAGAACTTTCCAAGATAAAAGTTTAATATCTATGGAATGCAAAGGTTCAAACAGAACCCCTTGAAGAACTTTAAGAACTAAATTTAAACTCCATGGCGGAGAAACAGGTTTAAACACAGGCTTAATTCTAACTAAAGCCTGACAAAACGCCTGAACGTCTGGAACCTCAGCCAGATGTTTGTGCAAAAGAATAGACAGAGAGGAAATCTGTCCCTTTAAGGAACTAGCAGACAATCCTTTCTCCAATCCCTCTTGGAGAAAGGATAAGATTCTAGGAATCCTGACTTTACTCCATGAGTAACCCTTGGATTCACACCAATGAAGATATTTACACCATATCTTATGATAGACTTTCCTGGTGACAGGCTTTCGAGCCTGAATTAAGGTATCAATGACCGACTCGGAAAAACCACGCTTTGATAGAATCAAGCGTTCAATCTCCAAGCAGAGAAATTAGATTTGGATGTTTGAAAGGACATTGAAGTACAAGGTCCTGCCTCAGCGGCAGAGTCCATGGTGGAAAGGATGACATGTCCACCAGATCTGCATACCAAGTCCTGCGTGGCCACGCAGGAGCTATCAAAATCACCGAAGCTCTCTCCTGCTTGATCTTGGCAATCAGACAAGGGAGCAGAGGAAACGGTGGAAACACATAAGCCAGGCTGAAGGACCAGGGCGCTGCTAGAGCATCTATCAGCGCAGCCTTGGGATCCCTGGACCTGGACCCGTAACGAGGAAGCTTGGCGTTCTGATGAGACGCCATCAGATCCAGTTCTGGTTTGCCCCATAGTTGAATCAGCTGGGCAAATACCTCCAGATGGAGCTCCCACTCCCCCGGATGAAAAGTCTGCCGACTTAGGAAATCCGCCTCCCAGTTCTCTACTCCTGGGATATGGATAGCTGAGAGATGGCAAGAGTGAACCTCTGCCCATAGAATTATCTTTGAAACCTCCAACATTGCCAGGCGGCTCCTTGTACCCCCCTGATGGTTGATATAGGCTACAGTCGTGATGTTGTCCGACTGAAATCTGATGAACCTGACCGCAGCTAGCTGAGGCCAAGCCTGAAGAGCATTGAATATCGCTCTTAGTTCCAGAATGTTTATCGGAAGGAGGGCTTCCTCCTGAGTCCACGAACCCTGAGCCTTCAGTGAAATCCAGACTGCACACCAGCCCAGAAGGCTGGCATCTGTCATCACTATAGTCCATTCTGGCCTGCGGAAGCTCATTCCCCTGGACAGATGGACCCGAGATAGCAACCAGAGAAGAGAATCCCTGGTCTCTTGATTCAGATTTAGCAGAGGGGACTAATCTGTGTAATCCCCATTCCACTGATTGAGCATGCAAAGTTGCAGTGGTCTGAGATGTAGGCGGGCAAACGGAACTATGTCCATTGCCGCTACCATTAGGCCGATTACTTCCATACACTGAGCCACTGACGGCTGAGAAGTGGAATAAAGAGCACGGCAGGAAGTTAGAAGCTTTGACAACCTGACCTCTGTCAGAAAAATATTCATTTCTACTGAATCTATCAGAGTTCCTAGGCAGGAAACTCTTGTGAGAGGGGAGAGAGAACTCTTTTCTTCGTTCACCTTCCACCCATGAGACCTCAGGAATGCCAGAACAATGTCCGTATGGGACTTGGCGATTTGAAAATTCGACGCCTGTATCAGAATGTCGTCTAGGTAAGGAGCCACCGCTATGCCTCGTGGCCTTAGAACCGCCAGTAGGGACCCTAGAACCTTCGTAAAGATTCTTGGTGCCGTGGCTAACCCGAAGGGAAGAGCCACAAACTGGTAATGCCTGTCTAGGAAGGCAAACCTGAGAAACCGATGATGATCTCTGTGCATCGGAATGTGGAGATAAGCATCCTTTAAGTCCACGGTAGTCATATATTGACCCTCCTGGATCATAGGTAGGATGGTTCGAATAGTCTCCATCTTGAAGGATGGGACCCTGAGAAATTTGTTTAGGATCTTGAGATCCAAGATTGGTCTGAAAGTTCCCTCATTTTTGGGAACTATAAACAGATTTAAATGTAATCCTTGCCCCTGTTCCTCCCTTGGAACTGGGTGGATCACTCCCATAACCAGAAGGTCTTGAACACAACGTAAAAATGCCTCTCTCTTTATCTGGTTTGCAGATAATTGTGAGAGATGAAATCTCCCCTTTGGAGATGAGGCTTTGAAATCCAGAAGATATCCCTGGGAAACAATCTACAGAGCCCAGGGATCCTGGAGTCTCTTGCCCAAGCCTGGGCAAAGAGAGAAAGTCTGCCCCCAACTAGATCCGGTCCTGGATCGGGGGCTACTCCTTCATGCTGTCTTAGAGGCAGCAGCAGGTTTTTTGGCCTGCTTTCCCTTGTTCCAAGCCTGGTTAGGTCTCCAGACTGGCTTGGACTGGGCAAAATTTTCTTCTTGTTTTGCAGTAGAGGAAGTTGAAGCTGCGCCACTCTTGAAGTTTTGAAAGGAACGAAAATTAGTCTGTTTGGTCCTTAATTTGTTGGACCTATCCTGGGGAAGGGCGTGGCCTTTTCCTCCAGTAATATCAGAAATGATCTCCTTCAGTCCAGGCCCGAATAGGGTCTGCCTTTTGAAGGGGATGTTGAGAAGCTTAGACTTTGAAGTAACGTCAGCTGACCAGGATTTAAGCCATAGCGCCCTACGCGCCTGAATGACAAAACCTGAATTCTTAGCCGTTAGCTTTGTTAAATGAAAAACGGCGTCAGAAATAAATGAATTGGCTAACTTAAAGGGACACTGTACCCAAAAAATTTATTTCGTGATTCAGATTGAGCATGAAATTTTAAGCAACTTTCTAATTTACTCCTATTATCAAATTTTATTCATTCTCTTGGTATCTTTACTTGAAATGCAAGAATTTAAATTTAGATGCCGGCCCATTTTTGGTGAACAACCTGGGTTGTCCTTGCTGATTGGTGGATAAATTCATTCACCAATAAAAAAGAGCTGTTCAGAGTACTGAAACCAAAAAAAGCTCAGATGCCTTCTTTTTCAAATAATGATAGCAAGAGAAAGAAGAAAAATTGATAATAGGAGTAAATTAGAAAGTTGCTTAAAATTGCATGCTCTTTCTGAATTACAAAAGAAAAAATTTGGGTTCAGTGTCCCTTTAAGAGCTTTAAGCCTGTCTAAGATATCATCCAACGGGGTCTCCACCTGTAGAGCCTCTTCAAGAGACTCGAACCAGAAAGCCACTGCAGCAGTGACTGGGGCAATGCATGCAAGAGGCTGGAGAACAAAACCTTGTTGTATAAAGATTTTCATAAGGAAACCCTCTAATTTTTTATCCATTGCATCTAGGAAAGCACAACTGTCCTCAACGGGGATAGTTGTACGCTTAGCTAGGGTAGAGACTGCTCCCTCCACCTTAGGGACCATCTGCCACGAGTCCCATGTAGCGGCATCTATGGGAAACATCTTTTTAAAAGCAGGAGGGGGGGGAGAACGGTACACCTGGTCTATCCCATTCCTTCGTAATAATTTCTGAAAACCTCTTAGGGATTGGAAAAACATCAGTGTAAACAGGCACTGCAAAGTATTTGTCCATTTTACACAATTTCTCTGGGACTACAATGGTGTCACAGTCATCCAGAGTCGCTAAAACCTCCCTGAGCAACAAGCGGAGATGTTCAAGCTTAAATTTAAATGCTGTCATTTCAGAGTCAGACTGAAGTAACGCCTTCCCTGAATCAGAAATGTCACCCACAGATAGAATCTCTCCTGCTTCGGCTTCTGTACATTGTGAGGGTATATCAGACATAGCTACTAAAGCGTCAGAAAGCTCTGTATTTGTTCTAGCCCCAGAGCTGTCTCGCTTTCCTTGTAACCCTGGCAGTTTGGACAATACCTCTGTGAGAGTATGATTCATAACTGCTGCCATGTCTTGTAAGGTAAACGCATTGGACGCGCCAGATGTACTTGGCGTCACTTGCGCGGGAGATATAGGTTCTGACACATTGGGAGAGCTAGGTGGTTTAACCTCCCTTTTGTCAGTCTGAGAAACCTCTGGTGATAAATCTTTAAAACCCATAATATGGTCTTTATAACTTATAGAAAGGTCAGTGCATTTGGTACACATTCTAAGAGGGGGTTCCGCAATGGCTTCTAAACATAATGAACAAGGAGTTTCCTCTATGTCAGACATGTTTAACAGACTAGTAATGAGACCAGCAAGTTTGGAAAACACTTTAATAAATGTGAAAAAGCAATAAAAAAAAACGGTACTGTGCCTTTAAGAGAAAAAAACTACCACATAAACTGCAAAACAGTGTTAAAAAGTAGTAAACTCTACGAAATTTTTACAGTGTGTATAAGAGACTAAAGCAGCATTGCACCCACTTGCAAATGGATGATTAAACCCTTAGGCCCCAAACCGGATTAGAAAAACGGTAAAACCGTTAAAAAACAGTCAAACACACTGCCACAGCTCTGCTGTGGCTCCTACCTGCCCTTAAACACGATTAGATGCCAGAGGACTCCTTTAGGGAAGCTGGATGTCTCAGTCTGAATATCAACTGCGCATAAAGTGCGCGAAAATAGGCCCCTCCCACCATGCGCTTAATGTCAGAGGGCCTTAAAAAAGTACTCCTAGGAGTAATCTAACAAGCCATGTGGAAAACTAGGCCCCAAATAAAGATTTATCACCCTCAGAGAAAAAAGTTTTTCTGTAAGTTATGCAAATGTTTTTACACTAAGTAATATGAGAGTTAACATGAATATTACCCTTATCTTGTAAGCATGATCCCAGTCGTTGTTAAATCACTGTATCAGGCTTACCTCAAATATACCAGGCACTGTCAGCATTTTCTAGACCTTATCATTTCTCTAGAAAAAAATATACTGAGCATACCTCAAAGCAGGTGATCTGCAAACCGTCCCCCAACTGAAGTTTTCTTTCCATACTCTTCAGTTATGTGTGAGAACAGCAATGGACCTTAGTTACAAACCGCTAAGATCATCAACCTCCAGGCAGATTCTTCTTCCAATTTTTGCCTGAGAGTAAAACAGTACAACGCCGGTACCGTTTAAAAATAACAAACTCTTGATTGAAAGTAAAAACTACACTAAGTCACCACATGTCTCTTGATACTTCCTTTCTTGTCGAGAGTTGCAAGAGAACGACTGGGGGTGGCAGTTAGGGGAGGAGCTATATAGACAGCTCTGCTCTGGGTGTCCTCTTGCAACTTCCTGTTGGGAAGGAGAATATCCCACAAGTAATTGGTGAACCCGTGGACTGGATACACCTTTACAAAAGAAATATAATCTGTCTTAAAATGACAGGGAGGGCCGTGGACTCGTCGTATCGTAGAAGAAATCAATTTATCAGGTAAGCATAAATTTCCTTTTCTTCTACAAGATACGACGAGTCCACGGATTTCATCCTTACTTGTGGGATACAATACCAAAGCTACAGGACACGGATGAAAGGGAGGGACAAGACAGAGACCTAAACGGAAGGCAGCACTGCTTGAAGAACTTTTCTCCCAAAAACAGCCTCAGAAGAAGCAAAAGTATCAAATTTGGAAAATTTGGAAAAAGTATGAAGGGACGACCAAGTCGCAGCCTTACAAATCTGTTCAACAGAAGCATCGTTTTTAAAGGCCCATGTGGAAGCCACAGCCCTAGTAGAATGAGCCGTAATTCTTTCAGGAGGCTGCTGTCCAGCAGTCTCATATGCCAGGCGGATGATACTCCTCAGCCAAAAAGAAAGAGAGGTAGCCGTAGCTTTCTGACCCCTACGCTTTCAAGAATAAACAAAGAATAAAGAAGAAGATTGACAGAGAGCCTTAGTCGCCTGCAAGTCCACGTCCAAGTTATGTAACAGACGCTCCTTCTTAGAAGAAGGATTAGGACACAATGAAGGAACAACAATTTCCTGATTAATATTCTTATTTGAATCAACCTTAGGTAGAAATCCAGGTTTGGTACATAAAACCAACTTATCAGAATGAAATATAAGATAAGGTGAATCACATTGTAACGCTAAAAGCTCAGAAACTCTTCGAGCAGAAGAAATAGCAACTAAAAACAGAACTTTCCAAGATAACAATTTAATATCTATGGAATGCATGGGTTCAAACGGAACCCCTTGAAGAACTTGAAGAATTAAATTCAAACTCCAGGGAGGAGTAATTGGTCTAAATACAGGCTTAATTCTAGTTAGAGCCTGACAAAAAGACTGAACATCTGGCACATCTGCCAAACGTTTGTGAAGCAGAATTGACAAAGCAGAAAGTTGTCCCTTTAAGGAACTTGCTGTTAACCCTTTCTCCAATCCTTCTTGGAGAAAAGACAGAATCCTGGGAATCCTAACTTTACTCCATATGTAACCCTTGGATTCAGACCAATAAAGATATTTATGCCATATCTTATGATAGATTTTTCTAGTGACAGGCTTTCGAGCCTGTATCAAAGTATCGATGACCGAATCAGAGAATCCTCTCTTAGATAAAATCAAGCGTTCAATCTCCAAGCAGTCAGCTGCAGAGAAAGTAGATTTGGATGCAGGAAATGACCTTGAATGAGCAGGTCCTGTCTCAAAGGAAGTTTCCACATTGGCAGAGAGGACAGGAAGCCCGGAATAAAAAGCCTGGTAGTGACATCATCAGGAAGGGGCGGCTCAGACTACCTGCCAATCAAGCACACAGAGAGGACCGCCGGAGCTTCCCAGCGGCCGAGCGTGACAATCGCATTCCTTTTTTACAATTCCCGAAATTCTTTTAGGAACCGGAAAAACATCAGTGTAAGTAGGTACCTCTAGATATTTGTCCATCTTACACAATTTCTCTGGTGGTATCACAATAGGGTCACAATCATCCAAAGTCGCTAAAACCTCCCGAAGTAATAGGCGGAGGTGTTCTAGCTTAAATTTAAAGGACATGACGTCCGAATCTGTCTGGGGTAACACATTCCCTGAGTCTGAAAGTTCTCCCTCAGACAGCAATTCCCTGACCCCCAACTCAGAGCACTCTGAGGGTACATCGGAAATAGCCAATAAAGCATCAGAGGATTCAGTATTCACATTAATTCCTGACCTACTGCGTTTACCCTGTAACACTGGTAATTTAGATAATACCTCTGTAAGGGTAGTTGACATAACTGCAGCCATCTCCTGCAGAGTAAAAGAATTAGATGCACTAGAGGTACTTGGCGTCGCTAGTGTGGGCGTTAAAGGTTGTGACACTTGGGGAGAATTGGATGGCATATCCTGGTTCTCTTCAGATTGATAATCATCCTTAGGCACACTTTCTTGACCTAAAATATGTTTTTTTACAATGTAAGGCCCTTTCAGTACAAGAGGTACACAATGTAAGAGGGGGATCCACAGTGGCTTCTAAACACATAGAACAATGAGATTCCTCAATGTCAGACATGTTGAACAGACTAGTAATAAACACAATAGTCGTTAAACACTTTATTTATTGCTTTAAAATTTTTTTTGAGAAACGTGTACTGCGCCTTTAAGGAATAAAAAAGCGCAAAAATTTTCAAAAACTGCTTGAAAACGTTAATTTACTCTAAAAATTAACTACACCTAATTAATGGCTCCAAAAATTATTGCACCCCAAGAGTAAGGGGAGAAATTAACCCCTAAAAGGCATTCATAGACACAAATATGTTAAATTTGACAAAAAAAAAACCTGCACCTCGCCACAGCTCTGCAATGGCGCCTACCTACCCCCAGGGTACTTCCAAATGACTCAACAACAATCCGGATAAGAGAACCCCTGTCTAGTCTCAACCGGAGCTAATGCCTGCTGCTTCTGAACCAGAGTAAAGTGCGCGTCTGAGCGCGCGAAAACAAGCCCCGCCAATCATGTCCGATGATCGAGTAGGCTTGAACAACCGCATGGTGAAGCGGTTTTAAAGTATAAGCCATGTGGAATTCTTTAACCCCTAAGTACACTCCCAATACGGTCAAACTGTTTATTTTGAACAAAAAACGTTAAGCATATTCCTGTCAGGATGCCAGGAATCAGACTGAGACGAGAAGTGCAAAAATAATCACACCTTTATTAATAGCAAAAAATAATAAAAAGTCCACAAGTCAAATAACAAGCCAGGAGTCAAAACTAGAGCTGGTAGTCAGACAAGCCGATTCAGGAGCCAAAGCGAGTAGTCAGACGAGCCGGAATTAGGAACAAGGAGAACAGCAGAGTCAGGAACAAGCCAGGGATCAGGAACCAGGAGGGACGTCAGACAACCAGGTAATACACAGGAGCTCTCACAGGTTTGAGACAACGCAAGGGCAAAGCATACTGAACAAAGGCCCTTTAAATAATAAGTGATGACATCACAATTCTGAGACTGCATCCTGTCTCACATGGATGATGTGAACCAGTCTGGCCATAAAAGGAAGTACAGGAAGTGAGCAGCATCTCCCAGAATGCACCAAAGTCAGCAAGAGAGGTGAGTAAAATGGCTGCCAGCAGCACATGGCAAACAAGTCAGGAAAAAACCCTGACAGTACCCTCCCCGCGGGAAGACAAAAGGCTTATTGGGGAAAAGGGCATGGAAGGCACGGAGGAGGGCGGGAGCATGAACATCAGAGGAGGGAACCCATGAACGCTCCTCTGGACTGTAGCCCCTCCAATGAACCAAATACTGTACGCGGCCCCTGAACATACGAGAGTCAATAATGCTGCTGACCTCATACTCCTCATGGTTGCCAACAAAGATAGGACGGGGACGAGGCAACACAGTGGTAAACCGATTACAAACCAATGGTTTCAAGAGGGAGACATGAAAAACATTGGAGATGCGCATTGCAGGAGGAAGGTCAAGAGCATAGGCCACAGGATTGACCCGTCAGAGTATTCGAAAAGGACCAACATAACGGGGAGCCAGTTTATTGGAAGGCACACGAAGGTTCAAGTTGCGGGAGGACAGCCAAACTCTCTCACCAACCTGGTAGGAAGGTGCAGGCAGATGCCTACGATCAGCCTGGAACATTTGGCGCTGCATAGAACGATGAAGGCAATCCTGAATCTGCACCCACATGGAACGGAGTTGCCGGAGATGCTCCTCCAAAGCCGGAATACCCTGAGACATGAATGAATCAGGCAACAAGGATGGTTGAAACCCATAATTTGCCATGAACGGGGATAACTTGGAGGAAGCATTAATAGCACTATTACAAGCAAACTCTGCCCAAGGTAACAGTTCAGACCAATTATTGTGGTGATCTGAGACATAGCAACGGAGGAACTGTTCCAGAGCTTGATTCGACCGTTCCGCAGCCCCATTGAATTTAGGGTGATATGCCGAGGAGAAGGAGAGCTGGATCCCCATTTGAGCACAAAAGGAACGCCAAAATCTGGAGACAAACTGGCTACCCCAGTCTGACACTATCTCCTTGGGTAACCCATGTAAACGGAAGACCTCACGGGCAAAAATTGAAGCAAGCTCCTGAGCGGTAGGCCACTTCTTCAAGGGAATGCAATGTGACATTTTAGAAAAACGGTCAACCACCATAAGGATAACAATATTGCCATTGGAAACAGGGAGCTCGACAATGAAGTCCATGGAAAGATGTGTCCAAGGACGCTCACCATTAGCAATAGGTTGAAGAAGACCCACAGGAAGACGTCGAGGAGTCTTATTCTGTGCACAAACTGAGCAGGAGGCAACATACGCAGCAACATCAGAACGAAGACCTGGCCACCAGAATTGTCGAGTTACAGACCAAATCATTTGGTTCTTGCCTGGGTGACCTGCGGCTTTAGGATAGTGGTAAGTGTGCAAAAGTTTAGTTCGAAGATTCTCAGGAACAAAACACTTACCACTAGGTTTCTCAGGAGGTGCATTGATTTGTGCAGCCAGGATCTCCTCCCCCAAGGGAGAAGTCAAATTAGTACGTATGGTAGCCAAAATATGGTCAGGAGGTATAACTGGAATAGGTACAGACTCCTCCTTGGACAGAGGTGAAAATTTGTCGAGAGAGGGCACCAGCCCTAACATTCTTACTACCAGGCAGGTAGGAGACCACATTATTAAACCGAGACAAAAATCTCCCATCTGGCCTATCGGGGCGACAAACGTTTTGCTTCAGATAGATAAGTTAAATTCTTATGCTCAGTAAGAATGAGCACTGGCACGCTAGTACCCTCAAGAAGATGCCTCCATTCCTTGAGTGCCAAAATTATGGTCAGTAATTCCCTGTCGCCAATTTCATAATTGCACTCCGCTGGAGACAATTTCTTAGAGAAGAAACCACACGGATGCAAGGAACCTCAGGTGTAGGACGTTGAGACAAGAGAGCACCTACTCCAGTCTCAGGCGCATCGACCTCAAGAAAGAAAGGCAGGACAAGGTTAGCATGAGCCAGAACTGGAGCAGCAGCAAAGGCAGTCTTAAGACTATCAAAGGCCTTAATGGCAGTAGGTGATGGAGTGGATCATTCTCTTTACGGGTCATGTTTGTGATAGGTTTGACCAAGGAAGAAAAGTTTTTAATAAACTTTCTATAGTAATTGGCGAACCCCAAAAAACGTTGAATAGACCGAAGACCAACTGGGCGAGGCCACTGCAGAACTGCAGATAACTTGTCAGGATCCATGGAGAACCCTGCAACGGAGATAACATAACCTAGGAAGGTTACTTGAGTCTGATGGAACTCACATTTCTCAAGTTTACAAAACAAGCCGTTCTCACGTAGTCTCTGAAGAACCCGTGTAACATCAGAACGATGAGCCTCAAGTGTAGGTGAGTGTATGAAGATGTCGTCTAAGTACACCACAACACACTGTTGCAACATATCTCGTAGAACATCATTAATAAATTCCTGGAAAACAGCAGGAGCATTACATAGGCCAAAGGGCATTACAAGATACTCATAATGCCCGCTCCTGGTGTTAAATGGAGGAGGAATGGCTCCGGGTTGCAGGTCTATGGCACAATCGTAAGACCGGTGAGGAGGCAACGTACCGGCACACACCTTGTCAAAAACGTCTAGGAACTCTCGGTACTCCTCTGGCAATTGAGATACTGAAGAAGTGCACAAGACTTTAACTGGTTTCTGAAGACAAGTGGAAATACATTGCGGAGACCACGACAAAATTTCGGACCTGCGCCAGTCGAGACTGGGATTGTGCTTTTGGAGCCAGGGATAACCCAGAACAACCGGAAAATGCGGAGAGTTTATCACCTGGAACTGGAGGGTTTCAAAATGCCCCAACAGCCATGGACAACGGAGCGGTTTCGTGAGTAACGAGTGCGGGCTGAAGTGGCCTGCCATCAATGGCCTCAATAGCAAGCGGAACGGACCGAGGCAAAACAGGAATGGAGTGCTTCGATACAAAAGCACTGTCAATGAAATAGCCCGCAGCACCGGAGTCAACAAGAGCCTGGGTGACTATGGAGGAGTCCACCCAGGAAAGGACAACCGTGACCAAAGGTTTCTCCTTTAGCGGTTCCGGGGACAAGGATAAACCACCTAAGGTCTGCCCCCGACAGGACCTTAGGTGTGAGCGTTTCCCGGCCGTGTAGGACAAGACTTTAAAAGGTGGCCCTGTAACCCACAATAGAGGCAGAGCCCCTCCCTCCTCCTAAAGGCCCTCTCCGCCGCGGAGAGATGTGTGAATCCCAACTGCATCGGCTCAGCAGTACCTGGTGACTCGGGACCAGGAGGCATGGGAGGAGAGGGAGGCATGGGTGGGAACAAACACGTAGGAAACAACGGTACAGGAGGCTTCCGCAAGCGCTCCTTGAAAGAATGCCTCTCACTTAGTCTGATGTCAATTAGGATCAAAAAAGACACCAATGCCTCAAGATCTTCTGGTAAATCTCTGGCAGCAACTTCGTCTTTAATCGCATCAGAGAGCCCATGAAAGAAGGCGACAACAAGGGCTTCATTGTTCCAGCCTACAACTGCTGCAAGGGTACGGAACTCAATGGCATACTGAGCAACAGATCTTGTATCTTGCTGAATGGACATGAGTCGTTTAGCAGCAGAGGAGGAGCGAGCTGGAACATTAAATACCCTTCGAAAGGAGGCCACAAATTCAGGGTAATTTGAAATCACAGGTTTATTAGTCTCCCACAAGGGATTAGCCCAGGCAAGAGCTGTGTCAGAGAGTAACGAGATGAGAAATCCCACCTTAGCTCTGTCAGAGAGAAACGCCTGAGGTAACATCTCAAAGTAAATGCCCACCTGGTTCAAAAACCCTCTGCATTGATTAGGATCGCTTCCATATCGCTGAGGTAGAGGTGCAGAACCAGAGAAGCTCCTGGTAGGACTTGGTGCATCAGTGGAAACAGGAGCAGCCATAACTTGCGGGACACTTTGGTCCAAATGTGCAGTGCGAGTCAGCAGGGTTTGCAGGGCTAGTGCAAATTGATACAAGCGGTTCATCCATCCTGGAAATTATGGCAGGTAAAGGTGGATTATTAGCACCATCAGGATTCATGGCCCTTGCGTAATGTCAGGGTGCCAGGAATCAGACTGAGACGAGAAGTGCAAAAATAATCACACCTTTATTAATAGCAAAAAATAATAAAAAGTCCACAAGTCAAATAACAAGCCAGGAGTCAAAACTAGAGCTGGTAGTCAGACAAGCCGAGTCAGGAGCCAAAGTGAGTAGTCAGACGAGCCGGAATTAGGAACAAGGAGAACAGCAGAACAACAGGAACAAGCCAGGGATCAGGAACCAGGAGGGACGTCAGCAGCCAGGTAATACACAGGAGCTCTCACAAACAGGTTTGAGACAACGCAAGGGCAAAGCATACTGAACAAAGGCCCTTTAAATAATAAGTGATGACATCACAATTCTGAGACTGCATCCTGTCTCACATGGATGATGTGAACCAGTCTGGCCATAAAAGGAAGTACAGGAAGTGAACAGCATCTCCCAGAATGCACCAAAGTCAGCAAGAGAGGTGAGTAAAATGGCTGCCAGCAGCACATGGCAAACAAGTCAGGAAAAAACCCTGACAATTCCTGTCTCTCCCAGTGTCTCTTTAAAATGCTGTGAAGCCCATTATAATACTTGGCCCAATATGTCAACTGAAATAAATTAAGCACAGCTTTCTCAGTAACACCCCTTTGTTTTATAGGTCTATTGCTTACCCCTTCCCTTGCAGGGAAATGTCAGCCAGTTCTGATATACCAAGTCTCCTCAGAAATAAAGGGCTACACATACCTCAATGCTGCTTGTAGCATGAAACCGTTCTCCACACTGAAGATGTCTCTTGTATTACCTTCAGAAGCTCTGTGGGAACCAACATGGATCTTAGTTACATCTGCTAAGATCATCAACCTCAGAGCAGAAATCTTCTTTCATATCCCCCTGAGGAAAATAGTACTCACCGGTACCATTTAAAATAAAAAAACTTCTTGATTGAAGAAACTAAAAACTAACAACTCACTTTACCTCTTCCTAGTATAACACAGGCAAATAGAATGACTGGGGGTGGAGGGAAGGGAGGAGCTATATATACAGCTCTGCTGTGGTGCTCTTTGCCACTTCCTGTTAGCAGGAGGATAATATCCCACAAGTAAGGATGAAATCCGTGGACTCGTCGTATCTTGTACAAGAAATGTATTTTATAGAGTTATACTGCACAACTGATAAATGTCTTTTACAAAAGCAATGTGGTACTCACATACTCTAGAGCTTAAATCCAGCTCTGAGATTTGTTAGCGTTGTTAATAACCCAATGACACTGCAGGATCAGTTTTTGACATCAATATTGAATTAGCTGTTTTGAAGATTACTTCTTTTTGATATAAGTATTTTAATTTATAAGATGTTTGTTCACTTTAGATATTCTCAGGAGCTAGGAGCTAAAATTGATAATAGAAGTAAATTGGAAAATGTTGGGTTTCATGCCTTTTTAGGAACCTTTTATTAGAAGTTGAAAGTAAAAAGATGAAAGTAAAAAGTTTGTATGCAAGTAAAGCCTGATGCGCTAACCAAATATGCAACCTTGTTAACATTTTCTCCCAATATAAGTCAATAGAGAGCACAAAAGAAAAAAAAATGTACACCTATCGTTCACGCGCTAACCTGACAGGTAGGGTTGCCATCTGTCAGGGAATGACCTGGACAGTCTGGGTTCCATTTGCATGTCTGGGTTTAGTGGGAAATGTGGTACAAATATACGCTGCCTAGTAGTACTGTACTAGTACTGTTGTCCTTACTGAGTGACGGCTCCTACAAGATGCTAAGCTGTGGTATGAGTGTGTGTGTGTCTTTGTGTTTGTCAGTGTCTTTGTTCATGTGTGGGAGAGAATGTGTATAAGTGTGTATGTGTTAGTGTGTGAGAGTGTGTGTGTGTGGGAAATAATTTGTGTGAGAGTGTATGTGTTAGTGCGTGAGTGACTTTTTGTGTGTGTGAGCGTGTGTGTGAGAGAGAGAGAGAGAGAGAGAGGGAGAGAGAGAGAGAGAGTGAGAATGAGATTGTGTATGTAAGACAGAGAGTGTTTGAGTATAAATAGCTTTGTTAAAGTTTGTGAAGCCCTTTGCCTGCCTTTTTTTTTCTTCTAACACCTGATATCTCATATCTTTGAGCCTTTATAATGTTTGTGTGCAATTTTTTTAAAATAATTTGTATTAGATGGTGTTATTATGAGTGAAACTGTACTTTGTAATGTATTTTTTATACTTTGTGAAACTTTTTAGTTTTCTGAAACAGTTAACCAGAGCTCTGAGGTCGCTGTAATCATTCTAGCGTAAATCACAGTTGTGCTCACGTGTTCGCATTTACTTTCAATTTGTAATACGAGCGCAATTTAATTTGCACACTAATGAACGTGAAAACCCGAAATTGCTTGTGCACAAACTATAGTGCTCCACTCATAATCTGGCCCTTAGTGTGTACTCAGCAAAAAAAAAAAAAAAGAGGGTTTGGCCTGAACAAAAGGTGGCAACCTTACAAACAGGAGTTATTCATATTTTACATTCCAATGTTCTTTACATACAGAAAAAATGAAATTTTTATTGTAAATACATATTTCTGTAAATATCTTTATATATCTATACCTGTATATCTACTCCTATATATAGGTATAGATATCTATTTTACATAAACGTATATATAGAAATATACTTTACTAATAAATAGCAACATTTTTTATGGAATGGAAAATATGCATCACGCATTGGGGCTCGCAATTTAGATCTAACATGATCTCGGGTTAGCGACTTTAATACGCCTTATTGAAATATTAAATACTAGTCCTAAAGCCCATGTACAGGGGCCATTTTTTGCAGTACAGCAGTTCCACCCCTTGCTCTCTCTCTATCCCCCATCTCTTTTACTCGCTCTTTCCCCCCTCTTTTGCTCGCTCTCTCCCCCTCTCTTCTGCTCTCTCTCCCCCTCTGTCTATTTTGCTCTCTCCCCTCTCTTTTGCTCTCTCTCCCCCCCTCTCTTTTGCTCTCTCCCCCCCCTCTCTTTTGCTCTCTCCCCCCCTCTCTTTTGCTCTCTCTCTCCCCCTCTCTTTTGCTCCCTCTCTTTTGCACTCTCTCTCCCCCTCTTTTGCTCTCTCCCCCTCTCTTTTGCACTCTCTCCCCCTCTCTTTTGCACTCTCTCTGCCCCTCTCTTTTGCGCTCTCCCCCCTCTTTTGCGCTCTCTCTTTCTCTCTCTTTTGCTTTCTCTCCCCCTCTCTTTTGCCGTCTCTTGTCCTCTCTTTTGTTCTCTCTATCCCCCTCTTTTGCTCTCTCACTCCCACCTTTCTTTTGCTCTCTCTCTCCCCCTCTTTTGCTCTCTCTATCCCCCCTCTATTGCGCTCTCTCTCTCCCCCTCTCTTTTGCTTTCTCTATCCCCCTCTTTTGCTCTCTATCCCCTTCTTTTGCTCTCTCTCTCTCCCCTTTATTTTGTTCTCTTTCCCCCCTCTCTTTTGTTCTCCTTCCCCCCTCTCTTTTGCTCTCTCTCTCTCCCTCTTTTGCTCTCTCTTTCCCCCATCTCTTATGCTCTCTCTCTCCCCCTCTATTTTGCTCTCTCCCCTCTTTTGCTCTCTCCCCCCTCTTTTGCTCTCTCTCTCCCCTCTTTTGTTCTCTCTCTCCCCTTTCCCCCCTCTCTTTTGCTCTCTCTCACCCCTCGTTTGCGCTCTCCCCCTCTTTTGCTCTCTCTCCCCTCTCTTTTGCTCTCTCCCCTTTCTCCCCCTCTATTTTGCTCTCTCTCCCCCTCTTTTGCTCTCTCACTCCCCTCTTTTGCTCTCTCGCTCCCCTCTTTTGCTTTCTCTCCCCTTTCTCCCCCCTCTCTTTTACTCTCTCTCTCCCCTCGTATGCGCTCTCCCCCCTCTTTTGTTCTCTCTCCCCTCTCTTTTACTCTCTCTCCCCTTTCTCCCCCCTCTCTTTTGCTCTCTCTCGCCCCTCTATTTTGCTCTCTCTTTTGCTGTCTCTCTCCCCCTCTCTTTTGCTCTCTCTCTCCTTCTCTCTTTTGCTCTCTCCCCCCTCTCTTATGCTCTCTCTCCAGCTCTCTTTTGCGCTCTCCCCCATCTCTTGCACACTCGCCCCTCTTTTGCTCTCTCTCTCCTCTTTTTCCCCCCTCTCTTTTGCTCTCTCTCCTCTCTTTTGCTCTAAATCCCCCCTCTTTAGCTCTCCTTCCCCCCTCTCTTTTGCTGTCTCTCCCTCTCTCTCTCTTTTGCTCTCTCTATCCCCCCTCTTTTGCTCTCTCTCTCTATCCCCCTCTTTTGAGCTCTCTCTCTCACATCCGCCCAGGCCTTGCCCGGCCCCGCCCGTGTTACACCCGGCCCCGCCCCGTCACACCGGCCAAGCCCGCATCACGCCCGGCCGGCCCTGCCCCCGTCACTCCTGGTCAGCCCCAGGTGCCAGGTCAGTCTGTTAAAGGCCAGGTGTGTTTGTCCTCGTGCAGTCTCTACTGCGAATGACAGCTTTGGACAAACACACTTGGCCTTTTATAGTATAGGATAAAAATTGTAAAAATAATAATACAATTTTATAATATAATAATATAATAATTATTATAGATACAGTAAAAATTATTTATTTATTTTATGGATTATTTATTTTCTACAGCATGTATAATAATTTTTAATAATTTTTATTAATTTGTTTTTTATATTTTATATTTAATATTTCAATAGTGTTTTTCATGCGCGTTAATCCAACACCGCATTAGACCTAAATCGTGAACCTCACACTCACACATTTTATATTCCTATGTTCTTCACACTGGAAATAATGTCATTTTTATTATTAAATATATATTATATATAAATAACACAAAAAATGTATGGAGAAAAATGAAGTTGTTATTAATCTCAGCAGCAGGGTACTGACAGATGAAGAAATCAGCTTATTAAGCAAAGGCTTGAGCTATATGCCAACACTAAAGGTCAATACATTTGATAATATGGTGGACTTATATAGATAGCAGCGACAATTAAAATTGAGAGATCATTTCAAAACACATCCCCAGCAAGCTCCACACAATATGTTCATCTTAAGATTAGAACTTACACTATTTTTGTGTTGAGTGTTTGCTCAAGAAAAATCTCTAGATTATCACATATTAAACAATGGAAGAACCAATTTAAATAGCAAAGAATGGAAAGCGTTAAAACAGCTACAAAAAGATGATTATATAATCATCTGCCCAGATGACAAGGGTGGGAGTGATAGTGATTTTGAACTATTTATATTATAGGGAAGAGCTACTAGGCCAATTAGGAGATACCACCACCTATAAGAAACTAACGTAAAATCCAACAAGGGCCTTTAAGGATAAACTTGATAAAAGCTTGATGTATGCTCACAATTGTGAACACATATATCAGTCTGTCCTTGATTTTCTCATTAATGAACATCCAATATACCCAATAATTTACACAATTCCTAAAATAAATAAGGGCCAAAAGAATCCCCCGGGATGCCCAATAGTATCAGCTGATTGGTTCCTTATTCCAAAATGTGGCTAAGTATATTGATTTTTTACTCCAAGACATAGTGAAACATACATAAGTGTATCTACATGACTCCATAGAACTTATTAGGCTCCTTAAGGATCGTATCTTCCTACTCATTGCATGTTAAACAGGTTGGATGTCAACAGCCTCTACACCATCATTCCTCATGATGCTGGTGTGGAGGCTGCTCGACAAGTCCTTGTCAATTGTCATAACTATATTTGGATTGGTTGTACATGGTTGTTGCTTGACACATAACTATTTCAGTTTGAGGATAGTTTCTATGTACAATTAGTTTGCACAGCGATGGGGTCAAGTCTAGCCCCATCCAATCCCATTTTATTCATGGCTTGGTTTGAGAGTAATTTTTTTTTTTTTTATTGATACCCTAATATTCTCCTGTACAAAAGGTACATTGACAATTTACTTTTGATATGGGGTGAAATCGAAGCTGAACTTCAGTCTTGGATATATGCCCCTTAATACATTTGAGCAATCAGTCAAATTTAAAAGCCAGACCAGTTAAAGCTGGATCCATTTTTTGGATCTTTGCATATATAAAGACCATACTGAAGGTTGTTGTCAGCGTAAGACTACACTATACTCTAAACCCACAGACAAAAAAACAGAATTTATGCTTACCTGATAAATTACTTTCTCCAACGGTGTGTCCGGTCCACGGAGTCATCCATTACTTGTGGGAATATTCTCTTCCCCAACAGGAAATGGCAAAGAGCACAGCAAAAGCTGTCCATATAGCCCCTCCTCAGGTTCCGCCCCCCAGTCATTCGACAGACGTTTAGGAGAAAGAAGGAGAAACTATAGGGTGCCGTGGTGACTGTAGTGTATAGAGAAAGAAATTTTTCAAACCTGATTAAAAAAACAGGACGGGCCGTGGACCGGACACACCGTTGGAGAAAGTAATTTATCAGGTAAGCATAAATTCTGTTTTCTCCAACATTGGTGTGTCCGGTCCACGGCGTCATCCATTACTTGTGGGAACCAATACCAAAGCTTTAGGACACGGATGAAGGGAGGGAGCAAATCAGGTTACCTAAACAGAAAGTACCACGGCTTGCAAAACCTTTCTCCCAAAAACAGCCTCCGAAGAAGCAAAAGTATCAAATTTGTAAAATTTGGCAAAAGTGTGCAGAGAAGACCAAGTCGCTGCCTTACATATCTGATCAACAGAAGCCTCGTTCTTGAAGGCCCATGTGGAAGCCACAGCTCTAGTGGAGTCAGCTGTGACTCGTTCAGGAGGCTGCCGTCCGGCAGTCTCATAAGCCAATCGGATAATGCTTTTCAGCCAGAAAGAAAGAGAGGTAGCCGTAGCTTTTTGTCCTCTCCTCTTACCAGAGTAAACGACAAACAAAGATGAGGTTTGTCTAAAATCCTTAGTTGCTTCTAAATAGAACTTTAAAGCACGAACTACATCAAAATTGTGTAACAAACGTTCCTTCTTTGAAACTGGATTCGGACACAGAGAAGGAACAACTATTTCCTGGTTAATATTCCTGTTGGAAACAACCTTCGGTAGAAAACCCGGCTTAGTACGCAAAAAGACCTTATCTGAATGGAACACCAGATAGGGTGGATTACACTGCAAAGCAGATAATTCAGAAACTCTTCTTGCAGAAGAAATAGCAACCAAAAACAGAACTTTCCAAGATAGTAACTTGATATCTATGGAATGTAAGGGTTCAAACGGAACCCCTTGAAGAACTGAAAGAACTAAATTTAGACTCCAAGGAGGAGTCAAGGATCTGTAAACAGGCTTGATTCTGACCAAAGCCTGTACAAAAGCTTGTACATCTGGCACAGCTGCCAGTCGTTTGTGTAACAAGACAGATAAAGCAGAAATCTGTCCTTTTAGAGAACTCGCTGACAATCCCTTATCCAAACCTTCTTGGAGAAAGGAGAGGATCTTAGGAATTTTAATCTTACTCCAGGAGAATCCCTTGGATTCACACCAACAGATATATTTTTTCCATATTTTATGGTAAATCTTTCTAGTCACAGGTTTTCTGGCTTGGACCAGAGTATCTATCACTGAATCTGAAAACCCACGCTTGGATAAAATCAAACGTTCAATTTCCAAGCAGTCAGCTGCAGAGAAACTAGATTTGGATGTTCGAATGGACCTTGTACTAGAAGATCCTGTCTCAAAGGTAGCTTCCATGGTGGAGCCGATGACATATTCACCAGGTCTGCATACCAAGTCCTGCACGGCCACGCAGGAGCTATCAGAATCACGAGGCCTTCTCCTGTTTGATCCTGGCTACAAGCCTGGGAAGGAGAGGGAACGGTGGAAACGCATAAGCTAGGTTGAATGACCAAGGCGCCACTAATGCATCCACTAGAGTCGCCTTGGGATCCCTGGATCTGGACCCGTAGCAATGAACCTTGAAGTTCTGACGAGACGCCATCAGATCCATGTCTGGAATGCCCCATAATTGAGTCAACTGGGCAAAAACCTCCAGGTGGAGTTCCCACTCCCCCGGATGGAAAGTCTGACGACTCAGATAATCCGCCACCCAGTTGTCTACTCCTGGGATGTGGATTGCAGATAGGTGGCAGGAGTGATCCTCTGCCCATTTGATGATTTTGGATACCTCTCTCATCGCCAAGGAACTCCTTGTTCCCCCCTGATGGTTGATGTAAGCTACAGTCGTCATGTTGTCTGACTGGAATCTTATGAATCCGGCCTTCGCTAGTTGAGGCCAAGCCCGGAGAGCATTGAATATCGCTCTCAGTTCCAGGATGTTGATCGGGAGAAGAGACTCTTCCCGAGACCATAGACCCTGAGCTTTCAGGGAATCCCAGACCGCGCCCCAGCCTAATAGACTGGCGTCGGTCGTGACAATGACCCACTCTGGTCTGCGGAAACTCATTCCCTGAGACAGGTGATCCTGGGACAACCACCAACGGAGTGAGTCTCTGGTCATCTGGTCTACTTGAATCTTTGGAGACAAGTCTGTATAGTCCCCATTCCACTGCTTGAGCATGCACAGTTGTAATGGTCTTAGATGAATTCGAGCAAAAGGAACTATGTCCATTGCTGCAACCATCAACCCTACTACTTCCATGCACTGAGCTATGGAAGGCTGCAGAATAGAGTGAAGAACTTGACAAGTGTTTAGAAGCTTTGACTTTCTGACTTCTGTCAAGAAGATCTTCATTTCTAAAGAATCTATTATTGTTCCCAAAAAGGGAACTCTTGTCGACGGAGACAGGGAACTCTTTTCTACGTTCACCTTCCACCCGTGAGATCTGAGAAAGACTAGAACAATGTCTGTATGAGCCTTTGCCTTGGAAAGAGACGACGCTTGAATTAGAATGTCGTCCAGATAAGGTGCCACTGCAATGCCCCTTGGTCTTAGAACCGCCAGAAGGGACCCGAGCACCTTTGTGAAAATTCTGGGAGCAGTGGCTAGTCCGAATGGGAGAGCCACGAACTGATAATGTTTGTCCAGAAGGCGAACCTTAGGAACTGATGATGATCTTTGTGGATAGGAATATGTAGATACGCATCCTTTAAATCCACGGTAGTCATATATTGACCCTCCTGGATTGTAGGTAAAATTGTTCGAATGGTTTCCATTTTGAACGATGGAACTCTGAGAAATTTGTTTAGAATTTTTAAATACAGAATTGGTCTGAAAGTTCCCTCTTTTTTGGGAACTACAAACAGATTTGAGTAAAACCCCTGACCTTGTTCCACAGTTGGAACTGGGTGTATCACTCCCATCTTTAACAGGTCTTCTACACAATGTAAGAATGTCTGTCTCTTTATTTGGTTTGAAGATAAGTGAGACATGTGGAACCTTCCCCTTGGGGGTAGTTCCTTGAATTCTAGAAGATAACCCTGAGAGACTATTTCTAGTGCCCAGGGATCCTGAACATCTCTTGCCCAAGCCTGAGCAAAGAGAGAGAGTCTGCCCCCTACTAGATCCGGTCCCGGATCAGGGGCTACCCCTTCATGCTGTCTTGGTAGCAGCAGCAGGCTTTTTGGCCTGTTTACCCTTGTTCCAGCCTTGCATTGGTTTCCAAGCTGGTTTAGTCTGGGAAGCGTTACCCTCTTGTCTAGAGGCTGCAGAGTTGGAAGCCGGTCCGTTCCTGAAATTGCAAAAGGAACGAAAATTGGACTTATTCTTAGCCTTGAAAGGCCTATCTTGTGGGAGGGCATGGCCCTTTCCCCCAGTGATGTCTGAAATAATTTCTTTCAATTCTGGCCCAAAAAGGGTCTTACCTTTGAAAGGGATATTAAGCAATTTTGTCTTGGAAGATACATCCGCCGACCAAGACTTTAGCCAGAGCGCTCTAGGCGCCACAATTGCAAACCCTAAATTTTTCGCTGCTAATCTCGCTAACTGCAAAGCGGCATCTAAAATAAAGGAATTAGCTAACTTAAGTGCGTGAATTCTGTCCATGACCTCCTCATATGGAGTCTCTTTACTGAGTGACTTTTCCAGTTCCTCGAACCAGAAACACGCTGCTGTAGTGACAGGAATAATGCACGAAATAGGTTGAAGGAGGTAACCTTGCTGTACAAAAATCTTTTTAAGCAAACCCTCCAATTTTTTATCCATAGGATCTTTGAAAGCACAATTGTCCTCAATGGGAATAGTCGTGCCTTTGGCTAGTGTAGAAACCGCCCCCTCGACCTTAGGGACTGTTTGCCATGTGTCCTTCCTGGGGTCGACCATGGGGAACAATTTCTTAAATATAGGAGGAGGGACAAAAGGTATGCCTGGTTTCTCACACTCCTTATTCACTATGTCCGTTACCTATGTTAGGTATCGGAAAGGCATCAGGGTGCACCGGGACCACTAGAAACTTGTCCATCTTGCACAATTTTTCTGGGATGACCTTGTCACAATCATCCAAAGTAGATAGCACCTCCTTAAGTAATGCGCGGAGATGCTCTAATTTAAATTTAAATGTCACAACATCAGGTTCTGCCTGCTGAGAAATTCTTCCTGTATCAGAAATTTCTCCATCTGACAAACCCTCCCTCACTGCCACTTCAGACTGGTGTGAGGGTATGACAGATAAATTATCATCAGCACCCTCCTGCTCTACAGTGTTTAAAACTGAGCAATCGCGCTTTCTCTGAAATGCTGGCATTTTGGATAAAATATTAGCTATAGAGTTATCCATTACTGCCGTCAATTGTTGCATAGTAACAAGCATTGGCGCGCTAGAAGTACTAGGGGTCGCCTGCGCGGGCATAACTGGTATAGACACAGAAGGAGAGGATGCAGAACTATCCCTACTTCCTTCATTTGAGGAATCATCCTGGGCAACCTTACTAAATGTGACAGTACTGTCCTTACTTTGTTTGGACGCCATGGCACAATTATCACATACATTTGAAGGGGGAACCACCTTGGCCTCCATACATGCAGAACATGATCTATCTGAAGGTACAGACATGTTAAACAGGCTTAAACTGGTTAATAAAGCCCAAACCCGTTTTTAAACAAAACCGTTACTGTCTCTTTAAATGTTAAACAGAGCACACTTTATTACTGAATATGTGAAAAACTATGAAGGAATTATCCAATCTTTACCAAATTTTCACCACAGTGTCTTAATGCATTCAAAGTATTGCACCCCAATTTTCAAGCTGTTAACCCTTAAAATGCGGAAAACTGAGTCGTTTGCAATTTTAACCCCACTACAGTCCCAGCCACAGCGTTTGTTGCGACTTCACCTATCCCAGGGGGTATACGATACCAATTCAAGCCTTCCAGGAACGTTTTCAGTGGATACCAGACCCTCTCACATGCAGCTGCATGCACTGCACTCAAAAGAAACTGTGCAATAATGGCACGAAAATGAGGCTCTGCCTACTACAGTGAAAGGCCCTTCCTGACTGGGAAGGTGTCTTAACTAGTGCCTGGCGTTAAAAACGTTCCCCAAACAATAAAAAGTGTGAAATCCACTTCAGACTGTAAATAATACTTAAATAAACAATCGATTTAGCCCTTAAGAGTGTCCACCAGTTAATAGCCCATAAGAAGCCCTTTATTCTTTCTGAGTCTAAGAAAATGGCTTACCGATCCCCATGAGGGAAAATGACAGCCTTCCAGCATTACACAGTCTTGTTAGAAAAATGGCTAGTCATACCTTGAGCAGAAAAGTCTGCAAACTGTTCCCCCCAACTGAAGTTCTCTGGGCTCAACAGTCCTGCGTGGGAACAGCAATTGATTTTAGTTACTGCTGCTAAAATCATACTCCTCTTTTAAACAGAACTCTTCATCTCTTTCTGTTTCAGAGTAAATAGCACATACCAGTACTATTTCAAAATAACAAACTTTTGATAGAAGAATAAAAAACTACAAGTAAACACCACATACTCTTCACCATCTCCGTGGAGATGCTACTTGTTCAGAGCGGCAAAGAGAATGACTGGGGGGCGGAGCCTGAGGAGGGGCTATATGGACAGCTTTTGCTGTGCTCTTTGCCATTTCCTGTTGGGGAAGAAAATATTCCCACAAGTAATGGATGACACCGTGGACCGGACACACCAATGTTGGAGAAACACATTTTACACTACAACAATCATCATCCTATAATATTTAAAAGAGGTTTTATTAAGTTCCAACTTTTGAGAGTTATCCGTAACAATACTGATCACATTAAAAAATCCCAACAACTTGAGGATATGAGATTTAGGTTTCTACAAATTGGATATAGCAGAAATATGATTTATGAGATGTGGGAACAGGTTGTACAGTTTGATCAACAGACACTCATACAACAAAATAAAGGATTTAAAGCTGGATTTGACCACATTATCAAGGATGTACTCAAGAAAAATTGGCCATTAATCAATGAGGATCAAAGTTTACCGTTCAAAGACATACCACCACCTAAGGTGATCCACAGGAGGGGACATAGTTTAAAATTTCTACTTATGAAAACTGATCCCTGGAAAAAAAAATCACAGATGTGGTTACAAAAAGTCAAAAAAGGCTGTTATAGATGTGGGAACTTTGTAAAATATAACACCCTATTGACAGGTGACAAGTTCCATCATCCTAAGGTCAAAACATACTGGATAAGACATCATCTGACTTGCACTTTAGATTATGTTGTGTACTTCTTGTCCTGCCCATGTGGGAGGTTTTAAGTGGGCAAGACTTGCACCGATTTAGGGAAAGGCTGGCAAACTAAGAGCGCCATTCGGGCTGCATTCAAGGATGGACATTCAGATGATATGATACAAAAAAAGTATTATGTGATCACATGCTATAGTGGGGATCTATAAGTGTCATTATTAGTGTTTTAATGTTGTTTGGCAGGTTAAGCACATATAATAAGTACATTTTGGAATTTTAGATTTGCACAAAATTGGCTAATGGCTTAGACTAAAGTTACACACGAACAGGTGATGGTTTTAAGATTATATGAATGAGGTGCACTAATATCCCAGTATATAGATTTGTTATTAACCATACCTTTATACATCACCTTAGATGCGATCACTAGACAAGTGGTATTTCACATCATTTTATATAGCTCAAAGTTGAATATGCAGGGGTGTAATTTGCAATTTGTTATGTCTGTTTATTCAGTGAGAATCAATGGGCCCAATGAGGATGTATGTTAATTGGGGGTTTTTTGTTCCCTGCAATGAGTGGGGCTAGTTTATGTTCATGTCGGTTGTTTTAGGCTATGTTTAGTGCAACTTTTTATTAACGCACTATCCTTTTCACGAGGGTTTCAGTCGCTCTTACCAAACGAGCATAAAATGCAATTGCACACTCGTGTTTTCTTTCAACTAGTAATGCGCATGCTATTTCCGACATGCGCAAAAACCTGATGTCGCTTGTGTGCAACAGTTAGTGTGCCACTTGTTATGTAGCCCATAGTTAAAGGAACACTTAATTTAAAATGTCATGATTCAGATAGAACACACAATTTTAAACAACTTTCCTATTCACTTCCATTATCTAAATGTGCAAATAAAATTATGGGCCCCATTGAGATATATGCATTTTGCGATTGGCTGATGGCTGTCACATGATGCAGTGGGAGGAAAAATAGAACTAACTTTAAAATTTGCCAGAAAGAAATCTAATAATCATTTGAAATTCAAACTAATTGATTTTGCATCTTCTATTTATTATGCATTTACTGATTCTGCAAGTGTACTGTGTTTAGTGGTCCTTTAAAGTCAGCTCCAGAGCAGTAACACACTACTGGAACACTATCTGAACACATCTGGCGAGTCAGTGACAAAAATGCACATATGTGTAGACACCAATCATCATCTAGCTTCCAATCAAGCTCTACACCGAATTGTGACTTCTCTATCCCTGTTGACGGCATCACTATTTCCCCATTGCCCCAAGTCCGCTGCTTCGGAGTTACACTTGACTCAAATCTATCCTTTGCCCCTCATATCCAATCGCTTTCTACATCCTGCCCCAACCATCTACGCAACATTTCCAAGATTCAACCTTTTCTGTGCGCTAACACCACAAAGCAAATAATTCACTCCTTTGTTATTTCCCGACTTGACTACTGCAATAACCTACTTACTGGCCTTCCTCTTTCCCGCCTCTCCCCCCTTCAATCCATCCTAAATGCCTCTGCCAGGCTGATCCACCTTTCCCGTAGCTCTTTATCTGCTGCACCTCTATGCAAGTCCCTTCATTGGCTCCCCATACACAGCAGAATTAAATTCAAAATTCTCACCCTTGCATACAAAGCGCTCACCAACACCGCTCCCCTCTACATATCCTCTCTAATCAACAAGTATACTCCAGCCCGCCCACTAAGATCCAACAATGACCTGCTCCTTGCATCTGCGACTATAACCTCCTCTCATGCTAGACTCCAGGACTTCTGTCGTGCAGCCCCTACCCTCTGGAACACTCTTCCTCGTGCTGTCAGGCTTTGCCCTAATCTTTCTTCCTTTAAATGCTCTCTGAAGACTTTTCTGTTCAGGGAAGCCTACCACCCAACTCAATAATATTTCTCTTACCTAACAACATTTCCCTCCTCTAACTCTGCATTAACATCTTTCTCAATCTTGCAGTCCTCACCTCCTGTTTCTCAACCCCCTACCCTTCTAGATTGTAAATTCCCACGGGATAGGGCCCTCAATTCCTCCTGTATGTGTTTGTAAATTTTGTCCTGTGTCTTACAAGTTTTATATCATTGTTTTATTTAACTGAATTGTATCCATGGACAGCGCTGCGGAATATGATGGCGCTTCATAAATAAAGTATAATAATAATAATAGTGCATTTCTGCCCTTGAGCCTACGTAGTTAGTTATTTAATTATAAAATGTTTAACCGGGAAAAAATAAATTATGTTTTCTCTAGTTTTCAAGTATGTCCTGGGATATACCAGCAATATATTACATATTGCTGTGTACCTGGCCATGTCTAAGGAGATAGGTTTTTGTTTGTTTATTGCCATTGTTTAATTTTTTTTTTTATTAAAGGGACAGTGTTAACTGAGTGCAACAACTCAGTGCTGTGTGATTTAAAGTGTACCACCAGTGGTGAACAATAAAAGGTAATTAACAAGGTCATAGGACCCCAGTCCATGGAAGAAATCTTATTGTGTTATTTGCTCAACATTTAAAGGGACTACGCACAAGAACACATTATTATTCCAGTAAAGGGTCACATTGGTACACAAACTTTCTTAGGTACTGGCTACTACAGAGCATGTGCACGAATTTACAGGTATATGAATATGAGTCTGTGATAGGGATGGGTGAATGTACAATTTGTTTGGTAAAACAAATAGTCCTGTGTACATTTGTTTTTGACAATTGAATACTGATAAGATGGAATAGCAATTCAAATTCAGTAATCAAATATTTTTTCCGGTTTTTAAATGTTACTTTTGTTTTCAAATGTTCATAATTAGATTGAATATCCACATTCTAAAATTTTGAATGTAACATTTGATATAACATATACTATTCAGAAGTGCACTAGTTCATGTGGCAGTGAATTTAGTAAACTGATATATAATAGATACAAATATGTGGATTCAAATGTTTCTGTTTTGAATATTGCATAATTCAAATATAACATTTAAAGAAAGCATTAGAAATACTATTACATTAAATGAATGTTAGAATGTTGTATAAACATTCGAAATTCAAAATGAATAAACACATGTGTAAAAATGTGTTTAATTTTTCAAATGTTGCAAAACGTTTGACCATCCCTAGTCTGTGATTGGCTGATGGCTGTTACATGATACAGGGAGTTGGCAAATTGAAGTAAATTTTGAAATTTGTCAGAGAAAATCTACTGCTGATTAAAAATTCAGTGTAAGTGCTATTGCATTATCTTTTTTATTATGCACTTGCTGATTATGCAATCAGACTGTATTTAATGGGCCTTTAAGTTGCCAAGGAAGTCATTTTATAAAATTCATATTATTAAAAAAAATATAAAAAAACAGAATTTATGCTTACCTGATAAATTACTTTCTCCAACGGTGTGTCCGGTCCACGGCGTCATCCTTACTTGTGGGATATTCTCTTCCCCAACAGGAAATGGCAAAGAGTCCCAGCAAAGCTGGTCACATGATCCCTCCTAGGCTCCGCCTACCCCAGTCATTCGACCGACGGACAGGAGGAAATATATATAGGAGAAACCATATGATACCGTGGTGACTGTAGTTAGAGAAAATAATTAATCAGACCTGATTAAAAAACCAGGGTGGGCCGTGGACCGGACACACCGTTGGAGAAAGTAATTTATCAGGTAAGCGTAAATTCTGTTTTCTCCAACATTGGTGTGTCCGGTCCACGGCGTCATCCTTACTTGTGGGAACCAATACCAAAGCTTTAGGACACGGATGAAGGGAGGGAGCAAATCAGGTCACCTAAACGGAAGGAACCACAGCTTGCAAAACCTTTCTCCCAAAAATAGCCTCCGAAGAAGCAAAAGTATCAAATTTGTAAAATTTGGCAAAAGTGTGCAGTGAAGACCAAGTCGCTGCCTTACATATCTGGTCAACAGAAGCCTCGTTCTTGAAGGCCCATGTGGAAGCCACAGCCCTAGTGGAGTGAGCTCTGATTCTTTCAGGAGGCTGCCGTCCGGCAGTCTCATAAGCCAATCGGATGATGCTTTTAAGCCAAAAGGAAAGAGAGGTAGAAGTCGCTTTTTGACCTCTCCTTTTACCAGAATAAACAACAAACAAGGAAGATGTTTGTCTGAAATCTTTAGTAGCCTCTAAATAGAACTTTAGAGCACGGACAACGTCCAAATTGTGTAACAAACGTTCCTTCTTTGAAACTGGATTCGGACACAAAGAAGGTACAAATATCTCCTGGTTAATATTTTTGTTAGAAACAACTTTAGGAAGAAAACCAGGCTTAGTACGCAAAACCACCTTATCTGCATGGAACACCAGATAAGGAGGAGAACACTGCAGAGCAGATAACTCTGAAACTCTTCTAGCAGAAGAAATTGCAACCAAAAACAAAACTTTCCAAGATAGTAACTTAATATCTATGGAATGTAAGGGTTCAAACGGAACCCCTTGAAGAACTGAAAGAACTAGATTTAGACTCCAGGGAGGAGTCAAAGGTCTGTAAACAGGCTTGATCCTAACCAGAGCCTGAACAAATGCTTGAACATCTGGCACAGCTGCCAGTCTTTTGTGTAGTAAGACAGATAAAGCAGAGATCTGTCCCTTTAGGGAACTTGCAGATAATCCTTTCTCCAAACCTTCTTGAAGAAAGGAGAGAATCTTAGGAATTTTTATCTTATTCCATGGGAATCCTTTGGATTCACACCAACAGATATATTTTTTCCATATTTTATGGTAAATTTTTCTAGTTCCAGGTTTTCTGGCCTGAACCAGAGTATCTATCACCGAATCTGAAAACCCACGCTTTGATAGAATCAAGCGTTCAATCTCCAAGCCGTCAGTTGGAGGGAGACCAGATTTGGGTGTTCGAATGGACCTTGAACAAGAAGGTCCTGTCTCAAAGGTAGCTTCCATGGTGGAGCCGATGACATATTCACCAGGTCTGCATACCAAGTCCTGCGTGGCCACGCAGGAGCTATCAAGATCACCGAGGCCCTCTCCTGATTGATCCTGGCTACCAGCCTGGGAATGAGAGGAAACGGTGGGAATACGTAAGCTAGGTTGAAAGTCCAAGGTGCTACTAGTGTATCTACTAGAGTCACCTTGGGATCCCTGGATCTGGACCCGTAGCAAGGAACCTTGAAGTTCTGACGAGACGCCATCAGATCCATGTCTGGAATGCCCCATAATTGAGTTATTTGGGCAAAGATTTCCGGATGGAGTTCCCACTCCCCCGGATGAAATGTCTGACGACTCAGAAAATCCGCTTCCCAATTTTCCACTCCTGGGATGTGGATCGCAGACAAGTGGCAGGAGTGATCCTCCGCCCATTGAATTATTTTGGTCACTTCTTTCATCGCTAGGGAACTCTTTGTTCCCCCTTGATGATTGATATAAGCTACAGTCGTCATGTTGTCTGATTGGAACCTTATGAATTTGGCCTTTGCTAGTTGAGGCCAAGCTCTGAGAGCATTGAATATCGCTCTCAGTTCCAGAATGTTTATCGGGAGAAGAGACTCTTCCCGAGACCATAGACCCTGAGCTTTCAGGGATTCCCAGACCGCACCCCAGCCCACTAGACTGGCGTCGGTCGTGACAATGACCCACTCTGGCCTGCGGAAGCTCATTCCCTGGGACAGATGGTCCAGGGTCAGCCACCAACGGAGTGAATCTCTGGTCTTTTGATCTACTTGAATCATTGGAGACAAGTCTGTATAATCCCCATTCCACTGTTTGAGCATGCACAGTTGTAATGGTCTTAGATGAATTTGTGCAAAAGGAACTATGTCCATTGTTGCAACCATCAATCCTATTACTTCCATGCACTGCGCTATGGAAGGACGAGGAACAGAATGAAGCACTTGACAAGAGCTTAGAAGTTTTAATTTTCTGACCTCTGTCAGAAAAATCCTCATTTCTAAGGAATCTATTATTGTTCCCAAGAAGGGAACTCTTGTTGACGGGGACAGAGAACTCTTTTCTTTGTTCACTTTCCATCCGTGAGATGTGAGAAAGGCTAGAACGATGTCCATATGAGCCTTTGCCTTTGACAGGGACGACGCTTGTATTAGAATGTCGTCCAAGTAAGGTACTACTGCAATGCCCCTTGGTCTTAGAACCGCTAGAAGGGACCCTAGCACCTTTGTGAAAATCCTTGGAGCAGTGGCTAATCCGAATGGAAGAGCCACAAACTGGTAATGTTTGTCCAGAAAAGCGAACCTTAGGAACTGATGATGTTCCTTGTGGATAGGGATATGTAGGTACGCATCCTTTAGATCCACGGTAGTCATAAATTGACTTTCCTGGATGGTGGGTAGAATCGTTCGAATAGTTTCCATTTTGAACGATGGTACCCTGAGAAATTTGTTTAGGATCTTCAAATCCAAAATTGGTCTGAACGTTCCCTCTTTTTTGGGAACTACGAACAGATTGGAATAAAATCCCATTCCTTGTTCCTTTATTGGAACTGGGTGTATCACTCCCATCTTTAACAGGTCTTCTACACAATGTAAGAATGCCTGTCTCTTTATTTGGTTTGAGGATAAGTGAGACTTGTGGAACCTTCCCCTTGGGGGTAGTTCCTGAATTCCAGGAGATAATCTTGAGAAACTATTTCTAGCGCCCAAGGATCCTGAACATCTCTTGCCCAAGCCTGAGCAAAGAGAGAGAGTCTGCCCCCCACCAGATCCGGTCCCGGATCGGGGGCTACTCCTTCATGCTGTCTTGTTAGCAGTGGCAGGCTTCTTGGCCTGCTTACCTTTGTTCCAGCCTTGCATTGGTTTCCAGGCTGGTTTGGGTTGTGAGGCATTACCCTCTTGCTTAGAGGATGCAGAATTAGAAGCTGGTCCATTTCTGCGAAAGGGACGAAAATTAGGCTTATTTTTAGCCTTAAAAGACCTATCCTGTGGAAGGGTGTGGCCCTTTCCCCCAGTGATGTCTGAAATAATCTCTTTCAAATCAGGTCCAAATAAAGTTTTACCTTTGAAAGGAATGTTAAGTAATTTTGTCTTGGATGACACATCCGCTGACCAAGACTTTAGCCAAAGCGCTCTGCGCGCCACAATAGCAAACCCTGAATTTTTCGCCGCTAATTTTGCTAATTGCAAAGCGGCATCTAAAATAAAAGAGTTAGCCAATTTAAGTGCGTGAACTCTGTCCATAACCTCCTCATATGGAGTTTCTCTACTGAGCGACTTTTCTAGTTCCTCGAACCAGAACCACGCTGCCGTAGTGACAGGAACAATGCATGAAATTGGTTGTAGAAGGTAGCCTTGCTGTACAAAAATCTTTTTAAGCAAACCTTCCAATTTTTTATCCATAGGATCTTTGAAAGCACAACTATCTTCGATAGGAATAGTAGTGCGTTTGTTTAGAGTAGAAACTGCCCCCTCGACCTTGGGGACTGTCTGCCATAAGTCCTTTCTGGGGTCGACCATAGGAAATAATTTCTTAAATATAGGGGGAGGAACAAAAGGTATGCCGGGCTTTTCCCAATCTTTATTTACTATGTCCGCCACCCGCTTGGGTATAGGAAAAGCGTCGGGGGACACCGGAACCTCTAGGAACCTGTCCATCTTGCATAATTTCTCTGGAATGACCAAATTGTCACAATCATCCAGAGTAGATAACACCTCCTTAAGCAGTGCGCTGAGATGTTCTAATTTAAATTTAAATGTCACAACATCAGGTTCAGCTTGATGAGAAATTTTTCCTGAATCTGAAATTTCTCCCTCAGAGAAAACCTCCCTCATGGCCCCTTCAGATTGGTGTGAGGGTATGACAGAACAATTATCATCAGCGTCCTCTTGCTCTTCAGTGTTTAAAACAGAGCAATCGCGCTTTCTCTGAGAAGTAGGCATTTTGGATAAAAGATTTGCTATGGAGTTATCCATTACAGCCGTTATTTGTTGCATGGTAATAAGTATTGGCGCACTAGATGTACTAGGGGCCTCCTGCATGGGCAAAACTGGTGTAGACACAGTAGGAGATGATGTAGTATCATGTTTACTCCCCTCATTTGAGGAATCATCTTGGGCAATATCATTATTTGTGGCAGTACTGTCCTTACTTTGTTTGGACGCTATGGCACAATTATCACATAAATTTAAATGGGGAGACACATTGGCTTTCATACATATAGAACATAGCTTATCTGAAGGTACAGACATGTTAAACAGGCTTAAACTTGTCAACAATGCACAAAAAACGTTTTAAAATAAAACCGTTACTGTCACTTTAAATTTCAAACAGAAAACACTTTATTACTGAATATGTGAAAAAGTATGAAGGAATTGTTCAAAAATTACCAAATTTTCACCACAGTGTCTTAAAGCCTTAAAAGTATTGCACACCAAATTTCAGAGCTTTAACCCTTAAAATAACGGAACCGGAGCCGTTTTTCAATTTAACCCCTATACAGTCCCAGATACAGTCTTTGCTAAGACCCAACCAAGCCCTGAGGGGAATACAATACCAAATGACGCCTTCTAAAAGCTTTTTCAGAGATTTTTAGATCCACACACATGCATCTGCATGCCCTGTTCTCAAAAAACAACTGTGCATTAATGGCGCGAAAATGAGGCTCAGTCTATGACTAGAAAGGCCCCCTGACTGAAAAAGGTGTCCAATACAGTGCCTGCCGTTTTATAAACGTTCCCCAAGATTATAAATGTCAATTGTTAGCCTAAATTTGAATAATATGCGCAAATAAAGCAATTGATTTAGCCCATAAAAATGTCTACCAGTTTTTTAGCCCATAATAAGCCCTATATTCTGTTTGTTTTTGAATAAGAAAATGGCTTACCGGTCCCCATGAGGGGAAATGACAGCCTTCCAGCATTACACAGTCTTGTTAGAAATATGGCTAGTCATACCTTAAGCAGAAAAGTCTGCTAACTGTTTCCCCCAACTGAAGTTACTTCATCTCAACAGTCCTATGTGGAAACAGCAACCGATTTTAGTTACTGTCTGCTAAAATCATCTTCCTCTTACAAACAGAAATCTTCATCCTTTTCTGTTTCAGAGTAAATAGTACATACCAGCACTATTTTAAAATAACAAACACTTGATAGAAGAATAAAAACTACATTTAAACACCAAAAAAATTCTTAACCATCTCCGTGGAGATGTTGCCTGTGCAACGGCAAAGAGAATGACTAGGGTGGGCGGAGCCTAGGAGGGATCATGTGACCAGCTTTGCTGGGACTCTTTGCCATTTCCTGTTGGGGAAGAGAATATCCCACAAGTAAGGATGACGCCGTGGACCGGACACACCAATGTTGGAGAAAATGCATAGTTTCAAAGTGGCTTTGCTATGCATTCTTTACCATGTGTTAATATAAAACACTTTTGAAATGTTAAGATAAGAAAGCAAACCAAAATGTATAAATTTGAAAAAAACATTTTTGACTTTATTATCTGTACGTCAGCCCCCATTCTCTTTGCTGTGGTGTAGATAACATATAGAGCAGTCTTACCTGCTCTATACTATCTGCAAGGGTGAAACAGACCCCCTTTAGAATAAAATATATATATATTTAAGTAAGTTCACATATCTAAAGACTATAATTTATAAATAAATTGTATTTGCACACAAAATTAAATAATACATTAGTAATTCAATATTGCAAGATTTTATAACCACAATCATTTCAAGCCCACGCATGTCTGGCTGCAACGCCTGAATCGGCAGGGATTCAAGAAAACATTGAATAATAATAAACATTGCTAATTTACAGCTAGATTACGAGTTATGAGCGCTACGACCGCCACAAAAGCGGAGTTATTTCACCTCCCTATAGCGCTGGTGTGGGCGATATGGTGGCATTGAGCTCCATACCCCACCCAAATACAAGCGATGCTTTGACGTGCTCGTGCACGATTTCCCCATAGACATCAATGGAAAGAGCCGGCAAAAAAAAAAAGTCTAACACCTGCGATCGCGGAAAGAAAAGCTCCGTAACATAGCCCTATTGATGTCTATGGGGAAATAAAAATTTACATATAAACCTAACACCCTAACATAAACCCGAGTATAAACACCCCTAATCTGCTGCCCCGACATCGGCGACGCATGCCTACAGTTATTAACCCCTAATCTGTCGCCCCCAACACTGCCGCCACCTAAATAATGTTATTAACCCCTAATCTGCCGCTCCTGATATCGACGCTACCTAAATAATGTTATTAACCCCTAATCTGCCGCCCCAACATCGCCGCCACCTAAATAAAATTATTAATCCCTAATATGCCACTCCTGATGTCGCCACCACTATACTAAAGTTATTAACCCCTAAACCTCTGGCCTCCCACATCACTACCACTAAATAAATCCATTAACCCCTAACCCTAACGTAACCAAAAACCTAACCCTAACACCCACTAACTTTAACATAATAAAAATATAGCTAAATTAAATTTACAATTATTAACTAAATAAACCTATTAACCCCTAAACCGCCAGCCCACCCACATCGCAACAAGCTAAATAAAACTATATTAACCCCTAAACCTAACCCTAAACCTAACCATAACCCCCCTAACTTTGACATAATTAAAATAAAGCTAAAGTTACAATTATTAACTAAATAATTCCCATTTAAAACTAAATACAAATTACCTGAAAAATAAAACCTAAGATAGCTACAATATAACTAATAGTTATATTGTAAATCAATAAATAGATTGAGAAGCGCTAAATAAGCTTAAGACACAATTTATCACATTAAATTTAAACACAATTTATTTAAACACTCTGTGCTATATAATAAAATACATCATACCTAATTGTGAACAAAATGTTATAAAACCAGATAACAATTATAACGCTTTATTTAAAATTAATTAATTTGATAAAATAAATACTAAGAGTGCGCACTCCACATAAAACACATAAAAATGCTTGAGATGGGGGGGGCGGAGCCGACCATGGACTGAAATGGTCGCATAGAGTGAAGCTCTGTAAGTCTAAAGGCACAGTTGGGAAATAAAACCACATTAATCTATGTTTCAAGCTGCACAAAATATGCCATAAAGGCATAAAGAACTTCAGCAATCAAAATAAGCAGAAAAAGAGAATGTGAGCACCGCTATAGCACAATTTCCAAAGAAGCGCCAAAATCGCCATACCAGGCAAAGAACTTTCCCTGCCTGTAAAGAAAAACTTGACCGTGATTCAGGATCCTTATTAGCGACTTAGACCCAGATTCACCCTCTCAGAGGCAGCAGCCCTCCGATCGCTGGAGGAGTAAACAGGCACTGGAGTGGAACGGGTGAAGAGACGAACCTGTGTGCGGCGGCCATTGCGGCCCTAATACAGTTAAGAGGTGAGCGCCATACCTAACGCAACGCAGCAACAGGCGACGAGACTTCTATTACAGGGGGCTGGGGACCGGAAAGCACAGAGACGATCTTGACTCACAGATATACCGGTGACCCTCCTCTCCTGACCGCACTGCACTCTTGCTGAGGTCCGGTGGCCCTCCACAGTAAATCACACGCAACTTGTAGACACGATCTCAGAGCACTAAATGCAAACTCCCCAGCAGGCCCAGTCACACTATCTTGGGGGCCTAGAGAACCTCCAGCAGGGCACATATCGCTGAGACTTTTTAATCATAGATATTTAACACACAGAATCTTCTCTGATTATACCAGGCTAGATAAAGCCTGCTGAGTACAGCTGCTCTTTCAGTTTATAAGAGGGGTTAAGACTGGAGCATATCTTTTTCTTCTATTCACCACATCTGCCTGAAACACTTGTTGTGGGATTTGGAAATTTGATGAATACATAGTTCTGCAACTTTATCATAGAAAACATAGAGAGAAACAAAAAATAATTAATAAAAAAAAAAAAAAAAAAAAAAAAATTACTCAAATAAATAAAAATATACACACAAAAAAAAAAAAAAATAGAACAAACAAATACCCTCAAGCATGGCATCAAAGAGATCAACTAAAAGCGATAAGAATTTGAAAAATAACCCCAACAAGATGAATATGTTCTTTAAATCAACGCATGCATTAACAATGGACGATGAAGATTCCTCTCAGACTCTAGAGGAGACGGATAGCCTACAGAATATAACAATGGACACTCCACTCACAAGAGCTGATCTGAAAGACCTTCCCACAAAAGGAGACTTCTCCCAATTTATACAACAGGTAGGCCACATGATTAAAGACGGGCTGGCGGAAGTAGAAGAGGTAAACGAACTAGGTAATAGAGTGGAATACTTGGAAGAACAGTCAGAAACACAGACCGCAGATATGGACTTAATAAATAGAAAACTACTAGCCCAAGAATCCCAAATATCCTTCCTTCAAGAAAAACTGGAGGACCTAGACAATAGGGGAAGGAGGCAGAATATAAGGATTAGAGGTCTACCAGAAAGAATTGCCCCTGAAAATCTGTCCTCCTCCCTCCAAGATTTGTTCAAAACATTGCTGAAGGAAACGGATTATACAGACCTACCACTAGATAGAGCCCATAGGGCACTGCGCCCACAACCCAAGGACAAAGACCCTCCAAGGGATGTGATCATAAAGTTTCATAAATACCTTGACAAAGAGAGAATAATGAAAGCTGCATGGCAGCAGCAATCAATAACCTACCAAGGACACCAACTACAGATCTACTCCGACCTTAGTCCACTCACCCTACAAAATAGAAAAGAAACAAGATTTCTGACACAACACCTCCAAGAACATGGAATTCCTTATAGATGGGGGTTCCCTTTCAGTGTTAAGGTGCTGAAGGACAACCGAATGCACGTATACAAGTCACTGGAGGATTTAGAATCTTTTTGCACTCAACTAGGAGTACCACAACCCTCCTTGCCGTCTCTTCACGAGACAAAAGCTTCAGAAGGATCTAACCCACTACAGCAAAGACCACACTGGCAAACAGTCCAGCGAAAAAGAACAAGAGCTCCCTCCGTGAATGGTCCATCAACAGCTCAAGATCCTAACAATGGTTGATGCGGACTTCCTTGGCTGAGAAATAGAACCTGGAAGATCTCAGAAGCGCTAAAAATAATTCCTGAATTGTAACTATTAAAGAGGTGACTCTACATTCAGGTAATACTGATTACTGTTACTTTTGTTTCAATGTTTAAAACCCCTTATTAAAGCCCTTTTTAGGAAACAGATAATGGGCCTTGTTGTAAAAGACTAAGAGAGAGGATTTTTCCTTGACCACCTATTGGGTCCACTTATCAATGACTTTGAAAGACTCTGCTTTAAGAACTATGTACCAGAGATATAGAAGTTCTGTAGAATTGTAATTTACTTGCTATAAACATGTGCACTTACTTTTCGCTATATAATCCTAACTGTGCCTAGACCAAGTTAGGTCTTTGGATTCCCCTACCTTTTTGTTTTACCCCTCAATCGAGAGTTTGAAGTTAGTGATCATATTTATGGTCAAAATGTGGTTATTGTTTAATTCTGTTAATAGGTATGTATTGTTTCTTGTTTATTGCTGGTCTCCACTTGGTAACACAAAGTATTATATTGCCCATTTGATCAAGGTAAAGTTTAAGAATGCTCAATTACAGAACAATCATCTAGTCTATGTCTTATGATATAAAGTTGATATCACAAAACTGTAAGGGTTTGAACTCTCCTAATAAAAGGTCCTTGGCCCTGAACTGGTTTAAAAAATTACAGGGAACGATAATATTTCTACAAGAAACACACTTCCCCAAGAACAACGAACCATCCCTATACTCGAAAATCTATACTCAACAAATCTTTAGTTCTAGTGTTAGGAAAAAGAATGGGGTGGGCATCTTAATTAGTAGAGATCTCCCATTCCAAGTCCTAGACAAACATGCAGATGAGGATGGCAGGTTCTTGATACTAGTAGGTACATTATATGACACCCAGCTTACGTTAATGAACATATATGCGCCAAATATAGGCCAACAACACTTCTACAATAAAGCCCTAACCAAATTAGGGGAAGTCCAGAGGGGGGTAGTAATAGTAGGCGGCGACTTGAACATTACTTTGAACCCTCATATGGACAGCTCCACAGGGAGAAGCCAAATAGCACAAAAAAATAGAACTCGAATCATCCAAAAAATTGATACATTACTGCTAATGGATGTATGGAGGCTGAACCACCCCAGGTCACGAAGCTACACCTTTTATTCGCACCCAGGCCACTCTTATTCTAGAATAGATTATTGGCTGATAGACCATAACAATATAGCATTAGCCACGGAAACAGAAATCCTGCCGATCTCGTGGTCGGACCACGCTGCCATCACTTTGGAACTTAATTGGCCCTCAATGCCCCAACGCCATATTCCGTGGCGCCTAGACCCCACTATACTGCACAACCCAACCATCAAAACCCACATAGGTGAACAGATAAATGAATTCTTCCAGCACAACACCTCGGCAGATACAAATGGGATTAATAATTGGTTGGCCCATAAGGCGACTATTAGAGGAGAGTTAATTAAACAAAAAGCAACACTACGCAAAAAATACAACGCAGAATATAACAAATTACTCTCCGAACTAAAGCTAGCAGAACAACAACATAAACTTAATCCTATGAGAGAAGACCTTTTACAGTTAGTAAATAAAGCTAGGGAAGCTTTTAGACAACTCTTGCAACAAAATGTAAATAAAAAAGCGTTTTACCTTAAAAAAATGTACTTCCATAATAGCAACAAAGCTGGCACATGGCTAGCAAGAAGTTTAGCAAAAAAAACGTATCAGGCCCACATTTTTAAAATAGATAATGATAAAGGACAAACCGAAACAGAACCCAAAAAAATAGCAAATGTGTTTAGAGATTACTATACTAAACTATACAATATCACAAAACTATGCGATTCGGAAAATCTGAACACACTCAACCAATACTTAGACACTGTAGACACCCCTAAAATCTCCACTCAAGAGGCAGACGACCTGGATTCTCCCTTCACCTTGAAAGAGATCCTGACCGCTATTGAGACACTTCCTAACAATAAAAGCCCAGGCCCAGACGGTTATTCTAACGACTATTATAAAACGTACAAAACCACCATAGCACCACACCTACTAAAGACATTCCAACATATAGATGAATTGGGCTATTTTCCAATTGAGTGCTTGGAAGCCTACATCTCTGTGCTGCCCAAACCAAATAAACCAGCAACTTTACCAGGTAGTTACAGGCCCATTTCCTTGCTTAACACGGACCTTAAACTATTTGCAAAGATTCTAGCAGGGCGAATCAATAAAATCTTACCCCAGATTGTTCACCTGGACCAAGCGGGTTTTGTCCCAGGGAGAGAAGCGAGAGACAACACCATCAGAACGTTACAACTAATTGACTACACTAAAATTCACAAACTTGGAATGGTGATTGTCTCCGCTGACGCTGAAAAAGCGTTTGACCGCTTAGATTGGAACTTTTTGCAAGCGGTGCTACGTAAAATGGGATTCGGGGAAACTATTATTAAACGAATCTTTAGCCTATATCAGAGTCCCTCGGCCAAAGTAAAAGCAAATAATATATTATCAGATCCGTTTCTTATTCAAAATGGAACCAGACAGGGATGCCCCCTATCCCCTCATTTATTCGTGTTGAGCATGGAAATATTGGCACATAGAATCAGACAAAATACGCAAATCTCCGGCATTAAAATAGGACCAGACAACTACAAACTGTCACTTTACGCGGACGACGTACTGTTTACACTGACCAACCCCACAGAATCGATTGCGGCAGTGCTGAGCGAGTTTAGGGAGTTTGGATCTCATTCCAATTTCCTAATAAACACCCAAAAATCGGAGATCCTAAACATCAATATGCCAAAAGCAGAATATTCTGACCTACTAGAGAAATGCCCATTTAGCTCTCAAAAAAAGGCTATTAAATACCTGGGAATATACCTATCCCCTAAACCTAACATTCTGTTTGAATGGAATTATCAAACCCTATATAATGAACTAAACAAAGACCTAACTAGGTGGAGTGATAAATTAATTTCTTGGTGGGGTCGCATCCAGGCGGTGAAGATGACTGCACTGCCCAGAATCCTTTATTTGCTTCAAACGGTGCCAATTGCCCTGACTAACTCATACCGTAGTAAACTCTAGAAATTGTTAAACAACTATGTTTGGGGTAAAATCAGGCCGAGAATTCTCAAAACAACAATGCACCGACCCACCCGCGAGGGAGGCTTGGGACTGCCCAGCATAGAAGTATATTATAAAGCAAAATGTTTGCAAAAAATACTGGATTGGCACCGCAATGTGGAACATAAAGCCTGGGTGGCGCTAGATTCCCACATTTTGAAGACCCCTTCCCCCGGGGTGTTGTGCTGGGTGGAAAGGAAGAGCCGCCCACCTTGGATCAGGGCATACCCATTGTATCATCATGTGTTTGAGACTTGGGATAACATCATAGCTGGTGCGGGCAGCGTATCGTCCCTTAGATCACCGATGTCCCCAGTGTCACCTAATGCAGAATTGCACGGAGGGTTAGAACAAAAACTCACTAAACAACACGAATGGGAGATAGGTTACACGACACCCATCCATAAATTTCTATCCGATGGTAAGCTCAAACAGCGGACCGACCTAAGAGACATAATGGGAGGGGCCTTTTCGAGATGGTTGAAGTACTATCAACTTCAACACCTCCTATCCACTTCACCAGATAAAGATAAAATGACTAGACGTCCCACTTTGTTTGAACAACAATGTCTTAGTGATCAAACATTGAGCCATACATTGGCTTGGGCCAAGAAAGCCCTATTACACGATGAAGTAAAAGACGCTCCTAATTATAGGGAAAGATGGCACAGGGAATTGGGGGGGGAGCTAACAGAAAAAGAATGGAAATATATAGTTCACAACACCAGAACATCTTCGGTATCTACCAAAGCGTTAGAACTCAATTTTAAAATACTGACAAGGTGGTACCTCACCCCAGTAAGGATTAAGACGATATACCCAACAGCTTCTGACACATGCTGGAGGGGTTGCGGCGGCAGGGGCACCATGATCCATATCTGGTGGTCCTGCACTAAACTACAGCCCTTTTGGCTGAGAATAGGGGAATATATTAAATCTATTAGCAATCAAAATATCGAGTATCGCATACAACCTACTACAGCACTACTAAACCTACTCCCACATTGTAAATGCAAAATACGCAGGAAGTTAATACAATTAGCCTTAAATACTGCTAGATCCCTGATAGCTGCTAATTGGAGGTCACAAACAATCCCCACATACCGGGCTTGGGAATCGCTTATGGATCACTTGATCCAATTAGAGGAATATGGTTATTTCATTAGAAAAGACATGGAAATGTTTCATAATGTAAAGTTCTATTGGGAAACCCGAATGCACACACACTGAATATTCTACATAATCGATTGGAAAGTCAACAACAGTTAGCGGAGAGACACCCCCATGCAAACTAGGTAAGCGTGACTTCAAAGGTATATCTTTGTATTGAAATGGGTAAAGAGACTCAAGTGTTTAGGCTTAGTTAAGGAGACCAGCTAATGTTCTATTTTATTATTAAGTTGTTTAGTGTTGTTTTAATAATCTATCAATCATAAATGAAAATATCGGATGTTAAACTCATGCATTGTTAAAAATGATACAGCACAGATTATATGTATCCAATGTGATTTTGAAATGCATTATTATGTATTGTTTTCTTTCTTCATCCAATAAAAATACATTAAAAAAAAAAAAATGCTTGAGATGATAGACTCAATTGAATAGTATTATATTGTTCTCTCCTAACACTATCCTATCAATTGTTGCCCTTAGTGATCACGTGTTCTATATTGGCCAATAGGAGACTTGGCATGACGTTACTATTTAATTAAAAAATGTAACAGTTTATCTTCTTACCCACAATTTTTGCTGTTGTACTACGGTCTTATAACCACTGTGTCTTTGCTAGTTTTGCAAGTAACAGCTGCTAGAAGTCAAGCTGCCACAAACAAGTGCTGTAATCGCTGGGAAGCTGCAAGTGCCGGGAGCGCAAGTGTACACAGCCGTCTGAAGTATAACACTATACAGCTCCGTGTGAACCCTGAAGCTCTAAGGAAGATCTGATAGCCTGGAGACATGCTGTAATAACCAAACGGTGTCATCGAAGGCAAGTAAACCCAGATCATAGAATCCCAGGGCCAAAGCAGGGGCAAGAGCAAATTGGAGTAAAAGGCACAGCAAAGACACAGTGGTTATAAGACCGTAGTACAACAGCAAAAATTGTGGGTAAGGACCGAAAAATCTGTTCAAAAGGTTTTTTTTGGGAACAGCAACAGTAATAATATATATTAAGCGCTTTATACTGTGACATTCTGTTTTGGATACAATTAAGAAGATAAACCGTTACATTTTTTAATTAAATAGTAACGTCATTCCAAGTATCCTACTGGCCAATATAGAACACGTGATCACTAAGGGCAACAATTGATAGGATAGTGGTAGGAGAGAACAATATAATACTATTCAATTGAGTCTATCATCTCAAGCATTTTTATGTGTTTTATGTGGAGTGTGCACTCTTAGTATTTATTTTATCATAGTAATTCATTTTAAATAAAGTGTAATAATTGTTATCTGGTTTTATAACATTTTGCTCACAATTAGGTATGATGTATTTTATTATATAGCACAGAGTGTTTAAATAAATTGTGTTTAAATTTAATGTGATAAATTGTCTCTTAAGCTAATTTTGCACTTCCCAGTCTATTTATTTATTGATTTATTTATATTGAGTATTAACTGTAATACAGGTACAGTGTATGAAGGAGCTTGACACCTTTCTTTCCTGAAACCGTGTATTATATTTTTATAATAGTTATATTGTAGCTAGCTTAGGTTTTATTTTTATTTCACAGGTAAGTTTGTATTTATTTTAACTAGGTAGAATAATTAGTAAATAGTTATTAACTATTTACTAACTACCTAGTTAAAATAAATACAAACTTAACTGTGAAATAAAACCTAACCTGCCTTACACAAAAACCTAATACTACAAAAAAAATAAACACTAAATTTACAAACAAAAACTCCCCACTAAAATTACAAAAAAACATAATTTATGCTTACCTGATAAATGTATTTCTCTTGTGGTGTATCCAGTCCACGGATCATCCATTACTTGTGGGATATTCTCCTTCCCAACAGGAAGTTGCAAGAGGATCACCCACAGCAGAGCTGCTATATAGCTCCTCCCCTAACTGCCATATCCAGTCATTCGACTGAAACTAGCCGAGAAAGGAGAAACCATAGGGTGCAGTGGTGACTGTAGTTTAAAATTTAGACCTGCCTTAAAAGGACAGCGCGGGCCGTGGACTGGATACACCACAAGAGAAATAAATTTATCAGGTAAGCATAAATTATGTTTTCTCTTGTTAGGTGTATCCAGTCCACGGATCATCCATTACTTGTGGGATACCAATACCAAAGCTAAAGTACACGGATGAAGGGAGGGACAAGGCAGGTACTTAAACGGAAAGGACCACTGCCTGTAGAACCTTTCTCCCAAAAATAGCCTCCAAAGAAGCAAAAGTATCAAATTTGTAAAATTTTGAAAAGGTATGAAGCGAAGACCAAGTCGCCACTTTGCAAATCTGTTCAACAGAAGCCTCATTTTTAAAGGCCCAGGTGGAAGCCACAGCTCTAGTAGAATGAGCTGTAATCCTTTCAGGGGGCTGCTGTCCAGCAGTCTCATAGGCTAAGCGTATTACGCTCCGAAGCCAAAAAGAAAGAGAGGTTGCCGAAGCCTTTTGACCTGTCCTCTGTCCAGAGTAAACAACAAACAGGGAAGATGTTTGACGAAAATCTTTAGTCGCTTGTAAGTAAAACTTTAAAGCACGGACTACGTCCAAATTATGTAAAAAAAGTTCCTTCTTTGAAGAAGGATTAGGACACAATGATGGAACAACAATCTCTTGATTGATATTCTTGTTGGAAACTACCTTAGGTAAAAACCCAGGTTTTGTACGCAGAACTACTTTATCTGTATGGAAAATCAGATAAGGAGAATCACATTGTAAAGCTGATAACTCAGAGACTCTACGAGCCGAGGAAATAGCCATCAAAAACAGAACTTTCCAAGATAAAAGTTTGATATCAATGGAATGAAGGGGTTCAAACGGAACCCCTTTAAGAACCTTAAGAACCAAATTTAAGCTCCATGGAGGAGCAACCGGTTTAAACACTTAATTCTAACCAAAGCCTGACAAAATGCCTGGACGTCTGGAACCTCTGCCAGACGCTTGTGCAAAAGGATAGACAGAGCAGAAATCTGTCCCTTTAAAGAACTAGCTGATAATCCTTTATCCGAACCCTCTTGGAGAAAGGACAATATCCTAGGAATCCTAACCTTACTCCATGAGTAATTCTTGGATTCACACTAATGAAGATATTTGCGCCATATCTTATGGTAGATTTTCCTGGTTACAGGCTTTCGTGCCTGTATTAAGGTATCAATGACTGACTCGGAGAAGCCACGCCTTGATAAAATCAAGCGTTCAATCTCCAGGCAGTCAGTCTCAGAGAAATTAGATTTGGATGATTGAAAGGACCTTGTAGTAGAAGGTCTTGTCTCAGAGGCAGAGGCCAAGGTGGAAAGGATGACATGTCCACTAGGTCTGCATACCAGGTCCTGCGTGGCCACGCAGGCGCGATCAAGATCACCGATGCTCTCTCCTGTTTGATTTTGGCAATCAGTCGAGGGAGCAGAGGAAACGGTGGAAACACATAAGCCAGGTTGAAGAACCACGGTGCTGCTAGAGCATCTATCAGCGTCGCTTCTGGGTCCCTGGACCTGGATCCGTAACAAGGAAGCTTGGCGTTCTGGCGAGACGCCATGAGATCCAATTCTGGTGTGCCCCAACGATGAACCAATTGAGCAAACACCTCCGGATGGAGTTCCCACTCCCCCGGATGAAAAGTCTGACGACTTAGAAAATCCGCCTCCCAGTTCTCTACACCTGGGATATAGATCGCTGATAGATGGCAAGAGTGAGTCTCTGCCCAGTGAATTATCTTGGAGACTTCTAACATCGCTAGGGAGCTCCTGGTCCCCCCTTGATGGTTGATGTAAGCCACAGTCGTGATGTTGTCCGACTGAAATCTGATGAACCTCAGGGTTGCTAACTGAGGCCAAGCTAGAAGAGCAATGAATATTGCTCTTAACTCCAGAATATTTATTGGGAGGAGTTTCTCCTCCTGAGTCCACGATCCCTGAGCCTTCAGGGAATTCCAGACTGCACCCCAACCTAGAAGGCTGGCATCTGTTGTTACAATTGTCCAATCTGGCCTGCGAAAGGTCATACCTTTGGACAGATGGACCCGAGATAGCCACCAGAGAAGAGAATCTCTGGTCTCTTGATCCAAATTTAGCAGAGGGGACAAATCTGTGTAATCCCCATTCCACTGACTGAACATGCAACATGCATAATTGCAGCGGTCTGAGATGTAGGCGCAAATGGCACTATGTCCATCGCCGCTACCATTAAGCCGATCACTTCCATGCACTGAGCCACCGAAGGGCGCGGAATGTAGTGAAAAACACGGCAGGAATTTAGAAGCTTTGATAACCTGGACTCCGTCAGGTATATTTTTATTTCTACAGAATCTATCAGAGTTCCTAGGAAGGAAACCCTTGTGAGGGGTTATAGAGAACTCTTTCCCTCGTTCACTTTCCACCCATGCGACCTCAGAAATGCCAACACTATGTCCGTATGAGATTTGGCAATTTGGAAGTTTGACGCCTGTATCAGGATGTCATCTAGATAAGGGGCCACTGCTATGCCCCGTGGTCTTAGGACCGCCAGAAGAGACCCCAGAACCTTTGTAAAAATTCTTGGGGCTGTAGCTAACCCGAAGGGAAGAGCCACAAACTGGTAATGCCTGTCTAGAAAGGCAAACCTTAGGAACCGATGATGATCTTTGTGAATCGGTATGTGAAGGTAAGCATCCTTCAAATCCACTGTGGTCATGTACTGACCCTCCTGGATCATAGGTAGGATTGTCTGAATAGTTTCCATTTTGAACGATGGAACTCTGAGGAATTTGTTTAAGATCTTTAGATCCAAAATTGGTCTGAAGGTTCCCTCTTTTTTGGGAACCACAAACAGATTTGAATAAAATCCCTGTCCTTGTTCCATCTGTGGAACTGGATGGATCACTCCCATTATTAGGAGGTCTTGAACACAGCGTAAGAATGCCTCTTTCACAGATAATCTCGAAAGGTGAAATCTCGCTTCTGGGGGGGAAGCTTTGAAGTCCAGAAGATATCCCTGAGATATGATCTCCAACGCCCAGGGATCCTGAACATCTCTTGCCCATGCCTGGGCGAAGAGAGAAAGTCTGCCCCCTACTAGATCCGTTGCCGGATAGGGGGCCGTTCCTTCATGCTGTCTTAGAGGCAGGCCTGGCCTGCTTGCCTTTGCTCTAGGCCTGGTTAGATTTCCAGGCCGGCTTGGATTGCGCAAAACTTCCCTCTTGTTTTGTAGCAGAGGAAGTTGATGCTGCACCTGCCTTGAAGTTTCGAAAGGCACGAAAATTAGACTGTTTGGCCCTTGATTTGGCCCTGTCCTCCAGTAATGTCAGCAATAATTTCCTTCAAACCAGGCCCGAATAGGGTCTGCCCCTTGAAAGGAATGTTAAGTAATTCAGACTTTGAAGTCATGTCAGCTGACCAAGATTTAAGCCATAGCGCCCTACACGCCTGAATGGCGAATCCAGAATTCTTAGCCGTTAGTTTAGTCAAATGAACAATGGCATCAGAAACAAAAGAATTAGCTAGCTTAAGTGTTCTAAGCTTGTCAAGTATTTCAGTCAATGGAGTAGCTGTCTGAAAGGCCTCTTCCAGAGACTCAAACCAGAACGCCGCAGCAGCAGTGACAGGAGCAATTCATGCAAGGGGCTGCAGGATAAAACCTTGTTGAATAAACATTTTCTTAAGGTAACCTTCTAATTTTGTATCCATTGGATCTGAAAAAGCACAACTGTCCTCGACAGGGATAGTGGTACGCTTTGCTAAAGTAGAAACTGCTCCCTCCACCTTAGGTACCGTCTGCCATAAATCCTGTGTGGTGGCGTCTATTGGAAACATTTTTCTAAAAATAGGAGGGGGGAAAACGGCACACCGGGCCTGTCCCACTCCTTAGTAATAATTTCTGTAAACCTTTTAGGTATTGGAACAAATGTCAGTACACACCGGCACCGCGTAGTATTTATCCAGTCTACACAATTTCTCTGGCACTGCAATTGTGTCACAGTCATTCAGAGCAGCTAAAACCTCTCCAAGCAACACCCGGAGGTTCTCAAGCTTAAATTTAAAAGTAGACATATCTGAATCAGGTTTCCCCCGAGTCAGAGACGTCACACACAGACTGAAGCTCTTCCTCAGCTTCTGCATATTGTGACGCAGTATCAGACATGGGCCTTAAAACATCTGCGCGCTCTGTATTACGTCTAACCCCAGAGCTATCGCGCTTTCCTCTGAATTCAGGCAGTCTGGCTAATACCGCTGACAGGGTATTATCCATGATTGCCGCCATGTCCTGCAAAGTAATCGCTATGGGCGTCTTTGATGTACTTGGCGCTATTTTAGCGTGAGTCCCTTGAGCGGGAGTCAAAGGGTCCGACACGTGGGGAGAGTTAGTCGGCATAACTTCCCCCTCGTCAGAACCCTCTGGTGATAATTCTTTTAAAGATAACAGCTGATCTTTATTGTTTAAAGTGAAATCAATACATTTAGTACACATTCTCCTATGGGGTTCCACCATGGATTTTAAACATAATGAACAAGGAGTTTCCTCTATGTGAGACATGTTTATACAGACTAGCAATGAGACTCGCAAGCTTGGAAAACACTTTAAATCAAGTTCACAAGCAATATAAAAAAACGTTACTGTGCCTTTAAGAGAAACAAATTTTGCCAAAATTTGAAATAACAGTGAAAAAAGGCAGTTAAACTAACGAAATTTTTACAGTGTATGTAACAAGTTAGCAGAGCATTGCACCCACTTGCAAATGGATGATTAACCCCTTAATACAAAAAACAGATTAACAAAACGAAAAATATGTTTTTTAAACAGTCATAACAACTGCCACAGCTCCTACTTTTGAAGCCTTTTGAGCCCTTCAGAGATGTCCTATAGCATGCAGGGGACTGCTGAGGGAAGCTGAATGTCACAGTTTGTCATTTTAACTGCACCAACTGTAACTTTTATACTATAACAGTGGAAAGCCTCAGGAAACTATTTCTAGGCAAAAATAAAGCCAGCCATGTGGAAAAAACTAGGCCCCAATAAGTTTTATCACCAAAGCATATATAAAAACGATTAAACATGCCAGCAAACGTTTTATATTGCACATTAATCAGAGTATATACCTCTGATAGCAAGCCTGATACTAGTCGCTATTAAATCACTGTATTTAGGCTTTAACTTACATTAATCCGGTATCAGCAGCATTTTCTAGCAAATTCCATCCCTAGAAAAACTTAACTGCACATACCTTATTGCAGGATACCCTGCATGCCATTCTCCCTCTGAAGTTACCTCACTCCTCAGACATATGTGAGAACGGCAGATTCTTCTTCTAAATGCTGCCTGAGATAAAATAGTACACTCCGGTACCATTTAAAAACAATAAACTTTTGATTGAAGAAAAAACTAACTATATTTTACCACTTTCCTCTAACTACCTCCAGCTATGTTGAGAGCTTGCAAGAGAATGACTGGATATGGCAGTTAGGGGAGGAGCTATATAGCAGCTCTGCTGTGGGTGATCCTCTTGCAACTTCCTGTTGGGAAGGAGAATATCCCACAAGTAATGGATGATCCGTGGGCTGGATACACCTAACAAGAGAAATAAGAAACACATTATCAAAAATAAAAAAGAATTACACCAAATCTAATAGCACTATCAAAATAAAAAAGCCCCCCCCCCCCCAAAAAAAAAACCCTACCCTACAATAAACTACCAATGGCTCTTAAAAGGGCCTTTTATGGGGCATTGCCCCAAATAAATCAGCTCTTTTACCTTTTAAAAAAATACAAACACCCCCCCAACAGTAAAACCCACCACCCCCACAACCAACCACCCCAAATAAAAAAATTATCTAAAAAAACTAAGCTAACCATTGCCTTGAAAAGGGCATTTGTATGGGCATTGCCCTTAAAAGGGCAATTAGCTCTTTTACATGCCCAGACCCTAATCTAAAAATAAAACCCACCCAAAAAAACCTTAAATAAACGTAACACTAACTCCGGACGATCCACTAACAGTTATTGAAGTCCCGCTTGAAGGATCCATCCAGCCGGCAAGAAGTCTTCATCCAGGTGGCAAGAAGTCTTCCTCTGGGCGGCCTCTTCCATCTTCATCCAGCGGGCAAAGTCCTCATCCATGCGGCAAGAAGTCTTCATCCAGACGGCATCTTCTATCTTCATTTATCCGGCGAGGGTCCATCCTGAAGACATCCGGGGCGGAGCATCCTCTTCATACGGTCGCCGCCGTAAAATGGAACTTCAATGCAAGTGACGTCATCCAAGATGGCATCCCTTGCATTCCTATTGGCTGAAATATTTTAATCAGCCAATAGTATTAGAGCTGCTAAAATCATATTGCCTGTTCCAATCAGCCAATAGGATTGAGCTCTCATCCTATTTTGTTTTTTGGGTGGGTTTTATTTTTAGGTTAGGGTCTGGGCACGTAAAAGAGCTAAATGCCCTTTTAAAGGGCAATGCCCGTACAAATGCCCTTTTCAGGGCAATGGGGAGCTTAGTTTTTTTAGATAGTTATTTTATTTGGGGGGGGTTGTTGGTTGGGTGGTGGGTTTTACTGTTTGGGGGTGTTTGTATTTTTTTTACAGGTAAAAGAGCTGATTTCTTTGGGGCAATGCCCCACAAAAGGCCATTGGTAGTTTATTGTAGGCTAGGGTTTTTTTATTTTGGGGGGCTTTTTTTATTTCCATAGGGCTATTAGATTAGGTGTAATTCTTTTTAATATTTGACAATTTGTTTCTTATTTTTCGTAATTTTTTTTTGTAATTTAGATTTTTTTTTTTGGTAATTAGATACTTTTTGTAATTTTTAGAGTAGTGGTAGGATTTTTTTAATGTGTAGTTTAGTTTAATTTAATTGGTAGTTAGTTTAATTTTAGTTTAATAATTATAATAGTTTAATTGTTAGCTTAAAATGTATTTATTTAATTTGACAGGTAAGTTTTAATTTAATTTAAGATAGGAAAATTGTAATTTAAATATAAAGTTAGGGGGTCATTAGGTTTAGGGGTTAATAGTTTATTTCAGTATATTTCATTGTGGGGGGCTTTCGGTTTAGGGGTTAATAGGTTTATTATAGTATATTTCGTTGTGGGGGCTTTCGGTTTAGGGGTTAATAGTTTATTTTAGTATATCTCGTTGTGGGGGGTTTGCGGTTTAGCGATTAATAGGTTTATTACAGCAGCAGTGTTTGTGATGCGGGAGGGTGGCGGTTTGGGGTTATTAACTTTATTATAGTGGCAACGATGTCGGGGAGTGGCGGAATAGGGGTTAATACATTTTAATAGTGGCAGCGATGTCCAGAGTGGCAGATTAGGGGTTAATAAATTTAATATCGTTTTTGCGATGCAGAAGGACCTCGGTTTAGGGGTTAATAGGTAGTTTATGGGTGTTAGTGTACTTTCTAACACTTTAGTTATGAGTTTTATGTGACAGCTTTGTAGCATAAAACTCATAACTACTGACTTTATATGGCGTTACGGATCTTGTCCTTATAGGCTGTACCGCTCACTTTTTGGCCTCCCAGGCAAACTTGTAATACCGGCGCTATGGGAGTCCCATTGAAAAAGGACTTTTTTAAAAGTGCAGTACTGACGTTGCGTGACTGGCTAAAAGGTGTGCGGTATACCTATACCAACAAGACTCATAATAGCAGCGTTAGGGAAAATTAAGCGTTATGGGCCATAACCAATCTAGCTGTTATTGTTTACCCCAGCGACAGAACTTTTTTTCCCTTTCTGCGATGAGATTTTTTTAGAGAAAATTTTTCTGCAGGTCATTTTTAAATAAAATAAAATTGTAAATGTGTCAGTTACACTAAAGCACCAGATCAGTTGCAATGTGTTGGTTAACTGGAGAATAAAGCAATATTTAAAGTTGTATAATCTAGTGAAGTAGTTGAAAATTGCATTGCAAATTAGCTGCAGACAAAAAAGTAACTGTAAAATGTCTCTTGAATTAATTTTTTTCCTTTTCTCTTAGTCTAACATAGAAATGTAGTAATAAAAAAGGTGCATTGCTCATACGAACAGCTTACATTTAGAGAAAAACAGCTTTGCAGACTGTGAAAAGCTAGGGAACGAGCTTGCAAAAATCTCAGAGCCAGACAACATTCAATGCACTGTGCTTTGCAGCACTACTGCATATTTGATTGTTGTCTTCAAACAGCAATTTGCTCTGGATGCACTGTGTTAAGGAAAACTTATACAATGCAGCCAGAGAACAGCTATGTTTAAAAAGAACAGTCTAATGTGGAGCAGCACTGAAAAGTTAAAAGTGCTAAGTTCCTGTTCTTTCTGCAGACATGCTGCATTTTCTGTGATGACATCTCAGATCACTCTATGTTCTGCCTTGGGGTTGTTTACAACCACATAAATAATTAACCACGCATCACAAATAGAGATTAAGGGCCAAATTACAAGTAGCGTATTACAGTGGAGTATTTAGGTTTTGTCCTGCCCTAGTCACTTACAATTCTGTTGCGCCCTCGGTTTTAGGCCTTTTTTGGTCATAATATTTTTAAGTTATGGTGTAACGTGGCTTTTTTTTTTTCATGGCATTGCAAAACACTTGTATACACTCAGGTCATATATTAATGAATCCTAATTAACAAATCCTTGATGTCTGGATACATACACAAACTATGGAAAACTGCAAGAGTAGTGCCTATTCATAAAAGTGGGGAGTTAACCTTGGTTTCTAACTATCGCTCTATATCATTGCTCCCAGTATTGTCAAAAATCTTAGAAAAATGCATCCATACGCAATTATGCGAGTATTACCAACTTTCTATCTGACCCCTGATCAATCAGGTTTTAGCCCAAATCACTTCACTACAACTGCCCTCCTAAAAGTTTGCAACAACATCCAAACTGGCATGGAACAAGGAGACCTAACTGGAGCTATTTTTCTTGATTTTGCAAAGGCCTTTGACACAGTAGACCACGACATACTACTGCTCAAACTAAAAAACACTGGTATTTCTGATTGTCCATTAACCTGGTTTCGATCATATGTATCTGATCGATCACAATATGTCTCCATTCCTAACAGTGACTCCCTCCCTCTCCCAGTCACGTGTGGTGTTCCCCAAGGTTCCATTCTCAGCCCCCTACTACTCACATTATTTATAAATAGTCTGCCTAATGTCTGCAAATCCTCAACTGTACACATGTACGCAGACGACACGGCAATCTATGCAAACAAATCTGATCTGCCGCAACTTGAAGCAGTGCTCCAAGACCAGTTCACAGAGGTAGAAAAGTGGATCCCAAAAAACAAACTCTTCCTGAACACTGACAAAACTGTCACAATGATCTTTGGAACGGGTCCTAAATTACACAAATTACAAAATTCCCATCTACGCATTAAAACAAAATCCAATTGCACACTGACCGCAGTCCACTCTTTCAAATACTTGGGTATGTTGTTAGACCCTAATCTATCTTTTGGCCTCCACATAGAAAAACTTGCATCTAAACTTTATCCAAAACTAGGTGCCCTGTACAAAAACAAATCTTGCCTCAGCCCTACAGTAAAGGAAAAGATTGTACAGCAAATGCTGATGCCTATCATGGATTACGGGAAAGTAGTATACGCACCTGCACCACAAACTCACCTTAATAAACGTAATACATTGTATAACTCGTTCTGCCGCTTTTGGCTACAATGTAACTACAGGACCCACCACTGTGACATGCTAAAAGAACTAAACTGGCTGACGCTGGAATCCAGACGCACCCTCCATCTTTCCTGCCTTATGTTTAAGAGCCTTTCAGGGAAGCTCCCACCCTACCTGAGCAGAATGCTCTCCCTGGCTATTCCCACCTCCTATAACCTCCGATCCAGTACCAGCAGATTATTTAGCTTGCCTCAATACAAAAAGAATGTTATGGAATGACCTCCCGCACACTTTCAAACCTTCCCCAAGCCGAATATCCTTTAAGAGATCCCTCTCTATATATCTCAAAACAGAATGCACCTGTCATGGTTGATTATATATTTCCTACCTGTTCTATGTTAAATGTTTGCATATATTGTGTATTATTATTGTTTTTGAATTTTATTGTACCCTATTGTATCAATGCAATGTTTTGTGGAGCCAGGACATACTTGAAAATGAGAGAAATCTCAATGTATCCTTCCTGGTAAAATATTTTATAAATAAATAAAATAATATTGATCAATTAATTCAATCAAGGATTTTGTTTTAAAGTGCATATATATATATATATATATATATATATATATATATATATATATATATATATATATATATATATACACATATATATATATATATACATACAGGTAGCCCTCAGTTTACGCCCGGGTTAGGTTCCAGAAGGAATGGTTGTAAATAGAAACCGTTGTAAATTGAAACCCAGTTTATAATGTAAGTCAATGGGAAGTGAGGGAGTTAGGTTCCAGGCCCCTCTTAAAATTGGCATAAGTAACACCTAATACATTATTTTTATTTTAAATTTTTTATTAAGATTCATTTTAAGGCATACAGTGCTGAAATGTCAGAACAGAGTAAATACAGAGGCAATTTCCAGACATTCAATCCATAAACAAATGAAAACAAGAAAAATAAGGTTACAAGACATTTGTATAATCAAAATATGTGGATTATGCCTATCCAACTATACACCCTCTAAACAAACTATGAGACCTCTCTTGGATCTCTCAATGTTATAGGAAGTATATCAAGATAAAGAGGGCTATTATAAACTGTAAGAGACCACTGCTGGGTCTCAGTCAGTGAATCTTATTTTTTCTTATTGTAAGGGAGGGGATTATCAATTATCACTATGGTTAAGCGTATATTTGAAAGCTTAGGGACATAGAGAATAAAATTTGTGTTGAACTTTATTTTGATAGGGGGAACCATCATTGCTGACCTTGGTAAAATAATTGGTCGTAGAAGGTGCTATATTATAGTGATTCAGTAAGATGCAGAATCCTGCCATGGTGGGTATGAGATAAGATCTTCATAAATATTTGTGTAATTTGGTCAAACTAGATATATGGCTGCTGTTAATCCAGAGTTATGCATTTAAGCTCTAGGGAGTTAGAGCCATAAGGTGCTCCGTGTAATGTATAAGTGTGCCCATGAGTAATTACCTCTCTCTATCAATAGACTATAAAAGTACCATCTCGGCCGCAGACAGTACATCAACAGTAGGTAGTTATTTATATTACACTACATTAGCAAGATATAGGTATAACAGGAAAAATCAGCCATTTTGCTCAAATTCAATACTCATAGATATTATGCACAGAAATATAGATCTGGTAGTCTATAATTTGTCACTCTATGTAGCAAGAGTTGTGACTATACCACAACCCTTGCAAGATGTATGGGAGTGTTAGTAACACCTAATACATTATTTTTAAAGCTTTGAAATGAAGACTTTAAATGCTAAACAGCATTATAAACCTAATAAAATAATCACACAACACAGACTTTACTTGCATTTTTCTGCAAACAGTTCTTTCTATGCATTCCAATCTGGACTGATCTATAGCCAGGAGGATTTTGTTCCTTTGCAAGCTGCTCGATAGCTCAGGTCTGGTTAAACTGATTAATTTCCGCTTCCTTGGCTTGCATAACTTTGCTGCAACACAAGCGGACAGCTCCCCCTACTGGCTATTTTAATCAATGCACTGCTTCTCAATGCTTTTCAATAGCAGTCACATGACTGAAAAAGAAGGTTGTTATTCTGAAACTGTGTAAATTAAACCGTTGTAAACCGAGGGCCACCTGTATATATATATATATATATATATATATATATATATATATATATATATATATATATGGGACTCCAAACAGACAGGGAATTAAATAGTGAGTGACATTGTACACAAAAAAATTGTTTTTATTTTTGTTTAGCACCTGATCTGCTTGTGTAGTCTATCTGGGTGCTATTTTATAATACTGAGTAGTTTTTCTTAATTTTAAATTAAATTCTGTGGATTTGGAACCACCTAGCTGAACCCCATAATAGAAGCTGTACGTTTGTAATTTGTATACTTACAATGTGCTGCCCGCAGACGCTCCTCTATATGTTTGTTTGCTATAGGCATGTGGTGGATCCGGGGGACAATGGGGCAATTGCACCCTCCCTTGTACTGGCTGGTACAACATACGCGGTTCCTGGTTGCCATGGGGACACCGGGACAACATAGCATATTCGTGACGTTTTAGCCTATATAGTACCTGGGGATCAGTGGCTGCTCACTGGTTGCCAATCACAAAGGGCATTGCGTACATGTAGAGTGAAAACGCCGCCGCCACCCCCATCAGATAAAATAGGCAAATAAGCTGTCACTGTCCATTATGAGCTATTCTTCCATAAAATAACTTTTCTTGGATATTTTATCTGCCAGGGGTGTGTACTCTACATGTTCGCACTAACCTTTACAAAGGGCGTCCTGGCAAAATCTGTTGGAGATGCTGTAACATGGAATTTTCAGTTAGTTAAATAGAGACACTACTCAATTTGAATTAGAAACAATGCTCCTACTGAGACTTCAAAAGGTGCCGCCCCCCCAAGCTGTTGCCCTAGGCACATGCCTTGTTTGCCTAGTCGGCAATACGCCCCTGGAGCATTATTTAACAATCCCGCATGACCATTAACTCCGCTAGAAGTAGAACTTTTAGCACTCTACTCATAATCTAGCCCTAATTTTGCTATCTTAACATCATCGAGCGGAAAAAGGCTCACTGCAAGGAGGCAGACAGAAGGGTACAGGAATACATGAGTAAAAAAAAATTAATAATTACCAAGATTTATAACTTGTTTTTTGATTATAAAAGGTGTTTCAGTAATAAAATAAAGAACACTAATGATTTCTGCAATTACAAACAGCATTGTTTAATATTACTTTAAGTTATTAAGCTACTATTTTTTTTAGCTTTTAAAAAGACAGTAAAATAGAGTTAACAACTAGGAATGGCAATCTTGTAATAAATTAACATATTATGTAGGTATGAAACCACCACCATATTTAGAAGAGCCAATTTGTTGCAGAAGTAGACCAGGAAAGGCATATTCATTTTGATGAAAAAAAAGAAGGCGCTTCAATTGCGTAGTAACTTTGAGATGAGGCCCCTTGGAACAACAGGCCCCCCTTATGTAGAATAATAATCACTCGATTATAGCACTTATCTCAAAGTGCAAATCGAGTAGTCTGGGTTATCAAGAGCTCCCCAGCTAGCTCACCTCCAGTCACTAATGGATCAAAATAAACCACTAGAATATCTGAAATCCCATAGTGACTCGGCAATCCCTATCCAGGATAACAGTATAACTTTAATAACGTGGAAGTTATTTATAAAATGTGTAATACACAGTTTAAAAAAGGCTGGTCACGTTTCACATGGTTTACTTGTTTCCTCAAGCAGCACAATATGGTTACAACAATAATGACCGGATGCATATATACACAAACATATATTTGTATAATTGATAATTAAAACAATGTAATATTGCGTTCGCATTGCATGGAAGTTTTGCACTAAATAGAGCGCGCTTCCATAGGCTCCAATGGGAGCTTCTTTCTAGCGCAGCGAAGGGGGTAAGTCACACAGTGATGTGCAGCAATTTTAAATATATATGTTTATGAATATATATATATATATATATATATATACACACACAGTATCCCACAAAAGTGAGTACACCCCTCACATTTTTGTAAATATTTTATTATATCTTTTCATTTGGCAACACTGAAGGAATGACACTTTGCTACAATGTAAAGTAGTGAGAGTACAGCCTGTATAACAGTGTAAATTTTCTGTCCCCTCAAAATAACTCAACACACAGCCATTAATGTCTAAACCGTTGGCAACAAAAGCGAGTACACAAGTGGAAATGTCCATATTGGGCCCAAAGTGTCAATATTTTGTGTGGCCACCATTATTTCCCAGCACTGCCTTAAGCGTCTTGGGCATGGAGTTCACCAGAGCTTCACAGGCTGCCACTGGAGTCCTCTTCTACTCCTATATGACGACATCACAGAGCTGGTGGATGTTAGAGACCTTGTGCTCCCCTACCTTCCGTTTGAGGATGCCCCACAGATGCTCAATAGGGTTTAGGTCTGGAGACTTGTTTGGCCAGTCCATCACCTTTACCCTCAGCTTCTTTATCAAGACAGTGGTCGTCTTGGAGGTGTGTTTGAGGTCATTATCATGTTGGAATACTGCCCTGCGGCCCAGTCTCCGAAGGGAGGGGATCATGCTCTGCTTAAGTATGTCACAGTACATGTTGGCATTCATGGTTCCCTTAATGAATTGTAGCTCCCCCAGTGCTGGCAGCACTCATGCAAGCCCCGACCATGACACTCCCACCACCATGCTTGACTGTAGGTAAGACACACTTGTATTTGTACTTCTCACCTGGTTGCCGCCAAACAAGCTTGACAACATCAGAACCAAATAAGTTTATCTTGGTTTCATCGGACCACAGAACATGGTTCCAGTAATCCATGTCCTTAGTCTACTTGTCTTCAGCAAACTGTTTGTGGGCTTTCTTGTGCATCATCTTTAGAAAAGGCTTCCGTCTGGGACGACAGCCATGCAGACCAATTTGATGCAGTGTGCGGCGTATGGTCTGAGCACTGACAGGCTGACCCCCCACCCCTTCAACCTCTGCAGCAATGCTGGCAGCACTCATACGTCTATTTCCCAAAGACAACCTCTGGATATGATGCTGAGCACGTGCACTCTTTGTTCGACCATGGCGAGGCCTGTTCTGAGTGGAACCTGTCCTGTGAAACCGCTGTATGGTCTTGTCCACTGTGCTGCAGATCAGTTTCAGGGTCTTGGCAATCTTCTTAAAGCCTAGGCCATCTTTATGTAGAGCAACAATTCTTTTTTTCAGATCCTCTGAGAGTTCTTTGCCATGAGGTGCCATGTTGAACTTTCAGTGACCAGTATGAGAGCGATAACACCAAATTTAACACACCTGGTCCCCATTCACACCTGAGACCTTTTAACACTAACAAGTCACATGACACCGGGGAGGGAAAATGGCTAATTGGGCCCAATTTGGACATTTCCACTTAGGGGTGTACTCACTTTTGTTGCCAACAGTTTACACATGAATGGCTGTGTAATTGAGTTATTTTGAGGGGACAACAAATTTACACTGTTATACAGGCTATACACTCACTACTTTACATTGTAGCAAAGTGTAATTTCTTCAGTATTGTCACATGAAAAGATATAATAAAATATTTACAAAAATGTGAGCACACAGTTGGGGGCGGAGCCAACTGCCATACAAGCTAGACGCACAAAGTAAGAGCTCTGGCTCTAAATCCTATTTTTTAGGAGATAATTGCTAATACTTACTGCAACCAAAGTACCTAAAGAAGGTTCCAACACACTAAATGTGGAAGTTGAGTAAGCTGGATTTTGAAGCTAAGGAGTAGATTTATTCCTCAACTTACATCCTCGATATTCACCACGTGGGCTCAGAGCCCAACTACAATCTCCAGAAGCTTTGAAATAGATTGTTTTATGGACTACTTCTATACTATTCGCTTGAATAAAGCTGACTACTTTTGCAAAAATGTTCCTGGTACCCACAGAAGATCTAAACCCTACTGTACAGTCTCTGCTGAAACGACTGTCATGGCGGATGGGCGAGAATCTAGCTGAAATCAAACAGCTATTACAACCAGTCAATTCTGATCTGCAAAAAATGGAGACCGGGAGTGCTAGCATACGGCTATCTAGCGAGAACCGCAATCCTACAGAGAGCCTAGCAAGAGGAAGTTTAGTGACCCATCCGAGATCGGCACCGCTGCTCCCAGATGATAAAGATTGCAAGCACCCACCTGCGACCTCGTTGTCTGCCGACTCCATGGGCTTTCAATGCGCCCGGGCCCTGGGGGATGCGGCCAGCCCTTTAAGCTGGGAAACAGCAGTCGCAGTGGAAGAAGCGATAGAGCACATGCCTACACAATCGGCCCCCGGTTCTCTACACTACAAGCCTGCTCCGGAGGGACAGATGCTGAATCCCGGTACTTCTTACCTAACAGAGAAGGTTCTAATTTTTCTGATAAGAAACCAGGTGCCTTTCATTGGAGTGGGTGGTTTGTGGATTGGGGATACAGAACCTGCCCTGGCTCTAATACCGTGTGGCATCGGCTAGCTGCATAACCTAATCCCTAGGTGCAAAAGAAAACGGCACCCTCACATTCTCTACCGGAGTTCACTTAACAGACACATTGACTTAATTTGACTACAAGAAATACGCAGTCATCAGCTGTGTTATTGTTTAGAGGTTCACCCGGAACTTTTGTTGAAATCGGCTTGTGCTAATTGAACCTGCAAGGCTTATCCTTCGCTAAATATACCACTCATAATATTACAATACTGAGGGATAGTGTTTCTGTTATATTTCTCTTCCCTGTTCCTCCATATTGACCCCATATTCCCTGATTTTCTGCTAAATACGAGTTCCAATAATATATGTGCTGGGTCCCACATTACCCTCATAACTAAGGATGTAATCATAGTCCCCAAGGGAGGTTCTCATCTATATCTTTAGAGCCTCAACACCCAAAATTTTTGTTTATGTTCTATGCACCAGGTATTAGTGTATCTATAATTCACAATGTGCAAATCAGAGGTAATGTGTGAAGGGTTTCTGACTTCAGTGTCTCTTCCCTGCAGGTCGTGGCCATTTTATCTCCAGTTCCTATTTCCCTTGTACAAACTAGTAGCTATGCTAATGTTGCCAATACCCTATATTTTATATTTGTTATGTGTTAGAGCTCAAAAATTTATATTCCTGTATAGAAGCTACAAGCCTAGTCTGCAAACTATATTGTAGGGCTTTTTACATTAACATAGAATGCAGTGTTACAGACTTGCCTCTCATGCTGCAATACATTAATCTGTTTACTATTAAGGCCTATATTTTATATGTACAGCTCCTATAAAGGTTCATGCTAGGTTTTGGCAGCATGTACACTCCTCCCGCCTAAATAAAATAGCCAGCAGAGGTCCATTTCTCATTTATCACCCACTATTCTCAATATAACTAAAAAAAGCTTCTGATATAAATCATATTTACTACATAGTAATGTTTACGAAGGAATGTGTAGTTACCGTTATTTTAGATTCGCATAGTTATCTTATACTTATGACACAGAGCTTAGTTATTTATGATTGTCTTGTGTCTATCTATGTTCTAGGTATTTTAAGTGATAGTTTTACCTCCCCCTTTATAGGGGAATTCTCTCTACTCAATTCACTCATGTTCCCTACTAGCAATAACATACCCCCTATGCTATTACTGTTTGCTAGCCAAATACTAACTTGTCCTCTCCTTATGCTTGTGTCTCTTGCACATTTTTCCTTACATAGGTCTCATAATAGCTTGTTGTACCTGAATTCTATTTTTAAAGTTCATAGCTCTATATTATCAGACCCTAACAGAGGTATGCCAAATTACTTAGCCCCAGTCTGAATCATATTGTAGAGTTTCCTAATTATTTCATTTTTACAAACTAAATGCTCCCTATATACTCAGCATACTGAGATTTAAATGTTCTGTTTCTCTAAGTCCATCCAAATTTTGGCTATGTTCTATATATCTAAAGCCATAGAGTTCTGCTAAGTCGGTATGTAAAAGGATGCACAGTTTCCTTAAGGATTTACTGTCCCCACGCAAGAGTGTATGAGAAATGTTTGTTCTTATATGTCCCAGACATAAATGTTCACTATCTTTTCAAATGTTATGTTGAAAGTCTATTATGTATTATTCGCCTTCTCAGCTAACAGACACATTTGATTTGCAATGTTTGGATAAGTTTATATATTACCGGTTGCATTAATATTTAGGTCAGTCCTGAACACCTATGTGAATTACTATCAGTGTGACATGCATGCATTTCTCTATTGTCTATTTTTGTAACGTTTGAGTCTCCCTAAAAGAATCAGTAGAGTAGCCTTTAGCCACTATTTAGCTACTTCATCTAGCATTAAGATGTCACTTTACCCCACTACCTACTCTTAAATAGACTAATTTCCCAAGGCATATCTGATCTATCTTTTTAGTAATCCAGCTATCAGGCCTACGGTCTCTACGTTTGGGTACTCCTAAGCTCACTTCAGGTGATCTATGCTACTTACATTTATAGTTGGCTTCGTCCTCCCACCCCCTTCTCCTATACATATAGCGGTGCTTACCCGCTGAATATCCCCTTCCCCTTATATATCTCAGCCCAAGAGTGGCTGATACTTTTTTGAACCCTCCACAGGCTGATATTTTGGTATTAGGTAATATTTTATTAGAATGTGGAGCTCATTCGCAGATAATATAAAAAGAAGTTATATTTCATCTCGCCAAAGATATTGTCTAGCTGCATAACCAGTCCTGAAATGTATTTTTTCTTCCTGTATGTGCATATTGCTTTCTTAATAATGCCTTTGTATAGACAATGTACTATTCTTTCTGTTGTAACCTTTGCCTTAGGGCGAGTCCTTGTATAGATGAGATATGTTTTAACTTCAATAAAAAAAAAAATTTCAAAAAAAAAAAAAATATATTTACAAAAATGTGAGGGGTGTACTAACTTTTGTGGAATACTGTATATACACATATTAACACATAAATATATATGTATATAAGCAGATACATATATATTTACAGGGAAGACACTGTTTCCATAGATATTTCTGTTCCAGAACACTTACCGCCTAAAAACTGCCTAATGCAGTAGTTTTTTTTTCATAAAAGAACCTTTATTTTGGGTGCATTTGGGTGATTTTTAGAAAATTATCCAGAGATCTGATCTCTGGTTAATTTTCTGAGCTCGCGGTAGCAATAATCAGCCACTTATAATGGCTGGTTATTTATCACGCTCCCGCATTCGGGAGAATTTGCCCATTTGAGGGATAAATTAGTGATCCACTTGTAATCTAGCCCTTAGTGTAAATAATACTTAATATATAAATAAAAAAAATCCACAGTCTCCAGTGCTTTCATGTCGCAACCTTATTAGATATGTGCATTTTGAGGTTTTGGATAGTTCCAAATGTGAAAGAAAATGGCCGCTTGAGCCATTCGACTATTTTATTTTTGTGAATCTGCATAACACTAGGATCTGGATTTGCACAGATTCTAGTGTGTTGCAGTTTCACAAGAATAAATTCCGCTCCAAAAATAGCCAAACAGCACGAAACCTCCGAATGCACATATCTAGTCTTTATCTTCTCTGTTGCGGCCAGTTTGGGGCAAATATAAATAAGTAACTTGTGTGGTTAAAACAATAACTATGTCACATACGCCATCTTGTAAATCTGCAATTTCAAGTCTTCAAGGCAATTGGAACACCTATAATTTTCAGAGTTAAATTACAAGAAAAGACAAAATAAAATATATTGGGTTTTTTTACTATGCATAACTGAATTATTTATATGATATTTTTAAAATAGGTTTATATTCTTTTAACATTATGTAGCAAAGTCGAAATAGATTTAAAGAAATCCATGAAATAGTGTTTACCACTTTTCTGGTAACAAAGCCTCTGATTTGTGCATTTGGTCACACTTTGTAGCCAAGTAAAGCCAGATAATAACTGAATTAATTTGTGTTTTCAAATAAATTTGTTTAGTGTATTTTTAGCATCACTGCTTCTTTATAAATGCTGATAATGGGACATTTCGGAAGCTGGCTGGGATCCAGGGAAAGTGTTTGGCAGGAACTGATTTGCTCTGTAGTGAGAGGGTTACTGAGGGTAACAGACTCACTTGCAATGTCTTTATAAAAGCATTAGAAGCAAAAACTGTCAAATGATTGTGGCAGGTTACAAAACCTTTACTGACCAGAGCATATACATTCATCAAAGTTTAAAACCACTGCAGCAAAAATAGCTATTCGCTTTCCTTCAGCATGTAAGAAAGTCTATGTACAAAATTTAGATTAGTTAAGGGGCTTTATAGTAATAAAATGAAATGCTCTAATTAATTATTGTAATATATGTGCTAGCTCCCAGAAATGCATAGCTGCTGCTTCGGGCAAAGGATACCAAGTGAATGAAGCAAATTTGATAATAAAAGTAAATTGGAAAGCTTTTAAACATGGTATGCTTTATCTGAATCACGGAAGAAAAGTGTTGATGTGAATTAGATTAAATTTGTATGCAGGTAAAGGTTAGGGTTATTTAACCCCTTAATGACTGGACCATTTTTCAATTTTCTTACCCTTAATGACAATGGCTATTTTTACATTTTTGCGGTGTTTGTGTTTAGCTGTAATTTTCCTCTTACTCATTTACTGTACCCACACATATTATATACCGTTTTTCTCGCCATTAAATGCACTTTCTAAAGATACCATTTTTTTCATCATATCTTATAATTTACTATAAAAAAAATTATAAAATATGAGGAAAAAATTGAAAAAAAACACACTTTTTCGAACTTTGACCCCCAAAATCTGTTACACATCTACAACCACCAAAAAACACCCATGCTAAATAGTTTCTAAATTTTGTCCCGAGTTTAGAAATACCCAATGTTTACATGTTCTTTGCTTTTTTTGCAAGTTATAGGGCCATAAATACAAGTAGCACTTTGCTATTTCCAAACCACTTTTTTTCAAAATTAGCGCTAGTTACATTGGAACACTGATATCTTTCAGGAATCCCAAAATATACCTTGACATCCATATATTTATATTTAGAAGACATCCCAAATCATTGATCTAGGCCCATTTTGGTATATTTCATGCCACCATTTCACCGCCAAATACGATCAAATAAAAAAAAAACTAAAATTTTTCACAATTTTAGGTTTCTCACTGAAATTATTTACAAACAGCTTGTGCAATTATGGCACAAATGGTTGTAAATGCTTCTCTGGGATCCCCTTTGTTCAGAAATAGCAGACATATATGGCTTTGGTGTTGCTTTTTGTTAATAATAAGGCCGTTAAATACTGCTGCGCACCACACTTGTAATATGCCCAGCAGTTAAGGGGTTAATTAGGTAGCTTGTAGGGTTAATTTTTAGCTTTAGTGTAGAGATCAGCCTCCCACCTGACACATCCCACCTCCTGACCCCCCCCCCCGACCCCCCTCAAACAGCTCTCTTCCCTCCCCCACCTCACAATTGTCACCGCCATCTTAAGCACTGGCAGAAAGTCTGCCAGTACTGAAATAAAAATATTTTTAATTTTTTTATTTTATTTTTTCATACAGTCTGCAGTGATGGATCCCCCCTTACCCCACAACCTCCCTGATCCCCCCCATACATCTCTCTAACCCTCCCCCTCTATCTATTTGCCGCCATCTTGGGTACTGGCAGCTGTCTGCCAGTACCCAATTTGCCCCCCAAAATATTTTTTTTTTACTTTTTTTATATGAAGTATTTATTTTCTGTAGAGTAGCTGGCCCCTCTAAATAATATACATCCCTCCCCCTCCCAGATCCCTTACTAAAGAAAGGAGATCCCCTGCATCTACATTGATGCTTTTTTTTTTTTGAAGTTGTGAGCATATTTTGCGTGCGCGCGCACGCACGCGCACCCGCCCCCCCCGGCCGCAAATGCGATCCCAGCACAAACTGCCGACAATGTAAGTGCGATTGGGGAAAAACACAACTAAGGATGTACCTAACATAGTGCCAAAAGCTGCTCCCACCCACCAACGACTTTTTTTACATCCATAGCCGATGCAGATGGGGCCACAGAGTGGCCCTTTCTGCATCGGTATGTTAAATGGGGTATTGCAGTGATGCCTCAATATTGAGGCATCACTACAATCCCTTGTAAGCAGGATCGCTTCCAGCAGTTCAGACAACAGAGGACGTACCAGGTACGTCAACTGTCATTAAGGGAAGTTTTTCCTATGACGTACCTGGTAAGTCCTCTGTCATTAAGGGGATAAATAAGGTGAGCTGAGATGTCTTGATGTACATATTGACACATTTTGTGCCGTTTCCTATGCTTTATCATAGAAAACCCATCGAACAATAAAACTAAATAAAAATATGATAATCAGGATCTTACATTATTGGGAGTGAATATTGATTTAATGCTCACTTAAAGGGACACTGAAACCCATTTTTTTTTTTTTTCGTGATTCAGATAAAGCATGTAATTTTAAGCAACTTTCTAATTTACTCCTGTTATCAAATTTTCTTCATTCTCTTGGTATCTGTATTTGAAAAAGCAGAAATGTAAGCTTACAAGCCAGCCCATCTTTGGTTCAGCACCAGGGTACAGCTTGCTGATTGGTGGCTAAATATACCCACCAATCAGAAAGCGCTATCCAGGGTGCTGAACAAAAAATGGGTCAGCTCGTAAGTTTATATTCCTAATTTTTCAATAAAGATAGCAAGAGAATGAAGAAAAATTGATAATAGGAGTAAATTAGAAATTTGCTTAAAATTGCATGCTCTATCTGAATCATGAAAGGAATAATTTGAGTTCAGTGTCCCTTTAAGATTGTTATTATTATTATTATTTTAAAATATCAGGAGGCAACACTTTTCAACAAAGAAAATACTATTTTTATATGTCCTAAGGACAGAGTTGTTCTGTAATAGGTAAAAAATACATGGAGGCCCATTTATCAAGCTCCGAATGGAGCTTGAGGGCCCGTGATTCTGGCAAATCTTCAGACTCGCCAGAAACAGCAGTTATGAAGCAGCGGTACAAAGACCGCTGCTCCATAACCCTGTCCGCCAGCTCTGAGGAGGTGGACAGGAATCGCCACAATTCAACCCGATCGAGTACGATCAGGTTGATTGACACCTCCCTGCTGGCGGCCGATTGGCCGCGAGTCTGCAGGGGGCGGCGTTGCACCAGCAGCTCTTGTGAGCTGCTGGTGCAATGCTGAATACGGAGAGTGTATTGCTCTCTGCATTCAGCGATATCTGTCGGACCTGATCCGCACTGTTGGATCAGGTCCGACAGACATTTGATCATTCGGCCTCATGGTGTCAAGGTATTTGAAATATTATTAAATAATATATAGAGGTATATTTGTCTTTATTTAATAGATCTGTGGATATGAACATGGTCTGTAGGACAAAGGATTAGATCTCCCCCACTCCAATTGCACAGGAGACATTCTTGGCTGAAAGGAGAACAAAGGATTATCTCTGGGAGATATCACACACTCAATATGTTAAATTATGCAATTGTATAATTTAGCAAGGAACTAAAATATAACATAGTTTCAGGATACAGGCAAATATATGGAGACGAAATGTCTGAATTACCCTTTTGGAACTGATCAAAATCATGGAGAGACAGCTTTTATGCACATGGTGTTAATTTTTAAATACACATCTGCACTGCTGGCTAAACAGGAAATATGCTGTTTTAAAGACTCTTACAACTCCTCATGGATTGACCCCATGTGGAGCAATAAAGGCCTTGGGAAACACAGACAAATGCTAAGGTGTGACTCTGGAAGTTCACGTAAGCAGACAGCAAATAAACATTTTTTTTTCTCTCTCTGTTTAAATACATGCCCCAGAATGTATTAAATATAGAAATTTGGGAAATTGTCTAAATTCTATATTATTATTACATGGGTATTTGCTAAGCTTGGGAGGTAACTGTTTTAGTCAGTCAAAAATGTGTAATAACCTCTGTTTTTGCTTATATTTTTCAGACAGATAAATTCAGATATACATAGAAATGATATATATGTTTTGAAAACACAAAAGATCTTACTTAGCCTCTGTGTTTTTAAGAATATAAATAAATACTTATGGACCATACACATACTAATGATTGGATCATCTCTAATAATTATTTCTATTTTTATTGCAGACAACCATTGGTCATGAGCATCAATCTTAGAAAGAGACGGAATGCCGCATGAAATGAATTAAGTCATATCATATAAACATACAAATAAATGTTTATAAAGTTTCACATACATCTTTTAAAATATAGTGAGATGAAAATATGGAAGTTACTTTGATGTGATATGACTATGAGATATATATTTGATGTGATATAACTATGAAATATAAGTTATTTTAATATAATGTTAGATATGTGATGTTTCATATCAAAATGATCAGAAAATTCATTAAGATATAACTTATCCAAAACAAATATTATGAATAGTTGTCGCAGTAAATTATGATAAAAATTAATAACCATTTCATAGAAATACTGACTTAAGCTGTTTCAAATGTTGCTGTGTCTGTTTGTGCTGCCACCTGGTGTTATGTTGCGAGAACTACAGCCAGAAGGTTCTCTCTGGCTGTTAAAAATGAAATTTCCAAGGGCCAATCCGATTTAGACTTCCCAGATAACCAATGGGAAGGTCAGCTCCCGCAGGGCCACCCACAATTTACCAGTGATGGGAAAACCAAATAAAAAGTGAATGCAATGGAGAGAAACACAGATTTTCTGCTGAAGCTAAAACTTGTAACTGGTTCCCGCTGGTGTGAGATACCACTTTACTTGAGCAAAGCGAATCTACCCTTCTCATTGATTGCGATATACACTTATTGGTGATCTGAGGTAAAATAATTCCTACCAAGAAATATTGGATATCGACTGCTTTTTACTTTGGTAACGTATTCAAGGTTTTGTAAGATAAGTTATATGCATAGTTAATTTGTATTTAATAGATTTAAAGAAACAGTGTGTTTTAGTTAGCATTTCACAGCCTATATATATATTGTTTAAATCTGTGTCTGATTGGCTAAGTAACTCCTCTATACAAGTTCTGATATTGTCAGTTAATTTTGTATTAGGATAAATTGAAATTAAATAGCAGAATATATATTATCCTATTGTTTTATAAACACTGTTTAGAATTGTATTGCTTGGATGTTAAAGGTTTTTAGTCCCATTGTGTTAAATAATTAAAAGGCTGAATTGTGAAGGTATATTTTTCTGGGTTTTGTAAGAAGGATAGCATATCTTAAGAGTTGGTTTTAACGCATATAAATTTTGTTTCATTTCCTTTTATTGCAAATATACTTCAATATGTTTATGGATATTAACTAAATAAAAGAATTCAGGTATTTATATTAAATGTATGGTCTAGTAGATGCATGGTTAATTAGGGTTTCTATTTTTTTTTATTTTATTGTGTTTGCAACCCTGCCATAAACTTATATATTATTTGGATAGCACTACTAAGATTTTCATAAATATACTGACATAATAATTGGAGGCACTTTTTCTGAGATTTATTAATATTCCATCATAATTGATATAATATATTTGTAAGTAAATAGAAATTATTATAAAGGAGAAAAATAAATAAATTCATATTTCGATATTAATATTTTGAAGATATAATTTTTTTTGAAAAGTTGAAATATTAATTTTCATATTTCGAGATTGACATTAATATCTTGAAATATTATTAAAGATTAATTTTGAAAAATTAATAAAAATATTAATTTTTCATATTTCAAAATTAATCAAAAATATTGATTTTTCATATTTTCAAAGTTAATCAAAAATATTAATTTCTCATATTTTGGAATATTAATTTTTCATATTTCAAAATTAATAATATTTTTTTTGAAATATAAAAATTTTCCTTCTCTCTTTTTATTGGCAAAAATTGTATTAGCGTTTTAGTTTAACTAAGTACTAAACCAATATAATAATGTCTGTAGCCAGAAGTGACTCATTTAATTCTATACATAGCAATGAAATTGGTCCCATAACCATACCTATTACTAAAGGTCAGGTCCTTAAGAAAGATATCTTAAGTTACATTAAAGGGAAGTTAAATATTGCTGGTGAATTAAATGATTTTGTGGATATGCTTGAAACTAGGGCTAAAAATATTACCGTTAATAATAATATGTGGAATGAAGAGAATGAATTCTTCCAGGAATTATTAATGATTAATCAATGCAAAGATCCCAAAAAGCGAGAAAAACTAATACTAAAATCTTGGCCCCTTTTAATATGCATAATTGACGAAATGTCGTTTTGTGTCACAGACAAACGATTGCAAATACAGGAGCTAGAAAATAGTATTCGTTCCTCGCGCAGACGCGAAGAGGGTTTAAAAATAGCCAAAAATAAAATGGATGAATTTGCCCAAAACCTAGCCACCTTAGATAAGCACAATATGGACTTAATCGCGCAGATACAAGATTTAAATAAACAGCTTGCGCAAAGCCAGAGAGAATTAAGCGATTTAAAAAGGTCATATCGCCATAATGAAAACCCCTATATTAGCAATGAGAATAATACAGATAATGCTAACTCCTTTAGCGAACGCGTCAGGGACGAGGTACGAAAATATATAGAACAACATAGACAAATGACCCCTAACGGGTCAGAAGTAGATTTCCCAAATAGACAATCCCCTCAGGATGTAAATCCAGAGGACAGCTGTAGCGCAGCTGATGCGGGGGAGGGAAACTCTAACAGAGAATCCCAAAATAAGTCTGATAAAGTCTATGATTCCCATAAAATAATCACTTTCGTACAACGCGCAGTACCTATATTCTCCAATAAGGGAACAACATCTGTAATTGATCATTTACAGGCTTTTGAAAATGCGTTAGCTATAATGAATGTTACAAGTGAGAAATTGAAAATTGAATTTCTGCCTTGGGTATTTGACAGTAGGCATCACAAATTCTTTGTTTCACTAAAGGATATGAATATTCATTCCTGGAATGGGGTAAAACAACAATGCAGAAAAGAATTCGGGCAATATCGCACTAAAACTGCCGCGAAAATAGCGGTATATGGTTTAAAGTGTCGTGCAAATCAGAGTCCAGTCGAATTCCTTTCTGTATTGAAAAATGCGTACAGTATGGCTGAAGATAATCCCAGATTTGATGGCTCAGAATTTGTAAATTTATTTTTTGAAGCATTGCCTACACCCATCAAAATCAACTTAGCTAGAGATTTTGATGAGGACTGCTCATTGGAATGGCTGATCAAAGAGAGTACGAAGTTATACTCTATTCAGCAGTCCAGTGAGCAGGGGGTTAAAAAGGAGTCAAAACCCAAAATTGTGGCAGAAACTAGGGTGTCACCTAGCCCACTCAATTTGGAGTCTAACAAGAGGACTTATGCAGAGGTGGCCAGTCAAAACAGGCCATCTCCACAGAGGTTTAATTCTGCCCCTCCCCCTACACAGGTTGAGGCGCAGGGAGACTATAACCAAAGTGGGGGACATAATCAGGTGAACAATTACTCACAAAGAGAATACTCACCAAATAATTGGTATCCGCGCAAGGGTAGATACGATAGACGGCGAAGATATTCTCAGGGTAACCAGACACCCCAGGTATATAATGCTCCCCAAAGTACTAATGCTGAACAAGCTGAACCCCAGGGGCAACCACGCCAGAATAGAAATAGTGGCCCTGATTCTGAGGGAACCCAATGGTCCAGGAATCAGTACAATGGGGCACCAAGAGATAGGCCCAGGGGTAGAGGTAACTTGTACAATCAGGTAGATATGCTGTTTACCCAATTAAATCGGTTGAGCGAACAAATCGCTAATATGAGTCAAAAATCTACGGCTCAGCAACCGAACAATACTTTTTTAGGGGTACAGCCAGTGGTCAGCAGTGGACCACAGGCACAGTCATAAATACTGCAGTATCACCTGAAGGGGAGGGGAGAGATATACAAAATGTAGTAATAAATATCAATGATACTAATCATGTTATCTCCCCACAGACCGGAAACGGACAAATTAGCTGTGACAATGAGCGACATCAGCCGGAAAAAGTTAACAAATCTCTTCCTTTGCAGCTCTCTCTTAACCTTGTTTCCACAGATGCAGTACAAAAGAATCCAGCCGACCCTGTCATAGAGGAAACAGGTAGGTATGAAGCTTCTTCTGCATCGGAAAGCATGGCAAACTCAGGTAATACGTGGCGAAGCCCACAAATGTATGAGAATGCAAATTTTATGTGTGAAATGATAGAAACTGCAGGAAGATATTATGTACTAGTTGAGCTGCAAGATTCAGTCTCCAACCCTATCAGGGGATTAATTGACACTGGGTCACAGGCAACTATCTTATCCCACAGATACTACACACAGCTAAATGAGCTAACACCCCACAAACCTAAAATAAAAGAATTTGACGGTTCTCTGATAGGTGTTGGGGGTGATTCCCTAAAAGTCTACGGTATTGCCTGGTTAAAATTTAAATTGGGGAACAGGGTCATAAGACACCCTGTCATTATAGTGGATCTGCCAACTGATCGTTTAATTATTGGTAGTGATCTCCTGAAGCGATTAAGCACCATAATTGATTGCATAAATAATGTAATTTGGTCACAAGTTAAACGGCCTATCAATTATGAAAAATCTGGTATATCTCGCACCCGACATAGCTGTCACGTGGTGGAAGAGAAACCAGATGCTGTGGAGATTCATTTCAGGAATAACTCTGTACCTGAAATCACTATCCTACAAATAGATGATCAGACTCCTTTTAGTGGCTCTGATGGTAATACTTTTAAAATTTCGCCTGGAAAGATAGCGAATATTTCCCTAGATGGCGATGTATTAACCATATCACTCCACAAGGGGGATCATAAAATCCCTAAGGGGGGAGGCCACACTCAATACCTCACAGGGATTGAGAGAGTTAAAGAGGATCTATTTATCCCTATACAAGTGCATGACCTTGGTAAAACCGAGTATGCTAAAATAAACTTAAAACAGGAAGCTAGCTATATAAGCGAAGGTTTATTAGCGCAGATAGCTGAACCTAAAGTGATTAAATATCTTTCTCCCCAAGACCACAGTGTCAGCAACCTGGATGACAGGTCTGAAAGCTATAACATCACAGCTAAGTGCTTATTATCTATCTCTATAGGAAATAAGTCAGTGAAGCACCTGTTTTTAGTTTTAAATACTCCCCATAATCAAATATACATTGGCAATGATATCTTACATAGATATGCCATACAAATAGATTTGATTAATTCTTGCCTCTGGAGCAGGTTAAAGGGGGACCCTGAAGTATTTCAGGATGAAAATGCAGCCCTGAAATCAAACCAGCAATTGCCATATGCTGTGAATATGCAGGTATCTAGCGATGTTATAATTCCTGCTGGGGCTGATAAATTTCTTTTACCCTTACAGGTAAAGAGAGGGCAGAAATTAAAAACTTCTGAAACACTGATTTGCCTCTCCCATAGAATACAAAATCTGGGTGTCACAGTGACTTACACTCCTATGGTGAATATTGGAACTGTTCCAATACATATTATTGTGCATAACATGACCCCACAGGATATAACATTATCCAAGGGAACTACCATAGGATATGCACTGGAATCAAGTTATTACACTTTTGGATTCCAGAATAATGTAATTGGGCTAATACCTGAAGGATACTTAACTGAAGAACAATTAACAGAACAATCCTTTGCATCTATGCCAGAGGGTCTATTTAATATTCAGTCTATTTATCCCTTCAGCTCAGAGGAAGGCATCTGTAAAATTGAAGAAGCCTCTCTAGTGTTTGATCAGCCAATCAAACAGCAAGATTACCCCAATACCCAGAGTCATGGGAGCAATGTAAATTATAATCAAGGGGATCTCACCTCTAGACTGGAAGAAGCCTATGAAATAGGACAGCCTGAAATCTTTCCAGGATTTCAGCAAATAGTCGAAGAGCAAATATCCTTAGCTAATGGCTGTTCCAGCGATGATGAACGCCAACAGCTGCGAGAACTCCTGATGGAGTACAAGGATATTTTTGCTAAGGATTCTTATGACTGTGGTACTACAGACTTGCACATTGCAAGAATACAAACAGATCCCGATGCACCACCTGTATTTGTCAAACAATACAGACTTCCCTTAGCCTCATATGATTCTCTTGCAGAGATCATAAGGAATTTGGAAGAAAGAGGTATTATCAGACAGGTGCACAGCTCTTATAATAATCCTATTCTAGGTGTCCTTAAGCCCAATGGACAATGGCGTTTGTGTGCTGACTTAAGACAGCTAAACAAACGAGTATACATGTCTGGCTGGCCTGTACCATACATTGACCAGTGCCTAGCACAAATGCAGGGATCCAAAATATTCACTGCCATTGATTGTGCACAGGGATATTGGACCATAAAGGTACATGAAGAGGACCAATATAAGCTAGCATTCTCCTTCCAAAAGATTCAGTATGCATTCCAGAGACTTCCATTTGGATACATAAATTCTGGACATGAATTTGCTGTATTCATGCATAAGGCTATGCCTGACGCACTGGAAAGGGGGACCTTATCTTATGTTGATGATGTTTTAATCAAAAGCACAGACTTTGAAAAACACATCGCAGAGCTTAAACACGTCCTCAGCCAACTTAAAAGGGCAGGTGTCAAATTATCCCTGCAAAAAGCTCAATGGTGCCGCACTCGTGTAAACTTCTTGGGACATGAAGTTACCTCTGACGGATTAAATCCCCAGAAGAAAAAGGTGGAAGCGATAGTGAATTCTAAAAACCCAACTAACTTAAAGGAATTGAGATCATTCCTGGGTATGACGAATTATTCTCGCAAATTCATTGATAATTATGCGGAATTAGCTAAACCACTACTACTTCTTCTAAAGAAAGATGTGAAATGGCACTGGAGTGAGTCTCAAGAGACAGCCATCAGAGAGCTGAAGAGAAAACTCACTCAAGCACCTTGCTTAGCGTACCCTGAAGGTGGTAAACCTTTCTTCTTAGAGACAGGTTACACAGATATAAGCATGAGTGCTGTGCTATACCAAAAGCATGATAATTTGAACAAAGCCATTGCTTATGCGAGCAAAAATCTATCCCCAGTAGAAATAAAATTTAGCGATTGCGAAAAAGCCCTCTTATCTACCGTATGGGCCTTACAAAATTTCCGCAGCTATATACAGGGCGAGAAAATTATTGTGGAAACAGCCCACCAGCCTTTGCTATATTTGCAAAGTGAGAGAATAAGAGATGGGAATTTGTCTAATAGCCGCATAACAGCTTGGACTCTTTCCTTACAAGGCTGGCCCTTAGAAATTCGCTACAAGCAGAATAAAAAGAATCCAGTCGCACAAGGGCTTGCTGAGCTCCACGACTGTACTGCTAGAGATCCTGGGGAAGAATTATCAGAAGATGATTTTCTGGAGGAACAATTGCTTTCCCCATATAAAATGTACAATGAGGAAAATTGCCAAACATTACCTTGGGTGTATGTTGATGGTTGTTCTTACCATGCCACTATTGATAATGAGCGCAGATTAGTCGCTGGCATTGGTATAACTGGGGCAAATGGATTCCCAAATATATCTATAGGTTTCAACATTGGACCAAGATCCAGTCAAGTTGCAGAACTAACTGCTGTTTTCAAAACCATTGAAATGGCTATTGAACATGGTATTCATGAATTTGTGATCATAACTGACTCAAATTATGTGCGTGACAGTTTTGTTGAATACCTGCCAACTTGGAAAAGAAATGGCATGCAGAAAAGCAATAACAAACCAGTCAAGCATGGCAAGTTGTTCTGCGAGATTGATAATCTGGTAGTATCCAATGATTTAACCATACACTGGAAAAAGACCAAGGGTCATTCCAGAGTTCTAGGTCCTGATAAGGAAGGCAATGACCTTGCGGATTCATTAGCCAAACAAGGAGCCATAACTGGAGAACTCCTTAATATTGACCACTTAATGGGTGCAATTCAGGTAGAAGCCATTACCAGAAACCAGGCAAAACAACAGAGTGAGCCTAACTTGGTACAATGGAGTCAGGATTCTCCTAGTGAGGACCTGATCACTAGTCAAAAAGAAGACCCCATTGTAGGCATCTTCTATAAACACATAGAAGATCCTGAAAGCAACCCCATCTCAAAAGATGATTGTATTGGCAAAGAAGATCTAAGAATCTTAATACAATCTAAATCACAATTCAAGTTACAGGATGGTTTGTTAATTAGAACCTCCAAAACTGGCATCCAGCAGTGGGTAGTACCCACCAAGTTCAGAGGTCTAATGCTTCAACATGCCCATGATGCTCCCACATCTGGTCATCGGGGTGCCAAACTCACGTATGAAATATTGCGTGATTATGCTTTTTGGCCACACATGTTGAAAGATGTTCAAACCTACTGTCAAGGGTGTTTAATCTGTCCACAGTTCCAACCCACTGCACCAACGCATAGAGCGCCATTGCAGAAAAGGGGGATGGTAATGCCATGGTCAGATATACAAATTGATTTTATTGGCCCAGTAACAAGATCATCAAGAGGTAACAAATACATGTTAACCGTAACATGCCTGTTCACTAAATGGGTAGAGTGCATTAGTGCACCTAACAATAGTGCTGAAACATGTGCAGCATTGCTCATCAACCATGTATTTTCCAGATTTGGTTTGCCCCAAAGAATCGAATCAGATCGGGGGACCCACTTCACTAGCGAAGTGATGACAAAAATGTGGAAAATACTAGGGGTTAAAAGAAAGCTCCATATTGCTTATAGAGCTGCCTCAAGTGGTGGTGTAGAGCGTTACAACCAGTCCATTGTTAAAATCCTCAAAAAGTTTGTGAGTGAAACAGGTAAAGACTGGGATGTAAAACTACCTCTAGTCTTAATGGCATTAAGAGCAACTCCAAGTAGTGCTACCAAGATGTCACCTTTTGAACTGATGACTGGTAGAAGAATGGTTCTACCTCAGCATCTACTGTACCGTACATCAGACCAAAACTTGATAAACGCTGCCAATACACATCAATATGTGGAGAACTTAAGAAAACACCTGCAATATGCCTTTGCATTTGCTCAAAGGAATTTAGAAAGAGCCGCAACTGCCACTAAAACCTATTATGATCTCAAAACATCCAAAAAGGAATATGAAATAAATGATAAAGTTTATCTTTATAACTTTGGAAGAGATCAGGTTAGGGAGAAGAAATTTCTTCCCTCATGGAAAGGTCCTTTCGTCATTACTGACAAAATATCTCCAGTGGCCTATAAAATACGGATCCCCAAAAATGAAAGTTTCATAGATAAATGGGCCCATATCAATCAATTGCGAGCGTGTCATCCCAGATCCCAACTACAAGTCATAGAGGGAGAATGAAGTGTCATATCCCCAAATGAACTAAAGACATACTATAGTTTAAAGATGCCTAACTGATAAACATGAAGGTTCAAAATTGACAGACTATCTACATAGAAGACTGTCCATGATGTGTACGGTCAACATCCTCACCAAATACCACTAACTTTGATCCAATTCAAATACATGTGTCCTACATATTTTTGAATTGGAAAGGGGGATTTATGTCAAGGTATTTGAAATATTATTAAATAATATATAGAGGTATATTTGTCTTTATTTAATAGATCTGTGGATATGAACATGGTCTGTAGGACAAAGGATTAGATCTCCCCCACTCCAATTGCACAGGAGACATTCTTGGCTGAAAGGAGAACAAAGGATTATCTCTGGGAGATATCACACACTCAATATGTTAAATTATGCAATTGTATAATTTAGCAAGGAACTAAAATATAACATAGTTTCAGGATACAGGCAAATATATGGAGACGAAATGTCTGAATTACCCTTTTGGAACTGATCAAAATCATGGAGAGACAGCTTTTATGCACATGGTGTTAATTTTTAAATACACATCTGCACTGCTGGCTAAACAGGAAATATGCTGTTTTAAAGACTCTTACAACTCCTCATGGATTGACCCCATGTGGAGCAATAAAGGCCTTGGGAAACACAGACAAATGCTAAGGTGTGACTCTGGAAGTTCACGTAAGCAGACAGCAAATAAACATTTTTTTCTCTCTCTCTGTTTAAATACATGCCCCAGAATGTATTAAATATAGAAATTTGGGAAATTGTCTAAATTCTATATTATTATTACATGGGTATTTGCTAAGCTTGGGAGGTAACTGTTTTAGTCAGTCAAAAATGTGTAATAACCTCTGTTTTTGCTTATATTTTTCAGACAGATAAATTCAGATATACATAGAAATGATATATACGTTTTGAAAACACAAAAGATCTTACTTAGCCTCTGTGTTTTTAAGAATATAAATAAATACTTATGGACCATACACATACTAATGATTGGATCATCTCTAATAATTATTTCTATTTTTATTGCAGACAACCATTGGTCATGAGCATCAATCTTAGAAAGAGACGGAATGCCGCATGAAATGAATTAAGTCATATCATATAAACATACAAATAAATGTTTATAAAGTTTCACATACATCTTTTAAAATATAGTGAGATGAAAATATGGAAGTTACTTTGATGTGATATGACTATGAGATATATATTTGATGTGATATAACTATGAAATATAAGTTATTTTAATATAATGTTAGATATGTGATGTTTCATATCAAAATGATCAGAAAATTCATTAAGATATAACTTATCCAAAACAAATATTATGAATAGTTGTCGCAGTAAATTATGATAAAAATTAATAACCATTTCATAGAAATACTGACTTAAGCTGTTTCAAATGTTGCTGTGTCTGTTTGTGCTGCCACCTGGTGTTATGTTGCGAGAACTACAGCCAGAAGGTTCTCTCTGGCTGTTAAAAATGAAATTTCCAAGGGCCAATCCGATTTAGACTTCCCAGATAACCAATGGGAAGGTCAGCTCCCGCAGGGCCACCCACAATTTACCAGTGATGGGAAAACCAAATAAAAAGTGAATGCAATGGAGAGAAACACAGATTTTCTGCTGAAGCTAAAACTTGTAACTGGTTCCCGCTGGTGTGAGATACCACTTTACTTGAGCAAAGCGAATCTACCCTTCTCATTGATTGCGATATACACTTATTGGTGATCTGAGGTAAAATAATTCCTACCAAGAAATATTGGATATCGACTGCTTTTTACTTTGGTAACGTATTCAAGGTTTTGTAAGATAAGTTATATGCATAGTTAATTTGTATTTAATAGATTTAAAGAAACAGTGTGTTTTAGTTAGCATTTCACAGCCTATATATATATTGTTTAAATCTGTGTCTGATTGGCTAAGTAACTCATCTATACAAGTTCTGATATTGTCAGTTAATTTTGTATTAGGATAAATTGAAATTAAATAGCAGAATATATATTATCCTATTGTTTTATAAACACTGTTTAGAATTGTATTGCTTGGATGTTAAAGGTTTTTAGTCCCATTGTGTTAAATAATTAAAAGGCTGAATTGTGAAGGTATATTTTTCTGGGTTTTGTAAGAAGGATAGCATATCTTAAGAGTTGGTTTTAACGCATATAAATTTTGTTTCATTTCCTTTTATTGCAAATATACTTCAATATGTTTATGGATATTAACTAAATAAAAGAATTCAGGTATTTATATTAAATGTATGGTCTAGTAGATGCATGGTTAATTAGGGTTTCTATTTTTTTTTATTTTATTGTGTTTGCAACCCTGCCATAAACTTATATATTATTTGGATAGCACTACTAAGATTTTCATAAATATACTGACAATGGTCTGTGTGTGTTATCTTTCCTTTTATGCACGGAACATTGCATCTTGTAGCTTTAATTTATTTGGTCCTTTTTAACGTTTATATCTCCCTAGTTAGTGAGTTTCATAGCTTGATAACTGCCACTGTTAAATACCCTTTTCAGTCTGCACTAATGTGCAGATGTTTAAAACATGGCATCTGAACAATAAACAGGACAGGATTTAAATGGACATGAAAACAATAACACCTAGATTTAGAGTTTTGCGGCCAAAGGGGATCCAATCAGCCAATCAGATTGAGCTCGCATTCTATTGGCTGTTCCGATCAGCCAACAGAATGCGAGCTCAATCTGATTGGCTGATTGGATCAGCCAATCCGATTGAACTTGAATCAGATTGGCTGATTCAATCAGCCAATCAGATTTTTCCTACCTTAATTCTGATTGGCTGATAGAATCCTATCAGCCAATCGGAATTCGAGGGACGCCATCTTGGATGACTTCACTTAAAGGAACCATCATTCGTCGGGTAGTCGTCGGGGAAGGAGGATGTTCCGCGCCGGAGGTCTTGAAGATGGAGCTGCTCCTCGTCGGATGGATGAAGATAGAAGATGCCGCTTGGATGAAGATGTCTGCCGGTCCGGATATCCTCTTCTGCCCGGATAGGATGAAGACTTCTGCCGCTCCGGATGTCTTCTTTTGGTCCATCGGTGCCCGGTTGGGTGAAGACGACTCAAGGTAGGGAGATCTTCAGGGGGGTAGTGTTAGGTTTATTTAAGGGGGGTTTGGGTTAGAGTAGGGGTATGTGGGTGGTGGGTTGTAATGTTGGAGGGTGGTATTGTGTTTTTTTTTACAGACAAAAGAGCTGATTTCTTTGGTCGGCAGATTAGGGGTTAATAAGTGTAGGTAGGTAGCGGCGACGTTGGGGGGGGGGCAGATTAGGGATTAATAAATATTATGTAGGTGTTGGCGATGTTAGGGGCAGCATATTAGGGGTTCATAGGGATAATGTAGGTGGTGGCGATGTGCGGTCGGCAGATTAGGGGTTAAAAAAAATGATTATAGTGGCGGCGATGTGGGGGGGCCTCAGTTTAGGGGTACATAGGTAGTTTATGGGTGTTAGTGTACTTTATAGCACAGTAGTTAAGAGCTTTATAAACCGGCGTTAGCCCAGAAAGCTCTTAACTACTGACTTTTTTCTGTGGCTGGAGTCTTGTCGGTAGAGGGTCTAATGCTCACTTCAGCCAAGACTCTAAATACTGGCGTTAGGAAGATCCCATTGAAAAGATAGGATACGCAATTGGCGTAAGGGGATCTGCGGTATGGAAAAGTTGAGGCTGGAAAGTGAGCGTTAGACCCTTTCCTGCCTGACTCTTAATACCAGCGGGCGGTAAAAAGCAGCGTTAGGACTCCTTAACGCTGCTTTTGACGGCTACCGCAGAACTCTAAATCTAGGCGCTAATTAATTGTGCTGACTAGATATGTAAAAATAGTTTATTTAAAGCACTGGTTTTCAAACCTGTCCTCAGGCCTCCCCAACAGGCCAGATTTTCAGGATTATCTTGGGTGAGAGCGGGTAAAATAACCATGGTTACTAATCAGCTGATTATTTCACCTGTGCTCTAGTTCAGATATCCTCAAAATGTGGCTTGTTAGGGAGGCTTGAGGAAAGGTTTGAAAACCAGTGGTCCCCTTAAAATGGACAGTAAACACTAAATACATTTTATGAACCTACCGCTAATCATGGGCGCTGACATTATGGAACCTAGGTTACACTGCAGATATTTGAAGGAGAGTTGTTTACAAATTAATTCTTTATCTTTATTTTGTCATTTGAAATAGCTGATTTGCCCGTTGCATCCCTGCTTATACTGAACATTTCAGTACTTTACATGCTGGTTATAGAAAAGCTATGCAAACATGAAAGTTCAGAAGAAATCACACTTTGTTTGGGAAAAAGTATTAAAATTTTAAATTTTCAGTGTTCTTTGAGTATGCAGTGGGAAATAAGGCAGTGTTTTGGGTATCTCGAGATAATATAATGAAGATAATGAAGTCTGATCTCCCTGCAATCATAGTCTATTTGATTGGGTTGGGGTTTTAATTACAAAGAAGCAGCTTTTACATTAAAAATAAACCTGAAGGAGCAGTTTCTCATTCATTTTAAACTCTGCAGCTGGTATAGCAAGTCTCTGTAAACATAGTAAGGGGAAACTATTTTACAGTACTCTGCCCCTTTAACACTACTGATTGTTTTTTTTTTTTGTTTTTTTAAATCTCTCTATTTAGAAATAATCCACCTAACTGATACATTTTGACACACATGCTCAAAATTATAATTCTGTATTATTTATTCTATTACATGTACAAATGCCCCAAAACATGCTTTCATAAAGTTTTAGCTAAATATATTTGCACTGTCCAATTTGGCCAAGACACACTTGTTAACACCTGGAAATATTGTATTGCTAATTAACACTTTGTCTTGAGTACCCCAGGTGACTTAATTTCAGTATAACACCTAATTCTACAGTGAGAGTAACTAACCGTTATATATTATTTTTAGCCCCGCCATAAAAGGGTTAAAATGGAAAGGTGTGACAATTTAACTGAACTATAATTAACTTTAATAGCACACTATCATTTTCCTCAAACAAAGTGAATTCCACTAGCACCCTACCTTAGTTAATCTTAATAAACCACATATAACAATATACCATTCTGAGCAAAGGTATTTCTATTTGACTGAGTTACTGCATACTGAGTAGTTGTCAAGTGATAAACATATATTCTTATATCTATGGTTTCCTGAGGACAGGCTTGTAAATTGCTGGTCTATTCCCTTAAAACTGCTGTAATCTAGCAATCCAAACGTCTAAATTATTTACATTTGCTATGAATACACACATAAACATACATTCAAATTTAAAGTGATGGTAAATCCTAGCGTTTGTGAAACGCTAGGATTTACCATTGGAACAAATAAATTAGACTTTCATTCATGAAGTATAAATTACTTAATTCTGAAACCTCCTTTATTTGTTTGCAGCGTTGACCACTCTGAGCTGCTAAGGCAGTACACGGCAGAACGCTATTTGGCTGAGAGGTGACATTTCGACCTCTTAGCTAATAGCCATGCAGGAAAACTTGCTTGGAGCCGTATATTGCTAGTTCAAAAATGCTAGGATTTACCATTACTTTAACATCTCCAATTCTAAACCCATGAACCAAGATGCCGTTCATTCTGAACCCATGAACCAAGATTTCCTTGTAACCGACTACTATTTGTGCCTTGACAAAGGAATTATTTTACTGCACTTTGATGTTAAAATATCAGTGTTCTATTTCAGAGAGCAAATGAATATAGAATGTGAGACTATAATAGCAATAAAGAAAATTAAAGGTGATCCTGTGCGTATATATATATATATATATATATATATATATATATCTGTATAAATAAAATGCTACATAGAACACATTATTACATCACCAAAAAGTAATGCCTTGTGTCTTGCTGAATCATTGATTGCTTATTTTAAGATATATATATATGTATAAATAAATGTAAAAAATAAATTATATATATATATATATATATATATATATATATACACATACAGTATATATAAATATATATATACATACACACAGGACGGCACTCTCACTAACAAAGTATCTCTGGTAACAAAAAAAAAATGTGTATATATATATATATTTATATATATATATATATATATATATAAATTTGAAGTGAAATAAGCACTCACTGGTCTTCTGTCAACCGTGTTAAATTTTCTTTATTTCAAACTTGTGACGTTTCGGGACAAACAGCGTCCCTTCCTCTGTTAAATTTTCTTTATTTCAAACTTGTGACATTTCGGGACAAACAGCGTCCCTTCCTCTTGTCAGAGGAAGGGACGCTGTTTGTCCCGAAACGTCACAAGTTTGAAATAAAGAAAATTTAACACGGTTGACAGAAGACCAGTGAGTGCTTATTTCACTTCAAATTTATCTACGCTATAGCACCCTGGCAGATGACACGGATGGTGAGAGTGCACACACACTCCTATTTTATATATATATATATATATATATATATATATATATATATACACACACACAGAAAACCTGGCACTCGCCAGCAGATACTCAGTAATGTTTAAAAGCAAAACTGGGGGAAGACAGTTACATATGGCGCCAAAGGATCAAGCCCAGGACCACGTCAAGGTCTCCCTCTTCCTGGGACCCTAAACCAGCACCCACAAAATGCATACTTCCAAACAAACCAACTGGCAACCTCCCAGGGTTTGATCCTTTGGTGCCAAATGTAATTCACTTCCCCTAGTTTTGCTTTTAAACATTACTGAGTATCTTCTGGTGAGTGCCAGGTTTTCTGTGTGATGTGTTTATAATGTTTGTAATGCTTCCCTGAGGGTCTGTCACCCAGGCTGTTCAGGGGTTAACTGCCTGGGTTGCTGGGAATTGTGCAGCTGTCTGTCAGTGTTCAGGGCTGTGGAGTTAACAGTAGCTTAGGATGTGTACTCAGTCCAGTCTGTGAGTGTGGTCCATTCCTGTGTTTTGTATTTACATAGGGGAGATTACAAAAGCCTGTGTCACCCTGTGAGGAGACGTTGACGTGGTCCTGGGCTTGATCCTTTGGCGCCAAATGTAACTGACTTCCCCCAGTTTTGCTTTTAAACATTACTGAGTATCTGCTGGCGAGTGCCAGGTTTTCTGTGTGTTGTGTTTATAATGTTTGTAAGCTTCCCTGCGGGCCTGTCACCCAGGCTGTTCAGGGGTTAACTGCCTGGGTTGCTGGGAACTGTGCAGCTGTCTGTCAGTGTTCAGGGCTATGGAGTTAACAGTGGCTTAAAATGTGTACCCAGTCCAGTCTGTGAGTGCGGTCCATTCCTGTGTTGTATTTTTGAGGATTAATTTTATTATTGAACAACAACCATGTTCTCAATGAACCCAAAAAACTAATTAATATCAAAGCTGAATAGTTTTGGAAGTAGTTTTTAGTTTGTTTTTAGTTATAGCTATTTTAGGGGGATATCTGTGTGTGCAGGTGACTATTACTGTGCATAATTATTAGGCAACTTAACAAAAAACAAATATATACCCATTTCAATTATTTATTTTTACCAGTGAAACCAATATAACATCTCAACATTCACAAATATACATTTCTGACATTCAAAAACAAAACAAAAACAAATCAGTGACCAATATAGCCACCTTTCTTTGCAAGGACACTCAAAAGCCTGCCATCCATGGATTCTGTCAGTGTTTTGATCTGTTCACCATCAACATTGCGTGCAGCAGCAACTACAGCCTCCCAGACACTGTTCAGAGAGGTGTACTGTTTTCCCTCCTTGTAAATCTCACATTTGATGATGGACCACAGGTTCTAAATGGGGTTCAGATCAGGTGAACAAGGAGGCCATGTCATTAGATTTTCTTCTTTTATACCCTTTCTTGCCAGCCACGCTGTGGAGTACTTGGACGCGTGTGATAGAGCATTGTCCTTCATGAAAATCATGTTTTTCTTGAAGGATGCAGACTTCTTCCTGTACCACTGCTTGAAGAAGGTGTCTTCCAGAAACTGGCAGTAGGACTGGGAGTTGAGCTTGACTCCATCCTCAACCCGAAAAGGCCCCACAAGCTCATCTTTGATGATACCAGCCCAAACCAGTACTCCACCTCCACCTTGCTGGCGTCTGAGTCGGACTGGAGCTCTCTGCCCTTTACCAATCCAGCCACGGGCCCATCCATCTGGCCCATCAAGACTCACTCTCATTTCATCAGTCCATAAAGCCTTAGAAAAATCAGTCTTGAGATATTTCTTGGCCTAGTCTTGACGTTTCAGCTTGTGTGTCTTGTTCAGTGGTGGTCGTCTTTCAGCCTTTCTTACCTTGGCCATGTCTCTGAGTATTGCACACCTTGTGCTTTTGGGCACTCCAGTGATGTTGCAGCTCTGAAATATGGCCAAACTGGTGGCAAGTGGCATCTTGGCAGCTGCACGCTTGACTTTTCTCAGTTCATGGGCAGTTATTTTGCGCCTTGGTTTTTCCACACGCTTCTTGCGACCCTGTTGACTATTTTGAATGAAACGCTTGATTGTTCGATGATCACGCTTCAGAAGCTTTGCAATTTTAAGAGTGCTGCATCCCTCTGCAAGATATCTCACTATTTTTGACTTTTCTGAGCCTGTCAAGTCCTTCTTTTGACCCATTTTGCCAAAGGAAAGGAAGTTGCCTAATAATTATGCACACCTGATATAGGGTGTTGATGTCATTAGACCACACCCCTTCTCATTACAGAGATGCACATCACCTAATATGCTTAATTGGTAGTAGGCTTTCGAGCCTATACAGCTTGGAGTAAGACAACATGCATAAAGAGGATGATGTGGTCAAAATACTCATTTGCCTAATAATTCTGCACTCCCTGTATATATATCATAAATTATGGTTACCAGATAATTTCCTTTCCTTCTGTACAGGGAGAGTCCACAGCTGCATTCATTACTTGTGGGAAATACAGAACGTTGCCACCAGAAGGAGGCAAAGACACCCCAGTCAAAGGCTTAAATACCTCCCACACTTCCCTCACCCCCCAGTCATTCTGCCGAGGGAACAAGGAACAGTAGGAGAAATGTCAGGTTGAAAAAGGTGCCAGAAGAGTCCACAGCTGCATTCATTACTTGTGGGAGATTATACCCAAGCTACAGAGGACACTGAATGCTAACGGGAGGGAAAGAAGAGGCGGACCAAATCTGAGGACACCACAGCCTGCAACAAACCCATTCTCCCGAACGCTACTTCAACAGAAGTTAAAAAGAATGCTAGGAGGACCAGATAGTCACCCAACAATCAGAACCATATAGATCTCATGCCAGAGACCCAAGATGACATCACTGCTCTCAATCTGAGCCATAACCTCTGAGGAGGCTAGTGTTCCGCTGACCCCTAGGTCAAGCGAAAAAAACACCCCTCCACTAAAATAAAAAAGCAACTAAGCCTCCATAGTCTAAAAAGAACAGCAAGGCCTGGTTCCCTGATAGGGGGGGGGAAACCTTCCGATTTAGAAAGGGAAATGACATATAAAAAAAAACTCTTAGGGAGAAACCCCAAACAAATCTCATAACACAGCCTTAATAAAAAGGAGACTCCTTTAAGGAGTTAATTTCGCAAGATTGCAACACAGGTACTATGGCATGTAGAAAACAATCTACAGGCAGAATAGATCATTGAAGAAAGGAATTTAAAGACCACCTCCTGTACAAAAGTAACCTGATGCAACCCCCTAAAAATAAAGGCTTAACTCCAGACGGAGCAAAAGAACTAAACGCCTGAAAGATCAATGAACCTCTGAAACAGAAGAACAAACAGGAATCGAAAACTGCTTTGCGAGCCCCCATTAGAGGAGCAAGGACTGCAGCTGGATTTAAACCGCAACCTTCCGCATGCTAGGCAGCTAAGGTAACCCTCAGGTTATGACAGCTAGCTGTTCCAAAAAGGACTGCTCGAGCCAGAACTAGCTAGGAAGGCCCTTCTCCAGATCATCCTGAAGGAAAATAAAGTAAAAAAACCTTGTAATCCGATAGGGAGCCAGAACGATCTAGCTCCTCCCAGCGTTTCACCATACCTATGATAGATGACGAGGGACCAACTACTCACTGACGGAAAGGACCGTAACTTTTCAAAAAACTCGTCTCTTGGCTAAGACCAAATGACCGCTCGCAACCCGCCTCAGAGGAAAAAGATTCCATGACGTAAAAAAAAAAAGACCCCAATCCAGCAGATCCCTGTAACAAGGGCCATGGAGGTGAAGCCCACCACCAAACACGAGATCCTACCATCCACACAGGAGGAACTCTCCTTCTCCAAAAGAGATCTACCCACTGAGAGGTCCTAACTGGTACAAACCCAGAAGACCAAATTCTCAAAGCAGAATAGGAATAAACGGAAGGAACTCCTGTGATATACCTTTAAGGTATATCTCCTCCTATCCACTTCCTTTCACTACTTAAGTAACCTCCTCCCTCAGTTCATTGCCTGGATATTGTAGTTGCCACTTGCTTAACACTTTTTGAGCGTAACTAACCTCTATTGCCTCAGGTCATTTCATTTTATGAATATATCTCTGCCGTGAATGCACTTGACTTTCAATCTCATCAGCAGAGGATTTATCTCCAAGTCATCCCTGGTAACCTCTCTAAAACAGCTGACGCTATTACTTACTGCCTGCAGTTTGCAGCCGGAATCTCTGACCTCGCTATCTCATCGCCGATGTGCAGGGAGCAGCATAACCGTAACTTCTTTTGCAGCCGGAATCTCTGACCTCGCTATCTCATCGCCGATGTGCAGGGAGCAGCATAACCGGAACTACTTTCCCGTCTTCCGGACTTCACCCAGAGGATCACGCCAGCTCCAGTTCCAAGGCAGAGAAAAACTAGGTTTGCTCTGAGCTGTGAGTTGTTATTTCGGGTTCAGTGAAGGTATTGTGATCATCAGTTTCGTTCAACCTGATTGTATGTTGATCAGTATTGCTTGTGAACGCATTTGCTCTCTAAAATCCGTAACTGTATTACTTGTTACATTTACCTATCTGATTACACTGAGTTACCACGCATCCATGTATTTACCAGTCACCCTCTAAGAGGTATGTCAGTGAGAGTAAAATCGGAACTTTAAGCTGTCCTATGTTGATGCAAGATTTGAACTGTTGAATCCGAATATTTCAACCATCTTAACTAAACTGGACTTTGCTATAATCTCACACTGATCTGCAATTCCTCTGATTTATTAGCTGCATTATTTGGGTTTTCTCTAATTAGATCCTATCTTGCAGTTTCAATTTATAACTAAGTAATTTGCTCACAGTGTCTTACTCAATAATCATTTAATTTATTGGGATTTGTATATACAAGAGCAACAAGATTACTTTACATATAAACAAGGTTAGTCACTTAAATCCTTTAAAGAGACATCACATACCTTTAAAGAGACATCACAACTCCTGATCCCCGGACCCCCATAGGACACTCTCTCCCCATAGGCAGTAAAGCGACAAAGTCAAAACCGCCCCAGAAGAGCTAAGAGAAAACTCTCTCAGGACAGGGAGATCTGAACGGAACACTGGGGATCGATTCCCCCAACCGATATTCCCTGTAAGTCTGTAAAGACAGATTTAGAAGGAAAAAAAACAACGCCATGCTGAAGACTTGGCCTCGGCTAGCTATATCACGCTCCACCGCAGTACCAACGAAGGCCAGAAGGGGGACTGGAGGACAAAACCCGATGAGGAAATTTGCAAGATCGAAAAGGAAAAAATTTCCTGTCTCTAAGACAAAACAGCATCCAAGATCCACCCTGGTGTCTATACCAGAAAACTCAAGTCTAGATCCCACTCTGAGGATCAAAAAGACAAGAGAGAATCCCTAAAAGTCTCTTAACAGCCGATGGTAAGAAAACCAGAAACACCAAGACCCGGGAGTTACTGTAACATCTGGAAGCAGGATACTACCACATTAAACCCCAGATCTCAAAAAGGAAACCTAGGATCAGAACGAGGTTTACTGGAAGATACGGTTCCTAAGAACCGGATTTGCTTAAAAGGATGAAACAGGAAAGACATCCTTCCTGAACAAAAGGGAAGAGAGAACCTTACATTCTCCGGCAAAAAAGAGAATTAATAAGTTCTGTTTAAAAATCATAGAGCCCAATTAGGACGGGAAGTCTCTCCCCTTATTGGACCATGTTCCAACAATGGAAAGAAAATATACCCACAGAGCGATAGATACCGGGGCAATGACTCCAAAATCACACAAAAAACTTCCCTCTCTCTGCAAACCAAGAGAAGAGATACTGCCCAAAAATAAGCCTAGCTCCGGCCTCTAGAACCCCTAGAACCATATGATCCAGAATCAAGCGCCCATCCAAGATAATACCTAAAACAGGTTGAGCCTGTTCTCTAGGATAGATGAACCTGCTGTTCCTGGGCCGGAAAGCTAGAAAAATAAAAACTCCTTCCCCTTTGTAGAAGGAAGGAGCAGACTTAAATAGTACCCACAACAGGTCCTGCCTGTCACCTAGGATACGACGTATCTGCTAGAACACTCAATGGCTAAACAGAAAATTCTTAGGTTCCAGAAATGTTAGAAAAACTGAGAATAATCAAATTAAAGAATATAAGCTGTGAGGCTTAAAAATGTTCTCGAAATTATCGGGGGAAACCATCTCCCCAAAAAGAGATCTACATGCTTCCACCGGAAGTCACCAACAATCTCGACCATCTAAGTCGATAGTACCAAAAATCCACTGTAACGAAACGTCTTTCTAAGAAGGAGTTTCTATACCAACCCAGAGCTCTAAAAACAGAAAAACTATCCGAAACTGAATAGAAAAGGTAAAAATTAAAATAAACAAGTGCCCAAAACTGAAAGGAGTGTGCAAACAAAAACAGGTCCAGCCTGTCACACGACACAAACCCCCATAGAGCTCGGAACTGGGATTCTAAATAAACAATAAAACAAAGAGAAAATCAAGACGATAAGGAATAGGATCACCATCCCTCTCCACTCATCTAGACAAGATCGTTATCTGATTTAGAGGACTGAGATTCATATGACGGATCAGTACTGGGAACCTCTAACATCGCCAAAATCTCTCTCAGAAGTAAACGCAGGCGTTCCAATCTAAATCTAAACTCTAAGCCATCCGCAGTCGGAGGAAGCAAGTCCGTAGACTCCGACCCAGAAGGTTCTACCTCTGAAGCCTCAGAGGGAACCGCATCCCCAGAGGACTGATCGGACACAATCATCATTTTACACAATGGTCCTTGGGCAGGAGTGCCTGGATTAACCCTTCGCTTGCACGGAGTAGGAAGAGGTAACATCGCTAAGGCCAAAGAGATGGCCAGACTGAACTGCGAAGTAACCTCTGGTGAAAAAAAAACTCTTACAGGCGAAGGAGGAGCGGAACTGGGGAAAACTGCATATGTAGGAACAGAAGAATCTAGGGAACACACTTCACTGGATGAAGAATCCTCAGAGGCAGATGGCTCAGTGGTCTCTAACATCTCAACATTAGTTGATGAGAACATCCTATTGTGGCATACGGAACATAATTGAGAGGGCTGTTTTACCCGGGCCTCCTCACAATATATGCAGGTATCAAATTCTAGGATAAAAAACAAGGAAAGAGGCGCCGTATGTGTGAATCCATAACCACAAGCATCAAAGAAAGGACAAGTGCAGGGTACTCACAATATAGGAAGGCACTCAGATGTGCCTGTAGAGGCAGGCTGGTATTTACAGCACACCAGCTGGCTGTATAAGGCACTCCAGGGGATCGTGTGGTAGAAATCAGATGGTCAGTCCAGCAGTATAAGGCTCAGGAGCTTTATTTTGTTCCTTGCTTTATATTCATACACATCTGGTGCTGCAGAGATACTGTTAATCACAGGTGTGGCTGTGAGTCATTGCTTCTCCTTGGATCCCCCTCTAAAATATCAGAATCCTCCATAACTTGTCTAAATTAAATTATAGAAAGAGAAACAACTGGCACCTTATACCCTCAATGATTGGGGCACTCACCACCTCCTGTGACCCAGACAGGTAGAGAAGATGCTCCTCTCTGCAGACACCCGGTCAGGAATCGGGGGGGGGGGGGGTAATGTGACCACTCCCGGTCACATGGTCCTCATGCAGGACTGCCCATGCTAAATAAAGAACTGTGCAGCTCTCGAAATGAAAGATAACCTGTATGTTACATATCCTTACATATCCGCCTATGAGCCCAAACGTTCTTACACATAAGCAGTCGAAATCCCATAACAAATATGATTAAAAACCCTACTGTTTGTTCAATAATCCCCTTCAGGAGATATTAACCCTTGATTCCATAAAGATAAAGGAGTCCCACTGAGACCCTGTTTTCTATTGTTAACATGTGTGTAAAAAATTAAAAAATCTTACCGGAATCTATGCCGTGGAACAGTGACACGGTCCTTCAAGTTTGACAGATTGTAGCAGCGCTTCTGACATGGACTTGAGTGAAGAAAGCAGGCAGCGAAACTCTTCAACACTGATTGCTTAAGGAGCTGTTAATATGAGTCTGGATGGTTTTGCAGAAAGACTCTCCCTGCATCTACAAACTCTAACTTTCATAAATGCTCTCACTGACAGGCTGACAAGACTACTTAAAACTCCAGTCCCATCCCGAAGGGCAGATACCCTTTCAAAGGAACTACTCCGAAATCTTCCAACACTTTCCTGCAAACCTCCTGTGACAAAAGGCAAAGAATGACTGGGGGTGAGGAAATTGGGGGAGGTATTTAAGCCATTGGCTGGGGTGTCTTTGCCTCCTCCTGGTGGCCAGGTTCTGTATTTCCCACAAGTATTGAATGCAGCTGTGTACTCTCCCTGTATTAAGAAGGATATATATGTATATTATATATATATATATATATATATATATATATACAGTATATATAGATAGATAGATAGATAGATAGATAGATAGATAGATAGATAGATAGATAGATAGATAGCCATAATATTTTACCAAAATGAATAAATAATTAAAGAAGTAAAATTAATTTACATGTGAAATAGCAAAGGGTCGCTATTAACAAAAGATTGGTGAATTATTATGAAGACTACAAAACTTTGATATATAAACTCTTCTAGAATAATTATTACAGATAGAAAACCTATTATTAAAACTGCTTGGGACCGAAAAAAAGGTTTGTATTTCAGAATAGTTTTTATTTTTGCATCTGTAAAATGGGACAGTTTGGAGACAGGATGGAACCAAATGTAAACAAAATTTTACGTCATTTGGACAATATTTACATGTCATAATACAGCTTATATATGTAACCTAAAGGCAGTTGTATATCATTTGTAATACGTTTGTATACATAGTACCCTCACTGTACTGTTATCAGAACGGTAATATTTTTTTTTTTTTTTAAATAAATATAGACTATTATTTGCATTTCAGAACACAAAACAACATATAACAAAAAAATATTAACTAAAAAGTTTGGGTTTTAGAATACCGGATTTGAGGATTTGTACCTGTATATAAATTAGTATTATTCGTGTGACAGTGATAATTTAATCTATGTGAAAGGAGATAAGTACTGGTGAAATAATTAGTGGTCACTATTACTTGAGGCACAGGAGACCCCAATAGTCACTATACCATTTCTACAGTTATACTCATTTATTTATTTATTTTTGAATATGTTTCTTTGTACAGGTAGCTCTCGGTTTACGCCGGGGTTAGGTTCCAGAAGGAATGGTTGTAAATCAAAACCGTTTTTAATGTAAGTCAATGGGAAGTAAGGGAGTTAGGTCCCAGGCCCCTCTCAAAATTGGCATAAGTAACACCTAATATATTATTTTTAAAGCTTTGAAATAAAGACTTTAAATGCTAAACAGCATTATAAATATAATAAAATAATTACACAACACAGAATATATAATTAAACTAATTTAAATGAACAAAAACATTTGCTAAACATCATTATAAACCTAATAAAATAATCACACAACACAGACTTTACTTGCATTTTTCTGCAAACAGTTCTTTCTATGCATTCCAATCTGGACTGATTTATAGACAGGAAGGTTGTGTTCCTTTGCAAGCTGCTCGATAGCTCAGGTCTGGTTAAACTGATTAATTTCAGCTTGCTTGGCTTGCATATCTTTGCTGCAACAAAAGCGGACAGCTCCAGCTACTGGCTATTTTAATCAATGCACTGCTTCTCAATGCTTTTCAATAGCAGTCACATGACTGAAAAAAAAGGTTGTTATTCTGAAACGGTGCAAATTGAACCGCTGTAAACCGAGGGCCACCTGTATAATCTTTTCTCTTGGGACAGTCATATGCATAAGAAAAAAATACCTTACTCATAGATCAAAAAGAAAGGCTGCTGTATCCGCTGCCCAAGAAGTAGAAGCTATTGTAATAAAGTATGCTGTGAGCTCCTGAGGGACTAGAAGCCCAACAATGCACTGTACATTCCAATTTTATTTTAACTGTCAATTTGCCTGGAATATAGACTTTCCATCAGTCTTAAAGAGACAGTAAAATCAAAATGCAATATGTACAATGTTAAACAGCTTTCCAGGTTACTTCTGTTAAATTTGCTTTCTTCTCTTGGTATCCTATGTTGAAAACTAAACCTTGGTAAACTGAAAGGAGCTAATGAGCGTGCATGTGTCTATGGCAACTAACAGCATGTGCTTTTTTTAACTTTAATGGACCCATGTTTTATTTTGACTTTACTGTCTCTTTAATGAATCACAAACAGATTATCAAACCCCATCCATGCTATAGAATACAAGCAAGCAGTACATAAGGTGCCATATCCAATACATAAAATATTCTTCCTCAGATATTCTAAAATCTGATTAAAAATGCAAGGAAATCTCTTAAAGGGACATTGTACACTAGATTTTCTTTGCATAAATGTTTTGTAGATGATCCATTTATATACAGTAGCCTATCTGGGGGTGTTTTTATAAAAATGTATAGTTTTGCTTATTTTTAAATAACATTGTGCTGATTTTCAAACTCCTAACCAAGCCCCAAAGTTTTAGATGTATACTGATGTACAGACTTCAGATTGCTTCTGTTTGTATAATGGGTCTTTTCATATGCAGGGGAAGGGGGGTGGTTTGCTCTCAGCCCCTTTCAGTGTGTATCCCAGCTTAACCTCATCAACAGTGCTAAATTAGGAGTTTCTAAGTACATTTTTAAAAGTTTTTATACTGGATTTTTATATCAGTATCTGTGCATATTATATTACTTGCAGTTAAATGAAAATTGGTGTATACTGTCCCTTTAAAGGGACATTAAACACTAAGGCCTAGATGTAGAGTTGGGCGGTAGCCGTCAAAACCAGCGTTAGAGACTCCTAACGCTGGTTTTTACCGCCCTCTGGTATTTGGAGCCAGTCATTAAAGGGTCTAACGCTCACTTTCCAGCCGCGACTTTTCCATACCGCAGATCCCCTTACGTCAATTGCGTACCCTATCTTTTCAATGGGATCTTTCTAACGCCGGTATTTAGAGTCGTGGCTGAAGTGAGCGTTAGAAATCTAACGACAAAACTCCAGCCGCAGAAAAAAGTCAGGAGTTAAGAGCTTTCTGGGCTAACGCCGGTTTATAAAGCTCTTAACTATTGTGCTCTAAAGTACACTAACACCCATAAACTACCTATGTACCCCTAAACCGAGGTCCCCCCACATCGCCGCCACTCTATTAAAATTTTTTAACCCCTAATCTGCCGTCCGCACGCCGCCGCAAGGTACGTTATACTTATGTACCCCTAATCTGCTGCCCCTAACACCGCCGACCCCTATATTATATTTATTAACCCCTAATCTGCCCCCCTCAACGTCGCCTCCACCTGCCTACACTTATTAACCCCTAATCTGCCGACCGGACCGCGCCGCTATTATAATAAAGTTATTAACCCCTAATCCGCCTCACTCCCGCCTCAATAACCCTATAATAAATAGTATTAACCCCTAATCTGCCCTCCCTAACTTCGCCGACACCTAACTTCAAACATTAACCCCTAATCTGCCGACCGGAGCTCACCGCTATTCTAATAAAAAATTTTAACCCCTAAAGCTAAGTCTAACCCTAACCCTAACACCCCCCTAAGTTAAATATAATTTAAATCTAACGAAATAAATTAACTATTATTAAATAAATTATTCCTATTTAAAGCTAAATACTTACCTGTAAAATAAACCCTAATATAGCTACAATATAAATTATAATTATATTGTAGCTATTTTAGGATTAATATTTATTTTACAGGCAACTTTGTATTTATTTTAACCAGGTACAATAGCTATTAAATAGTTAAGAACTATTTAATAGCTACCTAGTTAAAATAATTACAAAATTACCTGTAAAATAAATCCTAACCTAAGTTACAATTAAACCTAACACTACACTATCAATAAATAAATTAAATAAACTACCTACAATTAAACCTAACACTACACTATCAATAAATAAATTAAATACAATTCCTACAAATAAATACAATTAAATAAACTAACTAAAATACAAAAAATAAAAAAGAACTAAGTTACAAAAAATAAAAAAATATTTACAAACATTAGAAAAAAATTACAACAATTTTAAACTAATTACACCTACTCTAAGCACCCTAATAAAATAACAAAGACCCCCAAAATAAAAAAATGCCCTACCCTATTCTAAATTACAAAAGTTAAAAGCTGTTTTACCTTACCAGCCCTAAAAAGGGCCCTTTGCGGGGCATGCCCCAAAGAATTTAGCTCTTTTGTCTGTAAAAAAAAACATACAATACCCCCCCCCAACATTACAACCCACCGCCCACATACCCCTAATCTAACCCAAACCCCCCTTAAATAAACCTAACACTAAGCCCCTGAAGATCTTCCTACCTTGTCTTCACCATGCCAGGTATCACCAATCGTTCCAGGCTCCGAAATCTTCATCCAAGCCCAAGCGGGAGCTGGCGATCCATAATCCGGTGGCTGAAGAGGTCCAGAAGAGGCTCCAAAGTCTTCATCCTATCCGGGAAGAAGAGGCGATCCGGACCGGCAACCATCTTGATCCAAGCGGCATCTTCTATCTTCATCCGATGACGACCGGCTCCATCTTGAAGACCTCCACCGCGGACCCATCTTCTTCTTCCGACGACTTCCCGACGAATGACGGTTCCTTTAAGGGACGTCATCCAAGATGGCGTCCCTCGAATTCCGATTGGCTGATAGGATTCTATCAGCCAATCGGAATTAAGGTAGGAAAATTCTGATTGGCTGATGGAATCAGCCAATCAGAATCAAGTTCAATCCGATTGGCTGATCCGATCAGCCAATCAGATTGAGCTTGCATTCTATTGGCTGATCGGAACATCCAATAGAATGTGAGCTCAATCTGATTGGCTGATTGAATCAGCCAATCGGATTGAACTTGATTCTGATTGGCTGATTCCATCAGCCAATCAGAATTTTCCTACCTTAATTCCGATTGGCTGATAGAATCCTATCAGCCAATCGGAATTCGAGGGACGCCATCTTGGATGACGTCCCTTAAAGGAACCGTCATTCGTCGGGAAGTCGTCGGAAGAAGAAGATGGGTCCGCGGTGGAGGTCTTCAAGATGGAGCCGGTCGTCATCGGATGAAGATAGAAGATGCCGCTTGGATCAAGATGGTTGCCGGTCCGGAACGCCTCTTCTTCCCGGATAGGATGAAGACTTTGGAGCCTCTTCTGGACCTCTTCAGCCGCCGGATTATGGATCGCCAGCCCCCGCTTGGGCTTGGATGAAGATTTCGGAGCCTGGAACGATCGGTGATACCTGGCATGGTGAAGACAAGGTAGGAAGATCTTCAGGGGCTTAGTGTTAGGTTTATTTAAGGGGGGTTTGGGTTAGATTAGGGGTACGTGGGTGGTGGGTTGTAATGTTGGGGGGGGGTATTGTATGTTTTTTTTTACAGGCAAAAGAGCTGAATTCTTTGGGGCATGCCCCGCAAAGGGCCCTTTTAAGGGCTGGTAAGGTAAAACAGCTTTGAACTTTTGTAATTTAGAATAGGGTAGGGCATTTTTTTATTTTGGGGTTCTTTGTTATTTTATTAGGGGGCTTAGAGTAGGTGTAATTAGTTTAAAATTGTTGTAATTTTTTTCTAATGTTTGTAAATATTTTTTTATTTTTTGTACTTTAGTTAGTTTATTTAATTGTATTTATTTGTAGGAATTGTATTTAATTTATTTATTGATAGTGTAGTGTTAGGTTTAATTGTAGATAATTGTAGGTAGTTTATTTAATTTATTTATTGATAGTGTAGTGTTAGGTTTAATTGTAACTTAGGTTAGGATTTATTTTACAGGTAATTTTGTAATTATTTTAACTAGGTAGCTATTAAATAGTTCTTAACTATTTAATAGCTATTGTACCTGGTTAAAATAAATACAAAGTGGCCTGTAAAATAAATATTAATCCTAAAATAGCTACAATATAATTATAATTTATATTGTAGCTATATTAGGGTTTATTTTACAGGTAAGTATTTAGATTTAAATAGGAATAATTTATTTAATAAGAGTTAATTTATTTTGTTAGATAAAAATTATATTTAACTTAGGGGGGTGTTAGTGTTAGGGTTAGACTTAGCTTTAGGGGTTAATACATTTATTATAGTAGCGGTGAGCTCCGATCGGCAGATTAGGGGTTAATTATTGTAGGTAGCTGGCGGCGACGTTGTGGGGGGCAGATTAGGGGTTAATAAATATAGGGGTCGGCGGTGTTAGGGGCAACAGATTAGGGGTACATAGGGATAATGTAGGTAGCAGTGGTATACGGAGCGGCAGATTAGGGGTTAAAAAAAATATGCAGGTGTCAGCGATAGCGGGGGCGGCAGATTAGGGGTTAATAAGTGTAAGGTTAGGGGTGTTTAGACTCGGGGTACATGTTAGGGTGTTAGGTGCAGACGTAGGAAGTGTTTCCCCATAGAAAACAATGGGGCTGCGTTAAGAGCTGAACGCTGCTTTTTTGCAGGTGTTAGGTTTTTTTTCAGCTCAAACTGCCCCATTGTTTTCTATGGGGGAATTGTGCACGAGCACGTTTTTGAAGCTGGCCGCGTCCGTAAGCACCATTGGTATCTAGAGTTGCAGTGGCGTTAAATTATGCTCTACGCTCCCTTTTTGGAGCCTAACGCACTGAAAACCCAGCCATTCTGTGAACTCTAAATACCAGCGGTATTTAAAAGGTGCGGGAGAAAAAAAGCATGCGTAGCTAACGCACCCCTTTGGCCGCCAAACTCTAAATCTAGCCGTTAATAAATGCAACGATGCATTAAAAAAAAGATCAGCATGAGAATAACATGTGCATGTATTTTTTAAAGTTTCATTAGTTGTTTAAATACTGACAAAATAAAACAATGGTGGCTGCCATGTTGTAAATTAGGTTACTTTCTCTGCTGTGGACAATAACGGACAGTAATAAATAGGTCACTAAAGTGTGTAGTCAATGGCTGTGTGGAATATAACAGTGTTCTACACTTCCATTTGTAACAGCATCTGAAAAACTCACAATTTCAGAATGGAATTACAGTACAGGAAAAGGTGACAAAATAAATAATGAAAGTATATTGCATGCAGACTTTTTTTTATATATCTCATAGTGTTTAATGTCCCTGTAAGATGAAAGTCAGAAATATTTTATGAATCTAGAGAATTAGGCTAAAGAAAACTTAGGAAAGATGAGAAAATGACGATAACACTTTAACTTTGGCTGACAGAACAAAAGGTCAAAAAGAAACTATGCTTTAGAGAAAATGTTATGAATAATAGCTAACAATGCAACTGGGTAAGGTGCACCCTATTTGATCTATGTCTGATGAATATAAAATGCAACTGTCTAAAAAAAAAGTTTTAAGTTTAAGTTTCCAAAATCTAACACAAAGTTCAAAATATTGATCTTAATCCTAAAAATAATTCAATAACAAAGCTCACATTTATATATGTTTTCTAACTGCTTGCTCACCTGACCTCTATAAAATGTCTTCATCACAATATGCTCTTTTCACCTTCAACAAACACCTACCCCTATGCCTGCCTACAAGACTTTTCCCCCTCAATTTACATTTAGACAGGCATATATTTTAAAGGGTTAGGGTACTGTAATAATTTTTCTTTTAGTATGTTCACAGTTATTGTTATATTAAATGCAAAGTATTAAATGTATCGGAAATTGCAAACATGTATATTTGAATTAGCTGCTTTTGCTCATTTAAACTACCTACTATGGTTCTCAAGAACATGCCCACTAAAATGGGCTGAGTCTGCAAAAAGAGTAAATCTTTTCTCATTCTCTCTTTACACAAAACGCTCCAAGATAGCAATGCCCAGTAATAAAATGTACAGCTTGACCAACATGCCCCAGTAATAGGGTAAAATAAGGGAATATCTTTGCATATCTTTTGAAGAGCTTCGGGCACATGGGGAAAACAAAACAATAGCATGTCCATGCTATTATAGATATGCTCAGACGTTTCATTATTTCTTAATAACAAACTTTACAAGGGATCATTACTGAACTAATCTCATATGCATCTTGATTATTGCCAGAGTATTTCACATTTCCCACTATAACACCAAGTTACCAATCTATATTACAATAACACAGTAACTTATTAATCAGCTGTGCCTCATATGTGTACACTGCCTAGGTGTCCTCTCAAACATCATGCATTCAAATTCACTGACCTAGCAACTGCACCACTATCACACTGTTTTAATACACTGAACACAAACACACACTACATTATTTATTATTACCTCATCTTCCTCATCCTCACTCACACATTGCATGAATGTTCCCCCCCTCTCACAAACCCTCTATTAATTTAGCAGAAAAAGTCGTACACATTTAATCTACAAGCATCAACTGTTTTAAATAAGTATTTTTAAATGGTTTATTATCCAAAAAGCATGATATATTCTTACACTTAAATCAGTGCCTAGCTGCCCCACTAAAAGCAATAATTAATGAAATGCCATATTCGCAATATGTATTACTGTTGGTTAATTCTAAACACTCATACCAATTCCCTCAATCATGTACAGGTACAAACTCCCCCCAAACAGCACCAGTTAGCCTGGCACTATAGCTTGTCATTTTTTTTATCCTCCCAGCAAAACCCCCCAAAAACCAACTCACCATTTTCACTCTGGTAATAAGTTCTCTGATACACTGTAACGCGGTTTCCTAGCAACGAGGTTGCGAAATCTCGCGATAATCTATCCATGTATTTCCGGGGGTTTTCCTGTGACATCGCTTGTGGCAACGAGTAAACATAATCGCTGCAACATTGCTGGACAGGCTGATAAATAGCTGTAGCCGAAGTTATTTCATTTCTCGCCGAACCTATTTATTGCTAGAGCTCTCCGGACAGGCAAATAAATAAGTTTAATAAACTAGAACCTTTTGAAACCTATGCGTATACAAGATAGATACATATGTGGTGATGATTGGCATGATGGTAATATAGTGATACATTTCAAGTTTACTAATTCAGTAGTACTGTACTCCAATTCGCAAAACTATATATATTAATCATTGATTGACATAACCCTTACCAATATAAAACCTCCTGGAACCTAGTCATTCATGTGGGTTAGAAAGCCATGATATGGTATATAAAAGTCTACATTTAATAAAAAGTGATTGTACTTTTTCTCTTCTTTGAGGTCATTTTTTAGTGAGAAACCCACACATTATATATTGTTTTTTGTTTTCAGCAGACCCAGCAGATTTAAACCATACCATTTTTTATGTATTTATCATGACTAGAGAATTATACAAAAAACAGAACCAGAGCTGCGGAATCTGTTGGTGCTCTACAAATACCTGATAATAATAATTACAAAAATACACATATATTTTAATGATAGGCCAATAAAAAAAAAGTTATATACTTCCATGACCCCCTTATTTAAAAGCCCAGAAGCCCCTATATAATTTATTAGCCAGATGATCACTGTGTGATCACCTTGCATGAATTAATGTGCATTTATCTGAGCAGAGTCTCATGCGAGCCCCTATGTGCAGGTCAACGTCATGTAAATATACCCAAGAGCCCTTTGTTATATGAGAATAATCCTTTTTTCATTTGACTATAGAGTGTAGGGGAGGGACGCACACTATTTTTTACAACTTCTTTTTATTAAAATTTTAATAAGAATATACTTTTTTTCACACTTTTTGTTGTACAATTCTCACATCATGATATATACATAAAATAATAATAATAATAATAAAAAAATCAAAATAAGTGATAGCACCACTTCTTAAAAAAAATGCTTTATTTTGGGAGATTCCCCCATAACAAAATACAGCAGCGACATTTCGGGTCAAACACCCTTAATCACACTGATTTCAGTAACACAACCTTATGTTTAGATATCCTGTGTATTAGTAAGGATACACCCCAATACTCCATCTATTTCTTGATCTTTGTTAACCTCTTTATTCCCAGTTCTTACAAATTTTTTAAATCTTGCCATCTGGTGGACTTCCAGGTTTATAGATTAAGTAATACATCAATAATACTTATAATCCAGCAGGAATTAATTTTTGTTCACATATAAAAAACATTTATCTGAAAATACATTTAAGCACACATCATTAAAAAACAATATCAATAAATTAAAAATAAATGCAGATCATAATCACTATGACCACATGGATGGGATAATCAAGTCAAAATTTAAGTTTCATGATTCAGATAGGGTATGCAATTTTAAACAACTTTTTAATTCTCTTTTATCATTAAATTTGCTTTGTTATCTTTGTATTCTTCGTTTAAAGCTAATCCTCGGTAGACTCAAACTGATTTCTAAGCCATTGAAGGCCGCCTTTTATCTCAGTGCATTTTGACATTTTTTCACAGCTAGACAGCGCTAGTTCATGTGTGCCATATAGGTAAAATTGTGCTCACTCCTGTTGAGTTATTTATGAGTCATCACTGATTGGCTGAAAAGCAAGTCTGTCAAAATAACTGAGATAATGGAGCAGTCTTTGTAGGCTTAGATACAAGGTAATCACAGAGGTAAAAAGTAAATTAATATAACAGTGTAGTGCAAAACTGGGGAATGAAACATTTTAAGTAGACTATTCCTTTAAAGTGCCATAAAACATGCTGAGATCTATGCATATCCAAAAAGAGCTAATTAAGTAAAAAATAGTTTGCATAAAAAAATAGTTTAAAAATTGCTGGCAAGTATTTTAAAATAATTTTCAAAAATAAGCAAAAAATACTTAAATAGCCATGCTGTCTGGAGAAGTCTGCTCCATCCCCTCTTATCAGTGTTTAGACACAGGCATTGTATTTCAACTTAGTTCACAGCTTCTAGGCATGCTCCAGCAGATAATCCCTATGCACTTTTGCATTCTACCAAAGCAACAATAAATATAGAAACGGCCATAGAAGGAAATGTGTGAGCGAAGTTAGAGCTTTACAATTCGGAAACTTAAAAGACAGGATTAATGGTGAGGCACTGCAGTATAAATTTGCAGGTAAAGTAATTAAAGTACATATTATTATATTTTGACATTATCCCAACCTGTTTTATGTCCCTTTAAGTACAATGTTCCTTTAAATTTGTTCTCACACAGACAGTCTATGAAGTTCTCTAAATACGTAAAGGGACAGTATACACTCATTTTCATATAACTGCATGTAATAGACACTACTATAAAGAATAATATGCACCGATGCTGATATAAAAATCCAGTATAAAACTGTTTAAAAACTTACTTAGATGCTCTCAGTTTAGCTCTGTTGAAAAGGTAGCTGGAAAGCCCACTGCAAGTGGTAAATAAGACACTCCCCCTCCCCCTTTCTTTGCATATGAAAAGACCCTTTACACAAACAGGAGCAAGCTGGAGAAGGTAGCTGACGGTTTTCACATAAAACTTTGGGGTTTTGTTAGGAGTCTGAAAATCAGAGCAATGTTATTTAAAAATAAGCAAAACTATACATTTAAAAAAAAAAAAAAACTTTATGGGCTATATAAATAGATCATCTACAAAACATTTATGCAAAGAAAAAATGAGTGTATAATGTCCCTTTAATCCTTCTTTCTCTGATTCTTATTTCTGCTAATTGTTTGGGTTATAATACAGATATTTATGATCAGATCAACACACAACACTTTACAAACTTTTAAGTCTAATAATCCACCTCCTGTGTCAACAGCTAACAGAGATAAAAATAGATGGCTCAACACTCATATAGGTCACTCTGAAAATGAATCATTCTTTTGTTTGTGATCAATAGTGTTCCTCTGCCAGCTACTGCATTAGATAGTTATTGCCATTTATTATATGCACTGAATACATTTTATTGAAAAAGAAAAGTGATAATCACTGGAGGAAAAAAAAAAAGGAAAATCATCTCTAAAAATTAAAGGGACATAAAACACTTTGAGATGGTAATATAAAATTATGATTTGTATGTATAAAAAAACTTTGCAAAATACTTTCATTATTTATTTTGTCCCCTTTTCCTGTAATTCCATTCTGAAATTGTGAGCATTGCAGTTCCTGTTAGAAATAGAAGTACAGAACACTGTTAAATTCCACACAGCCATTGGCTGCTTACTCTAGTGACCTATTTATAGATGTCCTTAATTGCCCACAGCAGAGAAGGTAACCTAAGTTACAACATGGCAACTTACATTGTTTTCGACACTAAAACATTACACTTATTATGTTAATATTTAAACAGCTAATGAAACGTTAAAAAATAAATATACATGTTAGTAACGTACTTATCGTTTCTTTGAAAGCATCATTCTATCTAGCATTTATTTAGGGCTAGATTACGAGTGGAGCGCAAACGTTTGCGCCCGAGTGTTAAGGGGTTTATCACAAGGGTTTGTCCTCATTAGGCTTACTGCTCATATTATGAGTTGAAAGTAAACGTGATCATTGATATGTAGAAATATTTATTTATGAATAAATAGAACATATTCTATTATGTACAGAACATTGGATTATATTGTTGTGGCATTTATTTTTTTGTGAAAAATGCTTTCAGCTTCTATTTTATGAAGTTCCTTCATATATTTGAAGGTTTCTATCATGTCACCTCTTTCCCTTCTATCCTCTAAACTATACATATTTAGATCATAGAGTCTTTCTTTGTACGTTTTATATTTAAGACCGTGTACCATTTTAGTAGCCCTCCTTTGGACAACTTCTAGTTTATTTATATCTTTCTGAAGAAATGGTCTCCAGAACTGTACACAGAATTCCAGATTTGGTCTAACTAATAATCTGTAAAGTGGCATAAGAACCTTGCTATTTCTGCTACTAATACTTCCCCAATGCAACCAAGTATTCGACTGGCTTTACTGGCTGCACTGCTGCATTGCAGGCCCGGACTGGCCATAGGGCAGAGGCCGCGGGGTAGTTTAGCCACGCCCACTGTGACAGTGGGCGGGTTTTACACGGTATACAAAAAAAAAATTGTTGCTTTGGAATTGGAAATATTTAATATAACAAATAAATAGTGTTTAATAAAATGTTAATGTTTAACGTCAATAATTGGAATTTGGTCAGTGGTCACACACACAGAAGTAGTCGTCTAATGTCTACTCAGTTCACTTCACAGGGCCACTTAAACCGCCATACAAGCTGCTGCTGGCGGCAGCACACAAACATAGATACAAGTTGCTCAGTGCCACTGCTCATCATAATACTTCCCATATAATTTAATTTTACTAACTACTACTACAAACAACATTCATTCATTCATTGGCAAAATGGCATTCCAGCGGCTGCGGCACCATTTCCCAATTCTGATCGGCCAAGCCGCACACACAGGCGCACTACACTACTTGCGCCGGAAGACTTCCGGCCTGGCTGGGTCTAACTGAGGCTGAGCACGCACGCACTGTGAGTGACGTCACACTCACACATACCCAGGGACGCGCTGCACGCGGCTGCACACTCATGCCACTTGCCGGGTGGTCCATGTGACACAGAGGCTCAGGCTGCGAGGCTGACAGACTAGTGCTGTGGGGCGGGCCGCGTCAGCCTGTGTGTCACGTGACGTGGGTGTCGGTGTGGAGGCCAGGAGGAGGCCTCAGGCCTGAACTGAAAAACAATGCTACCGCCGGGCCGGGCCGTGGGTCTCCTGAGTCCTCCCTGGGGCTGGGGATTGATGACGACTTGAGGCTCAAGCAGGCGGCTGGCTTCGACTCAGCAGGGCAGGTAGGAGGTCACTCTGCTGGTCTCAGACAGAGACTTAGAGGACCTTTTCTTTTGAGTTGGCAATGGTCGGTGTAGTAAAACATTACTATATATATAACTTAAAATTATAACTATATACATAACATGATTGATGATGAATAATTGATTGATTCATTTACTATCCTAACTTGAACTAACTTAGTTCCAGTCCTAGCTAGTACTACAGGCTGCTTAGGCAGCCTAAGCAGCCTGTAGTACTAGGCTATGTTTGTACAAAAATAGCAGTCACTGTTTCTCTGAGAGTCTCTACTCTGCTGCGGGCTGTTACACACACACGTGCCATGGACTTCACTTCAGTCTCCTCCATGTCACGTGGCTGCACAACAGCACAACAATATTATCTATTTATTGTTGGGCTGCTGGTCCTGGGTGGGTGGGGACTGGGGAATATTGGAGGCCCGGAAACAGAAAACACGTGTACCGTCTATGGCTCAGACAGTGTGGCTCAAGACTCAAGAGGATTCAGAAGAGCACGCAGAGCAGACTGAGTCAGACAGTAACTCAAATTATTACCCCCTGTGTTCCATCCTGTGGCTGAGTGAAGCAGCCTGAGTGCCTGGGCTGGCTGACTGTGACAGCTTTTATCAGCAGTTGGACAGGTAATCTGTTGCTTTCAAAAATATTTATTATTGAATTGTATTTGCTGGAATGCTGGTTCAGGCTCACACAGAAACCCTAGTAATTCTATCCTAAGTAAGTAATCAGTGCAGTCACAGAATAGATTAATCATGTCTGATGATAATTATCATAAATTATGACAGTCAGTATGTTGTGATGATATGTGAGTAGTGATGGCATCATCATGACATATATATTATATAATTTTTATGTCATAAATTATATAATATATATGAGTCAGACTGTCAGAGACTGAGTCATGATGTCATCATCACTCACATATCACAACATACTTACTGACTAACTATCATAAGTCTGACTGTGACTGTCTGTCATTCACATGTCACAACAGTCACATACTGATATATTCTGATTCAGTATATATCAGTATGTGAGTGACTCATAATGCAATTGTTTTTGCTGCCTTGGATGATCATCATCTCTTGAAGTCTTGAATTGAAGAGATTAATGATGATCAATCATCCAAGGCAGCAAAAACAATTAAAGATATCATCATGCATTGCCCAATATGTGTTAAGTGTCAGTGACATAATTATTTGTGTCATATATATATATGTGTGTGTTGTGATAGTTTTGTGCAATTAATTTTTTCAAATATGTTGTGTGTTATGTGACATTACCATATCCGTTGTGCCCTATAGCTGTTTCTGTTTGTGTCATTATGTGACATATACGTTATGCCCTACCTACAGCTGTGTGTTATAATATGACATATACGTTGTGCCCTACAGCTGTGTGTGTTATAATATGATATATACTTTGAGCCCTATCTGTGTGTTGTAATGTGACATATATTTTGAGCCCTATATCTGTATCTTATAATGTGAAATACTTGTGCCATATATCTGTGTTATAATGTGACACATACATTGTGCCCTATAGCTGTTTGTGAAATACTTGTGCCATATATCTGTGTTATAATGTGACACATACATTGTGCCCTATAGCTGTTTGTGACAATATACTTTAAGCCCTATATCTGTGTTATAATGTGTGACATATACTTTGTGCCATATATCGGTGTGTTATGTGACATATTCTTTGTTGAATTGTGCCGTATATCTGTGTGTTATGTGACATATACTTTGTGGATTATAGCTACCCCTAAATGTGTGTTATGTGAGTGTGACGCACACTTTGTGACCTATAAATTAGATCAATGATCATCCAAGGCAGCAATAAGCAAGTCAGTGACTGTCAGAATCTATAAAACCTGTTGTACTTAGCCTAATTCAATGAAGTAAACTTTATTTTGTTGCATTAGACTAGCTGCAACCAGTTTTATAGATTCAGAGTCAGCCATCAGTAATCAGTATGTGTAATGATTAAATTGCTTATTGCTTCCTTGGATGATCATTGTTAATCTTCTCTATTTTTTATTTTTTTATTTTATTTAATTAGGCTAGCTAGCTACAACCAGTTTTATAGATTCTGAGTCTGCCATGTTTCACTGTCAGAGTGTCTGCAGCAGTTCTCAGTTCTTACTTGTGAGAACTGACAGTAAGGACATGACAAAAGGGCTTCCTTCCTAGGCGTAATAATTGTTAAAGGGATATGAAACCCAATATTTTTCTTTTTTTAATCTTTTTTTATTGCTAAAAAAGATATTGCAGAACTAGAAAAAGTTCAGAGAAGGGCCACAAAGCTAATAAGGGGATTGGAGAAATTAACCTATGAGGAGAGGCTAGCCAAACTGGGTCTGTTCTCTTTAGAAAAAAGGCGCTTGAGAGGTGACATGATTACTTTATATAAATATATTCAAGGCCCATATACAGAGATGGCAGAAGCTCTTTTTATTCCAAGAAAATTGGTTCTGACAAGAGGTCATAATTTAAGGTTGGAGGAAAGGAGATTTAATCTCCTGCAACGGAAACGTTTTTTCACTGTAAGAGCAATAAAATTGTGGAACTCATTACCAAAGGAGGTAGTGAATGCCAATACCATAGATACATTTAAAAATAGTCTGGATAAATTTCTGTATATAAACAAAATTCATGGATATGATTGCTAGTATTAAATGGGTCACATTTTAATGGGGTTATTTAAGCTTAACTGGAGCTTTTTGTAAGTATTTTAGATTTGTATAGGTTGAACTCGATGGACTTCAGTCTTTTTTCAACCTTATCTACTATGTTACTATGTTACTATGTATAGCAGCATTTTTTATATATATTTACTCCTATTATTAATTTAGCTTCATTCTTTTTGTATCTTATCTGAAAAGAAAAAAATTTTTGGTTCAGAATCTGGGTAGCACTACCAATCAACAAGTATTGTTACCCAGGTTCTGAACCAAAAATGGGCCAGCTTCTAAGCTTTCATTTCTGCTATGTCAAATACCAAAAATGATAATAGGAGTAAATTAGAAAGTTGTTTAAAATTGAATGCTCTATCTGAATCATCATCAACCCTCAGAATGATTGAAATACTGTTTGGCATTTAACTTTGCACAAATCTTATTCTGCTAATACCCATGAATAACACTGACAATCATGCTAAAATGACCCAACATTGAATATTGTGATATACTATTACTGTATATGACTTCTGTTATCAGGTTTGCTTTATTATTCTCGTATGTTAAAGGGATAGAAAAGTCAAAATTAAACTTGCATGATTCAGTGCAGGCCTTTCTAAGACACTTTTAAATTCACTTCTATTTTCAAATGTGCTTCGTTCTCTTTAGTATCCCTTGTTGAAAAAGAATACGCACATATCACACACTAGTGGGAGCTGCTGCTAATTGGTGCCTGCACACATTTGTCTCTTGTGATTGGCTAAATAGATATTTTCAGCTTCCTGTCAGTAGTGCAATGCTGTCCCTTCAGCAATGGATAACAAGAGAATGAAGAAAATGTTATAATAGAATTAAATTGGAAAGTTGTTTAAAATTGTATGTTCTATCTGAATCATAAAAGAAAATGTTGGGGTTTACTATCCCTTTAAAGGAGCAGCAATGCGCTACTGGGAGCTAGCTGAACACATCAGGAGAGGCATATATGTGCATCTGCCAATCAAGAATTAGCTCTCAGTATTACCTCCTAAGCCTACATAGGTATGATTTTCAAAAAAATTATTCCAAAAGAACAAAGCAAATGATACACAGAGCCTATAGATCAGTAATTAACTCCTTAGCTGACAACATAGCAGCAAATCAGTCTTTCACGTTAACACTGGTCATTTATTTTTGACTTGTTCCCTCACATAATCGCTACTTAAAGGGACAGTGAACATCAAATTAAACTTTCATTTTTCTTATTGGGCATATATTTTTAAACCAGTTTTCAATTTACATTTTTCATCAACAGGAGCTTACAGATGCAGAGCACACAATTTGTAATCTAGAGCCCACTGTATTGCTATAAACCAAGTTAGAATGCTAGTTATTGAAAAAAGGAGCAGTGCAGCTTTTTGAGGCAGTGACTAACAAGATAAAGACATTAAACACCTTGTAATTACAAGATATTTCTGTTGCATTGCTATAAAATAGCATATTGGCCAAGTAAAAACATTTAAAAACAAATTCACTTCTTCTTTGATGCAATTGTTTTTCAATATGTTAATACAGTCTGCATGCCTGCATAGTATGGCAGGTGTTCTCTACTGAAGCCAGTTAGGGACAGATGTCTAGCAGAGTTAGCTCTCAGACCTCTGCAGTGTGTATTTCAAATTCTGATAAATAGAATGCCCCCAATTTGCAAGGGTATATTACATGAAAAGGGGCAAAATAAGAAATTAAAGTATAATGCAATTGTTTTTTACTTTGTATACCAACAATTTTTATATTGAAATCTCAAGGTGTTTACTGTGCTTTTCATATTTTTATAGACATGGCTCCGAAAAAGCAAAAGGGAGGTGCGGAGAAAAAAAGAGAAATCTAAGAAGTCTTTAGAAGCTGATGCACAAAAATGTTCAAAAATTACTGATATGTTCGACAGCTAATACAAGAGATCATCTGCAGAGAAGTAAGGGAAGTTGGGTATGTTTTCACTACAGCTTGAGACAACCCAGGATATCACCAGCAAAGAACAGTGCTCTATTATTGTTCGCTATGTAACTGATCGCATCAATGAAAAGCTTCTTGTAGTTGTAGATTGTGAGTCTTCTACTGGACAAAGCATGTTTAACTTGCTAATGCAAGTTATAAAATCTTGTGACCTTAACATCAAACTATACATTGGTAATTCAACTGATGGGGCAGCGAATATGCAGGGCCAATACAATGGTTTAACAGTCTGGCTGTCAAAAGAATCTCCAGACCAAATTCATGTCTGGTGTTATGCACATATATTGAATCTGGTACTAGGGGATACCACAAAAGTTGTGATTGAAAGTGCTTCATTATTCAGCTTATTGCATGATGTTGCAGTATTTATTCGTGATTCTTACCAGCGAATGAATATATTGGAAGATGTTAGTCAAGATCCTCATCATCGAAGACTGTCATTGATTGGTGAAACTCGCTGGTGGTCTAAAGATGCAGCTCTGAGAAAAGTGTTTGGTGGATTTTCAAATCCAGATTCCGCCTTGTATCTAAGTTTGATCTATACGTTAAAAAGAGTTATAGTAAGTGGGACATTAGTAAAACCAGATATGCGTGCAAAAGCCTACGTAGAAGCCCTGCTCAAATATGAGACTGTTATTACAGCTCAACTTTTTCTTCGAATATTTGAGCTGACATCACCGTTGTCAAAACATCTACAAACAAATCAAATGGATGTCTTAAAAGCTCATCAGATGGTACGGGAACATATAAAAAATTAAAAACATTTTCAAGAGATTTTGAGTCTGTAAAGAAAGCTGCTGATAGTTTTGTAACCTGGGCAAATGACAAACTTGAAGAACAAGAAGATTATGAACTTGAAGTACAAACAGCACTACCGGAAAAAAAGAATAAAAAAAGTAAAATGTATGGCTGGTGAGTAAGCAGTAGATGAACCCATTTCTGAATCTGCTCGAGCTTATAAAGTTAAAGTCCACAATGTAATCTTGGACATGGTCACAGAGAGCATGAACAGATGTTTTCTCAACTGTGGAGCTCTCTATGTTGACTTTGCTTGCCTGGAACCAAGCTCTTTTTCAGAAATCACAAAATCTGGACTTCACCCACCAGCAATGGAAGAACTGAGTAAACGAATGGTTAAATTTGATGACAGTATATCTGCTGAGATTCTGCGTTCACAGCTAGTAAATTTTTCTTCGCAATGGGACAAGCTGAAAACATCACCACTAGAGGTTTATACACTTGTGGAAGAAGTATCTACAGAAGACCAGGAATCTGATGATGCAGAAATAGAGCTGGTGAACAAGTCATGTTCAGCATGTAAAAACTGTGGAATTTGCTGCTATCTAATTCTACATCGTTATAATTTGTTAACAGATGCTTATAATGTGATTGGCTTGGCCTACAAGTTTCTGCTGACACTCTCTTTCACTCAAGTTGCCTGTGAAAGAAGCTTCTCAACTTTAAAATATATCAAAAACCGTCTCAGAAGCTCTTTATCCCAGGAACATTTAAGCTCTTTTATGCTAATGTCAACAGAAAAGAATATACTTATGAGCCTTGATTCTGATGATGTCATTGACAAAGTTGCAGAAACTAGTGAACTTCTGCAAAAGCTGCTGAATCCCTAGTGAATATGATATGATCTGGCTGATTAGGCTGTGGGCATACCACAAATTCTCTTAAACATAAATCTCTTTTCAAAAGGCAACTGTTTGTATAGTAAATTTATAGTTTGTTTCCTATTTAATATAAGACATTTTTAAAATATAAGGTTAAAAAAAAAGGCAAAAAGTACTTAAAATAAGCTGTTGCTGTTTAAAATAAAAAAAAAACTTGTTTTAATGTGAATGTTTTATAGTTATGTGCACTAAATGCTTTGCATTTATTTAATGTACCTTGTGTTGCAAATTAGTACATTAACTGTGTTTGTCATTAAAAAGTTGCACTTTATTTTGGTTTTTGTTGTGTTTTTTTTTTTTTTTTTTTAAATATTTTACTTAATTTTTTCATACCAACCATTTGACAAAATCAAATAAGAAATGGTATGGGGGGTTGGGCCTCTTTGCCCTAAAATGCCCGGTCCTCTTTTTGGTCCCAGTCCGGCCCTGCTGCATTGTGTACCAAATTTTAAATCATCTGAAATAATAATTCCCAAGTCCCTTTCTTCTTTAGTTACAGTCAGTAATGTACCATTGAGACTATAAATAAACACATAGATAAAGTCAGCTCCAGAGCAACTATGCACTACTGGGAGCTAGCTTAAAACATCTAGCTAGCAAACAAAGTAAGGGGATGGTCACAATCTTTTTTTAATTTGCTCCAGATATCAAGTTTCCTAATTCAGATAATATTATCAGCATGTTTTTTGAGTGATTAAAATCCCAAATTTTTTGGGGGGGCGGAGCCAACTACCAAAGGTGATAGACGTTATACAGCAGAGCTCCTGAAGAATTATTCCTAAAGCTTTAATTCACAGAACTCTAGGACCCAATATCCTTTGCGTATCTTACTCCTAGGATGGAGGACTTTTCTACACACATCTTTTCTCTTTTGGCAGGCTTGCTAGACAAAGCTGACAGTCAATATAGCAACTTAAGATCCGTCTTTGCAGAGCTGCGTAGCCAAGATGGCGCTGCTTGCATACTCAATTCTGACATCCTCATGGCGAGTCAGACAGAAGACTCACTGATTATTGCACCTTGCTCTGACCAGTTCCAAGAAAGGCAGCCTAATGGGAACTCAATTCGCATTCTACCGGGAACTACTAATGGCAACCCGATACAATCGTATGCAACTGACACACTCCACATGGCAGCTGTCACTTCAGGATCAACAGGATTCCCTCAGGGCAAGACTGCGCAGCACCCGTTGCCCACTGTGTCTCCTTGCCGAAGCCTACAATCACCTCTGAGCCCTAAAAAGCGCAAGACACTAAGTGCTAAGGGAGGTCACTATGAGCAATTGAGGGGCCACTCGAAACAGCCGCTTGTAGCGCTCACCGCTCTTAGCACTTCTACAGCAGCAGTCCCTGTGGAGGTCTCGATGCGATGGTCCACCAAGGGTAAGAGATATCGGTGGGGAGATGACATGGGGGAGACTCAGCACAAAGGTTCCGGAGTGGAGAGTAAGGGAACACGGAGATCCGCTCCGGCAGGGAAGCTATCCCCTCACAAGTGGGACTTGATTGCTGGGGCTGACCAGTGCCACCGCTCCCGGCTAAGGAAATGTTTTGATACGTTTACCTGCCCTGTCTTTAAAAGCCTGTATGTGAGAGAAGGTGTCGGCTGAAATCCCTGCCGTTACAAGTCAGATCAAAGGGTTCAATCGGATGGCCTTTCGCCTAGCCATAATCTGACTGTAAGAGATAGAGCTAATTTGAATGCACCTAATATGCGCTCGTTTGGGACACTATATATATTCACAGCTCCTGCATAAAACCTACAATCCCAGTTTGTAAACTATATGTTAGGACCTTTACACACTAATATGAAGTGCAACAGTACTGTCTTACCCCTCATGAAGAGAAAGAGTTGGAAATTGGGACACCACTGAAAATTTAGTCAGTATTTCTGTGCTAGTACCTTGTTCAGTTTCACAGGGCATTTGTTTTTCTTTTGCTAACATGTCACTGAGATTTGCTGCCACAAAGCACCTTCTGTGCTGTCCTTTTGAATGCAGACTTCATTGTGACTTTTGCCTTTTATACTTCTGTGGCACTATATCATAAACCATGCTATTTTAACCTGTATGCTGGCAATGATGTATTGGTGTTGGTATGCTGCTTACCTTGAGTACACATTCACATTTAGAGCTTTAAGGTTATGGATGTGATATGTAGATTTATACCTATGTCTGTGGAGATATGAGAATAATACTTCTACATAGACCTGTGTAACATAATGTCACTGTTTGAACATAACCTAACAGTACAAGATATGCTATGTAAATATCTCCTCTTATTGAGCTTTGTCTGCTTAAAGTAAGCCAGAGTGTTTGAGTTTAGATAATTAACCCCTATGATATACACTCAGCATTAGAGATGGCAGGAGAGACCGCTATCATACCATCTTCCTTCGCCAGACATAGTTGGTCTCAGCTTAGATTAAAATTTATCTTTATATAACATTTAATAGCTTATTTAAACTACGCCATTGCAGAATAGCCTCTTTTCTACCTCTGCTATTATTTTGGGATGAGCAGCAGACCTATGCCTTAGTGGAATGTTTTTAATCCCATAACTCTAGTCAATACCGTAACTTCTTTTCATGTTAAAGCTGGAAGCCACAAGAAAAGAAACTTATGTTTAAGAGGATGCCAAGTTTTCTCTTTCCTCCACTATATAGATTCCCACTGACTCCTACAGCTCATCTGCTCCCCAGTTTATACAGCATGAACTAGTTGTTCCCCTCCACAAAACTCTTTACTATAGATACTTAGGCCTTTTATGATGATAACATTGTCTGATGTCCTGGCCTCTGATTTATCTATAACATAAGACCTGTATGTTTTAGTTCTGTTTTGGGATACTCTAATGGTGTCACAAGAGCCATTACTATTTCTGCTGTTTTATTACTATGTTTATACCTACGTTCTCTTGACTGTTGCATTCTGTGAAAGCCTCTACAATACTAGCTTCCTACACACCCCTCCCTGTACACCATAGAGCGACTTATATACTATTGATAGATAGTTGGTTGACACAAATATTTGATACATATATTTAAACTATTAACATACAGTTTGATTAGCTGGGACATCTTAAGGGGAGTTATTTCTATTACCAGCAACATACTAGTTTATGAATGATTAACAGCAACTGGGTAACAAGCCCCAAACCTGTTCTATGTTGTGTTTAATAGTTATTGTTGTTTATTTATATTATTTGTTACTAACTATCATTTTCTGTGGCTGTATGAATATCATCCCTAATTTATCTATGCGCTTGCTCATATTTCTAGCACATAATAGTTGTCTTCGTTGAGCCTCTCTCCTCCCTTTCCCGCTGGTACTTAATGCCTGCGGGTCATATCCCTTATCCTTTTTCCCGCATCGCCTATAGGTGGCACTCCCCTAGGAGAGGGGCTCACCCAGAGGCTCCCCAGGTCCCCCAGACCCTGGCTATTCAGGATATGGCCTTCTTAGACACCTCTCAATTCTATCTGACCCCTCTCCTCCCTTTCCCGCTGGCGATTAGTACCTGCGGGTCATATCCCTTCTCCTTTTACCTGCACCGCCTATAGATAGCACCTTCCCTGGAGAGGGGGTCATGTAGTGGCCCTTAACTAACTTTTTGTGTCTATAGAGATGCCCCCCCCCCCTGTTAGTATCCTCATTGGCAATCTCCCTTACATCCACATGCCCTAGTTTTCATATTTTAGAGATGTTATCCAGGAGTATACTCAAAAGCCCTGAGATCCCATTCCATTTCACATCGCCCTGTAGTTTATATTTTCAAGACAAATTATCTAGCTCCGCCCCCCCCCCCTTCCCTTCTCCCCTCCCCCCCCCCATTATGAGCGGCTCTTGCCCGCTGCATCCCTCATCCCCCTATATACGCAGGCCTACGGGAGGCCTGATAAATGCTAGCTCCCTTCCTCTCACTATTTTCAGCGTATAGAATACCCCTTATTTGAGAGTAGGGACCATTAGTTACCTGTATTATAAAACTGAGACTTAATTTTTATATGCCCCAGTCACACATGTTTTGATTTCACTGTGCGCATTCTGTATTTAAGGTCATAAAGTCTGTGCTATAACTTACGTTCAATGTTATCTCTCTGTTTTCAACCTAGATATCTTCCATATCATTGACTCCTATTATTATATAAATATTGAAACTCTATTGTCTAGATAATATCTTAACAAATCCTATATTAGCACACCAATGTCTTAATTCTTATGTACCTTTCATATGTGATCTGTATCAGCTATTTTTCTTTTTGTATTTGTCTTGTGCTGGGACACACTCCCTTTTCTGTTATTTCTATCCATTGTCTCAATAAAAAATTATTTAAAAAAAAAAAATCCCAAATTTTTGAAACAAAAATGACCAACCTTGTAATATTTCAATTACTGTAAACAGATTGTGACATGAAAATCTTCATATTGTAAATTACATAGTAAACTGAGAAAAACAGAGAAATGTTGGATAAACCAGAGCACTCTTATTTTATCAATAGATCAGTATATTGAACAGTGAGGTAATATACAGTGGGTGTAAAATAAAACTTAACATTTAATTATATAAATTAAAAAGGTACTAATAACTACCAGTGTAGTGTATTAAAAGCTATATTGTAGTACAATGGAGCTGGCAAGCCCAGGAAAGTATCCTTGAGGACGTAGCTGCACACAATTTGACCATAAGTTTCACCCATATAACAAAAAGGAAAAGGTCTGCTGCAAAAACACCATAAAATGCTCATGGATTGCACAGAAAGCTAACCCTAAGTAAAGAGGACAAGCCTCACAACAATTATGCTAGACTGGTGCAATGCTGGAGCGGTGTGTATTGCAGCAGAAATTCCAAATTTAACAAATTAGGGTTAATACAATGTAAGGTGCTGGAAACGTCTTATGAGGCTGCAGAGCTCTTACTTTAAGCTCCTGATGCGCATTTCGCCATATGCTGCCTTTGACAAAGCCAGAATATGGGGAATTGCGCATCAGGCGCTTAAACTAAGAGATCTGCAGCCTCATAAGACGTTTCCAGCACCTTACATTGTATTAACCCTAATTTGTTACATTTGGAATTTCTGCTGCAATACACACCGCTCCAGCATTGCACCAGTCTAGCATAATTGTTGTGAGGCTTGTCCTCTTTACTTAGGGTTAGCTTTCTGTGCAATCAGTGAGCATTTTATGGTGTTTTTGCAGCAGACCTTTTCCTTTTTGTTATATGGGTGAAACTTATGGTCAAATTGTGTGCAGCTACGTCCTCAAGGATACTTTCCTGGGCTTGCCAGCTCCACTGTACTACAATACAGCTTTTAATGCACTACACTGGTAGTTATTACTACCTTTTAATTAATATAATGAAATGTTAAGTTTTATTTTACACCCACTGTATATTACCTCACTGTTCAATATACTGATCTATTGATAAAATAAGAGTGCTCTGGTTTATCCAACATTTCTCTGTTTTTCTCAGTTTACTTACACGGATAATGAGCACCCCCCACATGACTTATTGTGATCAACCAAACTTAATAGTATATGGGTAAGATTACCTAATCATATATCATATATTAGATTTTGCATTACTTTGGGGTCAGATATAAACTATACTTAATTCCCTCCCTACCTTATTATTCTAAATTACATAGTAACAAGGTAAATTACGTTGCTAGAAGCCAGAAGTCCATTGAGTTTAATCCATACAGACCCTAACAGATTTACAATAAAGAAGCTGACAATTGAACTTACATTAAAGGATCAGTAAATAATCAACAAATGCATGATAACAAGACAATGTAATAGCACGTAGGGGTAGATTTATTAAGCAGCGGATGCTGTAATCTACCCCCGTAGTTTCAGGTTACCCTGAAACTGAAGTTAAGAAGCAGCAATCTTAAAGGGACAGTATACACCTGCATGTAATAGACACTACTATAAAGAATAAGATGCACAGATACTGAGTATAAAACTGTTTAAAAACTTAATTAGAAGCTCTCAGTTTAGCTCTGTTGAAAAGGTAGCTGGAAAGCCCACTGCAAGTGGCAAATAAGACACTCCCCCCTCCCCCTTCTTTTGCATATGAAAAGACCCTTTACACAAACAGGAGTAAGTAGCTGACGGTATTTAAATAAAACTTTGGGGCTTGGTTAGGAGTCTGAAAATCAGAGCAATGTTATTTAAAAACAAGCAAAACTATACATTTTTTTTAAAAGAAAAAACAACTTTATGGGCTATATAAATAGATCATCTACAAAATATTTATGCAAATAAAAAAGGATTGTATAATGTGCCTTTAAGACCGCAGCTCCTTAACAAGTCCACTACCTCTGAGGTTGCGGACAACAATCATCCCGATCAGATACGATCGGGATGATTGACACCCCCTAGCTAGCGGCCGATTAGCTGCGAATGTGCAGGTGGCGGTATTGCACAAGAATTTCACGAGAAATGCTTGTGCAATGATAAATGCCGACATAGTCTGAACTCCTAGAATGTAGTAGATTTTTTTCTGACAAATTTCAAAGTTATGTCTTTTTACACTACTCCTGTATCATGTGACATCCATCAGCCAATCACAAATGCATATACATATATTCTGTGAATTCTTGCACATGCTCAGTAGGAGCTGGTGAATAAAAAAGTGTAAATATAAAAAGACTGCACATTTTTTCCATTTTCAATTTTGGCTAATCTGATTGCTCTTTTGCATGCTTTGTTACATTCCTTATATATTTGAAATATTGATTGTACTAAGCTCTTTGAATAATTTAAATAATAATAATTTCCTCTTAACACATTTTTATTTAGCCACTTTGGCTTGGATTGATTTATTTTACTTTTATAACAATGGGGTATGTGTTGATGTATTTATTTATTCAACAGGGTTGTAAAATGTTCTCTGTTTATCTTCTGTGTTTTTATTTGAGAATATTTTGTCCTAATTTTGGAATTTATGCAATTTAATGCTTTCCTTCAATCATTAATTTTCCTTCTTTTAAATTAAACGTATTGAGAGAATCCTTCTAACTGCTTATGGAAATTGATTTAAAATTTGACCATGTTCTAATCACTGTTATCTAAATATTCTTTAACTTCTATTTTTGTTATTATTTCTGTATTGTCCAATAGCATAAAATCCATTATAGCTTTTTTTCTAGTTGGCTCCTCTATTAAGTGTGACATGAAGTTATCTTTGAGTGTTTTTAAAACCCTTTCTCCCTTAGCAGTATTGCTAGTTTGCCCCAGTTTATTTCAGGATAGTTAAAATCTCTCATAATTACAACACTAGTATTATTATTAGCCTTTGCTATTTGCATTAGGGATTTACTTTCCTACGTGTCACTAATGCTGGGGAGCCTGTAGCATGTTCCTAATAATAATTTTTTCAACTCTTTATTTCAACTCAGCATTAATTAAGATGATGGGCTGTTTTTTTCACCATGCAGATGACAGTGAAAATAGTAGCTGTGGATCAGAAACCACTTACTTTAGTGAGCTGAAGGAATTTTGAGGTAAAGGGGAAAATTTACTAAAATGTATTTGCTGCATTTAAGCCTTTGTGGTGTAAGCTTGCACGAGGGGGCCTACAGCCATAAATTTAAGTAGCATCTTTATTCTCTCCTCAACCTTAGAGGTGGTGAAAAAAATCACTCTGAGACTTTTTTTGAAGTGATTGACATTCCCTGTTGCATGAGAGTAGGGGGCCTTGTGCAATGTTGAATTTTATCATGTGATGCTGCATCATAAGTGCCAATTGCAGGAGGACAGGTTCTCCACTATAGAGTTTCTCTGTTCTCCGTCTGCAATCTTGATACATTTTCCACAAAATATCTTCCTTTTTTACATAGAGATGTTCAGGTGATATTTCTTGTCCTTTTTTTTTACAGTGATGCTGCATTACTTTCTAGTGATTTAGCATATGGATATTATGTCATTGTAAGTGATCTCTACCCCTGTGAAGTCTGTCTGCACTATCATTTCTCTCCAGGCTGTAGAATTTGTGAGAATTAGGCCCTTAGTGGTCTGGACGAGTGAACACAGAAATAGGCTCCCACTGCTGACAGACATCTGCACTACAGCTAGATTGACAATGTGCTGGAGAAAAAGCACTCTCTTGAGCTTGTCAATGCAACATAACAATGAATTTGAATGAAATAAGTTAAAAATTATACAATTTATAAATTTCAAACTACCAAAGGTCATTAGATCAAGTCAAAAGCTATCAGCAGAATTCATGAAAATACATTCAGCCAAGTCAGCTGTAGCATCTTCTAAAATCCCAATTATAAGTCTTTTATTCTTTTTTTCTGAAAAACAGCACTTTTTTCTAAATTAAAAAACTTAAAAATGGCTTGACCAATTTAAAGTGAATGTAAAGTTAACCATATAAGTAAAAGTGAAACGATAGAAGTGCAAAGATGAATGAGTTCCATTCATGAAATCGTTAGTATATACTTTATCTTCAGATATATTTAACTAGAAACGCTATAGGGATAAGATCTGAAGCTTCTGTCATCATTTTCGGCAATGACAGATTAATCGTATACAATCAACTAATCGTTCTTCCCCCCCCCCCCCCCCCCCCCCCGGGGCGTTCAGCCCCTTTGCACAAACGTCACTGGCAAGGGGGAAACAACGATTAGTTGATTGCAGTTGATTCATCTGTCAATCAATCAGGGTAGGCCTTAGGGCAAGGCGGGCGATGCGGCCACCTAGGGTCCCACGGTTAGGGGGCCGCGCTAGGGTCCCACGGTTAGGGGGCCACGCCAGTTCAAACTAAAATATATATTTATTTTTTTGTGTGCCATTTTTGTTTTAATTTTTTGGGTGCAATTTTTGCCCGGGCACAGGTGAGTGACAGGAGGCACTGGGCGAGTTTGTGTGGCTGTTACACATGCTCCTACAATTTGAATAATTGGAGAATTATACTTATTATTCGCCAATCATTCAGATCCTGCCTGGCTAAGAGGGTTGTGACTGGTGGTAAGAGGGGAGGAGGAGCAGTGAGAGGACGGTTACATCACGACTGTCACCCACGTGAGTCAGAAAGTCAGTGGAGGAGAGGCGAGCCGTAAGGAGGAGGTAGGAGCAGAGCAGTCGTCGTGCAGCAGAGATAGTGGGAGTCGCAGCAGAGTGGGAGTGTCAGTGTGGGACCAAAGAGAATGTAAGTCAGGGGCTAGTTGGGCGGTGATGATGGACATTATAAGTCTATATGCGTCATGATTACAGTGAATGCTTGTAGCTGTAAGTGTAGTTGCTAACTATATACCCACTTATTAACATGAAAGGAAGGGGAACAGTTAGGGTGTGTGTACTATCCTTATAAGTAAAAAGGATGGATAAAAAGTTGAAAGTTTCTTATCAATGATATCTAGTGAAAAGCTGCTGTATGTATGTATATATATAGTGGTGGCGGTGTTCCCCCAACACCCCCCACCATTCAAAATTCCAGGGAAGCAATTACAGTCAACTGTGAATTAAAGTTACTTTTATGAAGGTGACTCACCACTCACTGCCTCCTTGGAAAGGGCTTCCTTGGTTTCAGGTGCTGTATCCCATGTGTTGGGGATGTTAATCCTATTCTTCTCACCTCTGGCTGCTTAACATTTAGTTTAGCCAATTGCTTTAGCTGGACAGGTGCTGTTTTTTTCTCCTTTATGGCATCCGTTATTACCAGCTAGCCCTTTTGAAATACAGTCTATTGCAGCATGCTGTTAGCTAACCTCTCGCAGTGTTTATCCATTACCTGTGCTCTCTGTCAGGCCTTTATATGAACTTCAAAAAAATGTATAACAGGAGCACCAGGTAAAGTGATAAAAATTATCAATTTTATTGAAATACAAAGGGTATATTAACCCAGGGTAAGAACACACAGAAAGGAAAAGTTTGAACCAACAAACTGATGAACAAAGGCTGACCGGTTTCGGCTGTTGCCTTACTCCTAGCCTGCTTAAAACTGATTAACAGTTACTGCTTTAAAAACCCTCATCTGTGTTGCCATTGGTTCAGGGGCTCACACCCCATAATCTCCAGCTTCATTCAATTATATACTCATTAAGTGACACCAGAATTTCTACGGTACACTTTTGTGAAAAAAGCATATAAATGTACAAACTAAACAATAACCTTTTAATTCTATAAATTTATAATAATGATAAACTCTTATTCTAATGGTATAACCATTTATAATTGGATGTGCATAGCTTGTGTACATGCTGAAAACCACTCAGGCAAGTGCTAGTGTTATAACAAAGGTTGCCGTGTACTCCGGCTGTACAAAGAAACACTTTATATTTTATAGTGACACTTTAGTACCCACTTCTCTATGTGTCATTACAGTAAATGCTTGCACCTGTAAGTGTAGCTATTAACTATATACTCACCTCTATATGTGACATTACAGTAAATGTTTGCACCTGTAAGTGTAGCTATTAACTATATACCCATCACTGTATGTGACATTACAGTATATACTTGCAGCTGTATGTGTAGTTGGTAGCTATATACCCACCTCTGTATGTGTCATTAATGCTTGCAGTTGTATGTGTAGCTATTGACTAAATACTCACCTCTATATAAATTTGCCAGAAAAAAATCTACTACTTATTTGAAATTCAGAGTTGGTGTTCATTATGTATTTCCACTGTAATCCTAGTTTATTCTAAAAAATGATTGCTTATATTGAAGCAAGATCTTATTTGCATGTGTCCCATAGTAACCAGACTGTACGTAGATCTTAGCGTATGCTATAAACTGATACACAGTAAAATAGGAAGATCATATTTGGTTGAAACATAAGTTAGTTTTATATTTTGTGTGTGTGTGTGGGGGGGGCTGCCTGTGTGTGTGGGCTGCCTGTGTGTGTGTATGTGGGGGGGCTGTCTGTGTGTGGGGGATGCCTGTGTGTGGGCTGCCTGTGTGTGTGGGAGGGGGGCTGTGTGTGTGTGTGGGGCTGTGTGTGTGTGGGGGGCTGTGTGTGTGTGTGTAGGGGGGCTGTGTATGTGGGGGGGCTGTGTGTGTGTGGGCTGTGTGTGTACACATGTATGTATATATCTGTGTACCAGTGTATGTGTCTGAGTGTGTGCATGTATGTGTATATAAGTATCTCTGTGTGTGTATTATATCTGTGTGTTTGTGTGGTACAGTGCATTGCCCCATTTCTTTTGAGTATTTTTTGTTCTGGGTAGAGGCCTGCGCTGTCATTCTGCCTAGGGACCTGCACTTTTGAGGCGGCCCTGGCTGGCATCTCTGTAATGTTCTTGTTATCATAAGAAAACACATAAAAATAAGGCCCAGTTTAACTCAACTGTTCCTTATTGTCAGCATAATTCTTCATTATATACATAAACAGTTGTTCCAATAGTACAAATGGTATATTGCAATAAATACAATGTTATAGTGCTCCACATTAGTGGATTTATATGTTTTTTTTATATAAAATGTTGTGCATTACCTCAAATTATTTTTCTCCCATTTGTTTTTTATTTTAAAAGTTGTGGGGGCGGTGTTGGGGGGGTTGGGGGCGGAGATTTGGCGGGGTTTGGGACGGAGATTAGGCGGAGTTGGAGGCAGAGATTGGGCGGAGTTGGGGCGGGGAGAAAGGGGCCCCATTTTGTCATCCTGCCTTGGGCCCTGCAATGGCTAGGGCCGGGCCCGGCAATCAATTGCTGAAAATGGCAACCAGAGCTACAGATCTTACCTCTATAGCTTTTCTAGTGAAATATATCTGAAGATAAAGTATATACTAACGATTTCATGAATGAAACTCTCATTAATTTTTTCACTTCTATCGTTTCACTTTTGCTTATATGGTTAACGTTACGTTCACTTTAATGAAATATGGCAGTTTTGTAGTCACTACAGCGCAATTCAATTTTTTCAAGTTATGCAAATTTGAATATTTAAATTGAAACAAAAACTTTGTTCAAACAAACTATGAACTATATGGCCAAAAGTATGTGGACATCTGACCATTACACCTATATGAGCTTGTTGGATATCCTAAAACTATGGGCATTAATATGGAGATCCCCCCCTCCCTTTTGCCACTATATCAGCCACCCCTCTTCTGGGAAGTCTTTCCACAAGATTTGTGTTGGAGTAGGCCAAAATACAAAACCATGCAATCAGGTTTTTTTGGAAGGGTAGAAAATGAAATATACGTGGGTGCATTTCAATTTTGTATAGAAGCTTTTTTGTAATATACTTTCATTAGCAAAAATGCTACTAATAAAATGTATTACTGTTTTTCAGTGGCATACGCACATATCAAGTGAGGGCTCGTGCACCAGTATTCAAACACTACACCTTCTCAGAGAGTGAGCAGTAGCGTGTATGTCACAAATTACATCTTCAGAAGCAATACACACCACTGACAGCTCTCTGAGCAGGCATGGGCCTCTATTTAACAAAAAGTCTGGCGGACCTGATCCGACAGTTCAGATCAGGTCCGCCAGACCTCGCTGAATACGGAGAGCAATACGCTCTCCATATTCAGCATTGCACCAGCAGCTCACAACGCCACCCCCTGCAGACTCACGGCCAATCGGCCGCCAGCAGGGAGGTGTCAGTCAACCCGATCATACTCGATCGGGTTGAATTCCGGCGATGTCTGTCCGCATGCTCAGAGCAGGCGGACAGGTTTATGGAGCAGCGGTCTTTGTGACCGCTGCTTCATAACTGCTGTTTCTGGCAAGCCTGCAGGCTCGCCAGAAACATGGGCCGTCAAGCTCCTTTCGGAGCTTGATAGATAGCCCCATGGTGTTTGACTACTGGTGCACGGGAACTCACAGGATATGTGCGTATGCTACGGAAAAATTATATTATTATATGCTTAGATTTCAAATTGAAATGCCCCCATTCACATTTCATTTTTTACATTTCCTTTAAAAATAAATATATGCACTAATATCAATTAAGGGATATACAAGTGCAAAAATCGCTATATGGTCACTTTTAAACTTTGACAAGTAAAATGTTTTTACAATATTTATTTCTATTGTTTTTTAAAGGATTGTTTCCATTTGTGCGTGTTCTTAAAACAAAAAAGGGGACAATGGTTTTCTATTGCAAGAACTTATTATATCTTATTATACTGGATCACTGAAACTTTAAAGCATTAATCACTGCCTTGCAACACAACATTGTATTTGACTAGGAGACCTTCAAATAAGTGCAAAAAAAGTAAGGGAAAGAAACTGAGTCCCACTATTGTAGTCAATATGTCCACTTATATATCACTTTCTAGTTGACACAAGAGTAATGTCTAAATGCATGATTTTGAAGGCAGTGCAAAGTATTTAAATGGGATGGGCGGTGGGTAAATACTTGCTTACATACAAATACAGTATATGCCATTTGAAACAAATCTTATGCTCAACAAGAAGTGTTATGTTGCTCTTAAAGAGACATTAAATTTAAAAAAAATGTCTATCATGTATGTAAGGTTGCAGCCCAGTTCGTACTTTATTAATCTAATTAACAACAAATATAAGAAATAATTTCTTAGGTATATTGTATTTTTAATATATAAATAATATAATAATAAAGGTGGCAACCCTGCTTGTATAGGAAAGAGAACCTTCTAAACAAAGTTGCATTAAAAAAGTAAAGTTAAATAAGTTTAAATTTATTTTTAAACTATCAGGAAGTGTATGTTTGTGCACAATGCTCGCCTTGGGGCAGATTGCTCACTGGCTGATAATTCCAACAACTCTGTTTGTGGACCAAAATGCACCTCCAACAGCATAACAATTTCTGATCTGAGAGCTGACGATAAGCAACATTGTATCATACACACAACCACCAGCTTTCTAAGCAGCTGCAGTGGGCTAATCCAGCATATATACATATGCCTGTAAAATAGCAATAGCTTTTGCTTTTACTAGAAATATTTTTGCTTATACAAATATATTACATTTTTTAGAATTACATCTCAAGACTCAGTAGTTTTATTTTTAATCTTCCCAGTCTGAGTGAATATTTAATTTAGTTACTTGGCCATAGCTTTTTTAAATTTTGAGTAGATGATACTTATTACAATGTAGTTCACTTTTTCTCTTGTAAGGTATATCCAGTCCACGGATTCATCCATTACTTGTGGGATATTCTCCTTCCCAACAGGAAGCTGCAAGAGGACCACCCACAGCAGAGCTGTCTATATAGCTCCTCCCCTAACTGCCACCTTCAGTCATTCTCTTGCAGCTCTCGACAAGGGAAGTAGCTAGAGAGATGTGGTGAATTAGTGTAGTTTATCTTCAATCAAAAGTTTAAGAGATGATATCTTACAGCGCTCAAAATATCTCAATATGCTTTATGATAATGGGGTACCTAGCTACCCCTGAAATTGAATATGTAGTGATTGAATACCAAAAAGCGCCTAGCTAGAGGCTATGAGAAGTGGGTTAATTCTTTAGGATGTATACTCCTATCAGGTGCATATGTTAATAAAAACCAATATTGCTTAAAATATGGGTAGTCTAACAATTTAGGTTAACAATTTAACAAATGTATTATCTACATACAATCAAGACTGGTTAAAAACATGGATCCATGTACATATTACAAATATTGTACAAAATTAAACAATGAATGACAATAAATAACAATTGTTGGTGTTGGCAATTAATTAAAAATATGGGTAACAGTAAATAGCAAATATATAATATTAAAACAAGAATTGGTTAAAAATACTTCATAATGACCTTAAAATAATGTGTTGATAATTAAATCCCTTAAAAGATGTGCATTGTCTATAAAATCCTTGAAAAAGTGGTGCAGGTGTATTGCACCAGTTAGATGATCAATTGATTTGTCTTTAATCCCTTAGATGATGTGTCCTCCTTAATAAAAAATGTCTTAAATGATGTGTCCTCCTCAGTGAAAAAATGTGGAAAAAATAAGTGAAAAATCGGTGTATAAAATTTTTGTGTGTGACTTAAAAATCAAAAATGTGTGGAAAAAATCAAAATTAAAATATTCTGTGATCCAAAATTGGTGATAGTGGAGAATCAATTAGAAAAAAGGTGTGTATAAATACAATTATATAAGGTTCAGATCCTTTATCCAATAGTTATTTAGTGTTTCAAAAGTGGATATGGTGTTGCTGGTGATGATTTAAAATCTCCTTTCCTTTCTGACAAATGCTTTTTGCAGTGTTATTTTGGGTAGTCTATCTGTAGTAAGAGACTTTATCTTCATAAAACCTAAAAACAATAAAACAACATAGTGCAATATTGCTATAATAATGAAATAAATAATAAAATAATGCTCACCAAATTCTGTCAACGCGTTTCGGCCTCTCAATTAGGCCTTTTTCAAGACTATGTGTTCTGGTGAGTTATGGTGGCTATTTAAAGTGTATTCTACCAATCATAGGGCCGTGATTTTGGCGCCAAAAAACGCTATTTTGACCTGACCCGGATGTACTCTTGTGATTCCCCTTACGTTTTTTGTTTATAAGCTTCTATTTTCTTTGCCTGTTGTTCTAATTCTTCTTATTATTAATGCCTTTTATAATGTAGTTCTTTTTGACATTTGATCTCATAGATTTGGTACATGTCGTTGGTTAATTTTCATTCGTTAAACCGGATGTTTATCTCTGAGTGGAACCGGAACCGTTAGAGGTAGAGAATCTGTTTGGTTAGTTCCGTTCCATTCATTGAGCCGGATGTTTGTGTCTGAACCAGACCGGAAGTGTCGAAGGTAGGAAGTGACGTCATTATGTATTGCGTCATTTCCTGTGTGCTTCGTGTTTACAAACATTGCCGGTTACTATGACAATACCTCCGATATTTTGTTGTACAAAGGTGCCAAATAGTTAGCGGAGATTTCTTGATATGTTAATATTTAAAAATTGGTCTATGGATGCCTTCTAGAATCCTTCCTATATAATTATTGGTATACTATCCTCGGAATTACTGATTAAAAACATTCACAAATTAAGTATTGAGTGAAATAATATATCCTGGGAGAAATAGATTAATGACAGTTTTGTCAATACAATAATTGAATTCTATGAATTAATTTGTTAAGTCAGATTTTGGAAGAGATCTAATACATTAATGACTATTATGTCAATACGATAATTTTGTTTAAAAGTTATAAAATTTTAGAATTTTTAAATTTTTAAAATTTTAAAATTTTAAAATTAAAAATTAAAAAAGGCTCCTATGAATAAGTTATTTAAAAAATGGAGATATGGAATACATATTAAATATACAATCCAATTATGAGCCCAAAGTTATAGTAAAAATAAAAATAAAAACTCCATTAAGTTAAAAGAACTCTTTAAAATGAACTTCCTAGAATATGAACTCTCTAACAGGATGTTGTATTATTAAGGTCCTGAATCTAGCTTGTATCTGAATGCTTTAAATTTGACTGTGGTTATAGTATTTAGATAGTCTGGTCCACTGATTTTTTTATTTTCTTGTTTTAATATTATATATTTGCTATTTTTACCCATATTTTTAATTAATTGCCAACACCAACAATTGTTATTTATTGTCATTCATTGTTTAATTATGTACAATATTTGTAATATGTACATGGATCCATGTTTTTAACCAGTCTTGATTGTATGTAGATAAATTTGTTAAATTGTTAACCTAAATTGTTAGACTACCCATATTTTAAACAATATTGGTTTTTATTAACATATGCACCTGATAGGAGTATACATCCTAAAGAATTAACCCACTTCTCATAGCCTCTAGCTAGGCGCTTTTTGATATTCAATCACTACATATTCAATCAAAAGTTTGTTATTTTTAAACGGTGCCGGCGTTGTACTGTTTTTTTACCTCAGGCAGAAATTAGAAGAATAATTTGCCTGAGGTTTTTGATGATCTTAGCAGGTTGTAACTAAGGTCCACTGCTGTTCTCACACATAACTGAAGAGTATGGGGAAACTTCAGCTGGGAGAACGGCCTGCAGAATTAACTGCCCTGAGGTATGTTCAGTATATTTTTTTCTAGATAAGAACTAGAAAATGCTGACAGTGCCTGATATAGTTAAGGTAAGCCTGATTGCAATGATTTAATAACGACTGGCATCATGCTTGCAGTAAAGGGTAATTTTCATATTACTTTCTATTATGGCTTAGTATGTGAAAAATTATATATATAAGCAACGTTTTTTACTGAGGTGATAAATCTTTATTTGGGGCCTAGTTTTCCACATGGCTGTTATTTTACTCCTAGGAATAGTTTTTTAAGGCCCTCTGACTTTGAGTGCATGGTGCACGCTCTAATTGCCCATTTGTTTTTTACATTCTGAGACATCCAGCTTCCCTGAAGGAGTCCCCTGACATATTGGACCTCTGTAAAGGGTTTTTGTGCCTACAAAAGTCATTTTATGGGAAGGTAGGAGCCACAGTAGAGCTGTGGCAGTTTGCTTGTGACTGTTATAAGGGTTTTTACCGTTTTTTTGCTTCGTTTTTGAACCTGAGGGGTTAATCATCCATTTGCAAGTGGGTGCAATGCTATTTTAGTCTATTATATACACTGTAAACATTTCATAGAGTTAACTGCTTTTTTCAGTTTTGCAGTTTTTGTGTTTGTTTTTTTCCCTTAAAGGCACAGTACCGTTTTTTATATTCTGCTTTTTCACATTAATTAAAGTGTTTTCAAAGCTTGCTGGTCTCATTACTAGTCTGTTAAACATGTCTGACATAGAGGAAACTCCTTGTTCATTATGTTTAGAAGCCATTGTGGAACCCCCTCTTAGAATGTGTACCAAATGCACTGATCTTACTATAAGTTATAAAGACCATATTCTGGCTTTAAAAGATTTATCACCAGAGGAAATTGACAAGGGGGAAGTTATGCCGACTAACTCTCCCCACGTGTCAGAGCCTTTAACTCCCGCTCAAGGGGCGCCAAGTACATCTAGCGCGCCCATTGCGTATACTTTACAAGACATGGCGGCAGTTATGAATCATACTCTTACAGAAGTATTGTCCAAACTGCCAGGGTTACAAGGAAAGCGATGGGGCTAGAAAAAATACAGAGCTCTCTGACGCTTTAGTAGCTAGTTCCGATATACCGTCACAATGTGCAGAAGCCGAAGAAGGAGAGCTTCTATCTGTGGGTGAATATTCTGACTTAGGGAAGACACTTCAACCTGATTCTGATATGTCTACATTTAAATTTAAGCTTGAACACCTCTGCATGTTGCTCAGGGAGGTTTTAGCAACTCTGGATGACTGTGACGCCATTGTAGTCCCAGAGAAATTGTGTAAATTGGATAAATACTACGCAGTGCCTGTTTACACTGATGTTTTTCCAATATCTAAGAGGTTTTCAGAAATTATTACTAAGGAATGGGATAGACCAGGTGTACCGTTCTCTCCCCCTCCTGTTTTTAGATGCCGCTACACGGGACTTGTGGCAAACGGTCCCTAAGGTGGAGGGAGCAGTCTCTACTCTAGCGAAGCATACAACTATCCCTGTCGAGGACAGTTGTGCTTTTCTAGATCCAATGGACAAAAAAATAGAGGGTTACCTTAAGAAATTTTTTATTCAACAAGGTTTTATTCTCCAGCCCCTTGCATGCATTGCCCCTGTCACTGCTGCTGCGGCCTTCTGGTTTGAGTCTTTAGAAGAGGCTCTACAGGTAGAAACCCCATTGGATGATATCCTTGACAAGCTTAAAGCTCTTAAGCTAGCCAATTCATTTGTTTCTGACGCCGTTGTTCATTTAACCAAACTAACGGCTAAGAATTCAGGTTTTGCTATTCAGGCGCGTAGGGCGCTATGGCTTAAATCCTGGTCAGCTGACGTTACTTCAAAGTCTAAGCTTCTCAACATTCCCTTCAAGGGGCAGACCCTATTCGGGCCTGGACTGAAGGAGATCATTTCTGATATTACTGGAGGAAAAGGTCACACCCTTCCTCAGGATAGGTCCAACAAATTAAGGACCAAACAGCCTAATTTTCGTGCCTTTCAAAACTTCAAGAGTGGCGCAGCTTCAACTTCCTCTAATACAAAACAAGAGGGAAATTTTGCCCAGTCCAAGCCGGTCTGGAGACCTAACCAGGCTTGGAACAAAGGAAAGCAGGCCAAAAAACCTGCTGCTGCCTCTAAGACAGCACGAAAGATCAGCCCCCGATCCGGTAACGGATCTAGTAGGGGGCAGACTTTCTCTCTTCGCCCAGGCTTGGGCAAGAGATGTCCAGGATCCCTGGGCATTGGAAATTGTGTCCCAGGGATATCTTCTGGACTTCAAAGCTTCTTCCCCAAAAGGAAGATTTCATCTCTCACAATTATCTGCAAACCAGATAAAGAGAGAGGCATTCTTACTTTGTGTTCAAGACCTCCTAGTTATGGGAGTGATCCACCCAGTTCCAAAGGAGGAACAGGGGCAAGGCTTCTATTCAAATCTGTTTGTGGTTCCCAAGAAAGAGGGAACCTTCAGACCAATCTTAGATCTCAAGATCCTAAACAAATTTCTCAGGGTCCCATCCTTCAAGATGGAGACTATTCGAACCATCCTACCTATGATCCAGGAGGGTCAATATATGACTACCGTGGACTTAAAGGATGCTTATCTGCACATTCCGATACACAGAGATCATCGGTTTCTCAGGTTCGCCTTCCTAGACAGGCATTACCAGTTTGTGGCTCTTCCCTTTGGGTTAGCTACAACACCAAGAATCTTTACGAAGGTTCTGGGGTCACTCCTAGCGGTCCTAAGGCCGCGGTATAGCAGTAGCCCCTTACCTAGACGACATTCTAATACAGGCGTCGAATTTTCAAATCGCCAGGTCCCATACAGACATTGTTCTGGCATTTCTGAGGTCGCATGGGTGGAAAGTGAACAAAGAAAAAAGTTCTCTATCCCCTCTCACAAGAGTTTCCTTCCTAGGAACTCTGATAGATTCTGTAGAAATGAAGATTTACCTGACAGAGGCCAGGTTGTCAAAACTTCTTAATTCCTACCGTGTTCTTTATTCTACTTCTTGCCCTTCAGTGGCTCAGTGTATGGAAGTAATCGGCTTAATGGTAGCGGCAATGGACATAGTGCCGTTTGCCCGCCTACATCTCACACCGCTGCAACTCTGCATGCTCAGTCAGTGGAATGGGGATTACACAGATTTGTCCCCTCTACTAAATCTGGATCAAGAGACCATGGATTCTCTTCTCTGGTGATTATCTCGGGTCCATATGTCCAAGGGTATGACCTTCCGCAGGCCAGATTGGACAATAGTAACGACAGATGCCAGCCTTCTGGGCTGGGGTGCAGTCTGGAACTCCCTGAAGGCTCAGGGCTTGTGGACTCAGGAGGAGACACTCCTTCCAATAAACATTCTGGAACTAAGAGCGATATTCAATGCTCTTCAGGCTTGGCCTCAGCTAGCTGCGGTCAGGTTCATCAGATTTCAGTCGGACAACATCACGAATGTAGCCTACGTCAACCATCAAGGGGGAACAAGGAGTTCCCTAGCAATGTTGGAGGTTTCAAAAATAATTCTATGGGCAGAGGTTCACTCTTGCCATCTATCAGCTATCCATATCCCAGGAGTAGAGAACTGGGAGGCGGATTTTCTAATTCGACAGACTTTTCATCCAGGGGAGTGGGAACTCCATCCGGAGGTGTTTGCACAGTTGATTCAACTTTGGGGAAAACCAGAACTGGACCTCATGGCGTCTCGTCAGAACGCCAAGCTTCCTTGTTACGGATCCAGGTCCAGGGATCCCAAGGCAGCGCTGATAGATGCTCTAGTAGCGCCTTGGTCTTTCAACCTGGCTTATGTGTTTCCACCGTTTCCTCTGCTCCCTCGTCTGATTGCCAAGATCAAGCAGGAGAGAGCTTCAGTGATTTTGATAGCACCTGCATGGCCACGCAGGACTTGGTATGCAGATCTGGTGGGCATGTCATCCCTTCCACCATGGACTCTACCGCTGAGGCAGGACCTTCTACTTCAGGGTCCTTTCAACCATCCAAATCTAATTTCTCTGCGTCTGACTGCTTGGAGATTGAACGCTTTACTTTATCAAAACGTGGTTTCTCTGAATCGGTCATTGATACCTTAATTCAGGCTCGAAAGCCTGTCACCAGGAAAATCTATCATAAGATATGGTGTAAATATCTTCATTGGTGGGAATCCAAGGGTTACTCATGGAGTAAAGTCAGGATTCCCAGGATATTATCTTTTCTCCAAGAAGGATTGGAGAAGGGATTGTCAGCTAGTTCCTTAAATGGACAGATTTCTGCTCTGTCTATTCTTTTGCACAAGCGTCTGGCGGATGTTCCAGACATTCAGGCGTTTTGTCAGGCTTTAGTTAGAATCAAGCCTGTGTTTAAACCTGTTGCTCCGCCATGGAGTTTAAATTTAGTTCTTAAAGTTCTTCAAGGGGTTCCGTTTGAACCTCTGCATTCCATAGATATCAAGCTTTTATCTTGGAAAGTTCTGTTTTTGGTAGCTATCTCTTCGGCTCGAAGAGTTTCAGGGTTATCTGCCTTGCAGAGTGATTCCCCTTATCTGATCTTCCATGCAGATAAGGTAGTTTTGCGTACCAAACCTGGGTTTCTTCCTAAGGTGGTATCTAATAAGAATATCAATCAGGAGATTTTTGTTCCGTCACTGTGTCCTAATCCTTCTTCAAAGAAGGAACGTCTATTACACAATCTTGACGTGGTTCGTGCTTTAAAGTTTTATTTACAAGCTACTAAAGATTTTCGTCAAACATCTGCATTGTTTGTTGTCTACTCTGGACAGAGGAAAGGCCAAAAGGCTTCAACAACTTCTCTTTCCTTTTGGTTAAGAAGTATAATCCGCTTAGCTTATGAGACTGCTGGCCAGCAGCCTACTGAAAGAATTACAGCTCATTCCACTAGAGCGGTGGCTTCCACATGGGCTTTTAAAAATGAGGCTTCTGTTGAACAGATTTGTAAGGCGGTGACTTGGTCTTTGCTTGATACTTTTTCTAAATTCTACAAAATTTGATACTTTTGCTTCTTCGGAGGCTATTTTTGGGAGAAAGGTCTTACAGTCAGTGGTGCCTTCCGTTTAAGCGCCTGCCTTGTCCCTCCCTTCATCCGTGTCCTATAGCTTTGGCATTGGTATCCCACAAGTAATGGATGAATCCGTGGACTGGATACACCTTACAAGAGAAAACAAAATTTATGCTTAACTGATAAATTTATTTCTCTTGTGGTGTATCCAGTCCACGGCCCGCCCTGTCATTTTAAGGCAGGTGTTTTTTATTTTTAAACTACTGTCACCACTGCACCCTATAGTTTCTCCTTTCTCTTGCTTGTCTTCCGTCGAATGACTGGAGGTGGCAGTTAGGGGAGGAGCTATATAGACAGCTCTGCTGTGGCTGATCCTCTTGCAGCTTCCTGTTGGGAAGGAGAATATCCCACAAGTAATGGATGAATCTGTGGACTGGATACACCACAACAGAAATAAATTTATCAGGTAAGCATAAATTTTGTTTTTTGTGGTAAAAGTATATATTGTGGAAGTTTTACCTAGTTCTATCCCTAACATACAAAGCCCTCCACAACAACCCACCCTTTTATCTCATTTCTAAATAATCTCCTTGCCACCTCCTTCGCTCAGACCTACACCTCTCACTCCCACTTTCTTAGTCTGTCAGAATCTCCTATGAGTATTAAAACTTTAAACACTTCAGTAAAAACCTTCCTCTAGAGAAGCCTAGCACCTAACCTCCTAGGTTTATCATTTATCCAAAATGACTGCTCCAAACCAGAAACTTATCATCCTCAAATAACCAGTTCCATAATCAGCACTAACCACAACCTATCCCCCCAGATTCTTTGGCATGCCTCCCAACCTTTCATGGCCCATTGACATTTTGAGTGTGGAGCAGTTTTTGGGAGGGGTGGGTCATGGGTGGACCATGGTAGGGCGACTCCGAGAGGGTGATTGTTAAGTGAGCTTGCCATGGGCATGGCTCCCTTAAAACTGGGATACTGAGAGGCTGCTGTAAGACCAACCCAACCTGTGACCTCCTACAGGATGCTGGAAGGTTTATAGTTATGCGTTGGGTGCACTGCACTTAAATGCACAAATAGTTAATAATAAAAACTAAGTACAGGTGCAAAACCCTTTCTCCAAACTACTTGGGACCAGAAAAGGTTTGGATTTTGGAATACTTTGGATTTTGTAATATTTTTATATTTGTAAAACGGGACAGCTTGGAGAGAGGATTGGACCAAGACTAAACAATAGCTTATACCTGCAACCTAAAGGCCATTTTATATCATTTTTAATACTTTTAAATACATAGTACCCTGTCACTATTTGCGGACGACATTCTGTTAACAATCACCAAGCCTCTTATAACCCTCCCAAACTTATATAGCACATTAGACAAATTCTCATGCATCTGAGGATTCAAGATCAATCTAGTCAAATGCGAGGCTTTACAAATAGCAATGCCACCCCATACAAAAAAACTCATAGCACTCAACTTTTTTTAGAGCTCTACTGATTTAGAGCTCTACTGATCAAAATACCCATTCCAGAACTAACCACACTACAAGCTGAATTGGTAGCTTATATCAAAGGCAACAAAACAGCTAGAATATCCCTAGCAACCCTAACACACCATAAAACAATAGGGGGTGGGAATCCCCAATCTAATAGACTACTACAAAGCAGCCATATTAGCCCAAACACTATTACTAGGCAGAAAATCTAAAGCCCCTCTATGGACAACACTGGAGGCCGACAAAGCAGAGTTAGAACATCCCAACGACATTCTATGGAATAGACAACCACATAAAAAGATTACCTTTAAATCGGCTGTCCTAGAATCTACCCTTGCTAACAAAACACTCTATCCTAATTCCAGTACATTCGCGGATGATGCCACTCAGACTCTTGATCCCCAAGAAGAAACAGGGTGACATAGACAAATGGGCAAACAAGAGATTATATATATAGAGAGAGAGAGAGTAGCAGATATCACACACAAAAATAAAAAAATAATGACATATTCTACAAGAAAAATTAACGCTGTTAAAGCGACATTGGTACTTGAACCTCCAACTCACCTCTGCCCTTCAAAAGCACATAAAAGAGACCCCATCCCAGCCGAACTCCATTATAGAGGAGATATATAAATCGAGATCTAGAATGAAGCAATCTATATCTAAGCTTTACCAGGCCATACAGACAGCTAATAACATCAAAACTCAACTTATGTTGAAGTGGGAAACAGACCTGATATCACATTAGAGAAACAAACATGGGATGAGATATTTTGCTCAATCAGCAAAGGCCTCTTAAGTGTAGATCTTCGAGAAAACTCTGTAAAAACAGCATTTTGCTAGTATCTGACCCCAGTGAAAACTGCACATATGACCCAGAAAAACACAAGATTATGTTACAGAGGGTGCAGGGAAGTGGGCACTTATAGACATAGTGGTGGGATTGTGAAGAAATTAACAAAATATGTCGATCCCTTTCAAATTTTAATTATCAAACTACTAGATGAAAACATTTACCTTATCATATCACAGGCCCTCTTACAGATAAAATTACAGAAATATAATAATGCCATCAATACCTTTATTAGAATTTGAAAACCAGAGCGCCCTCCTGGGTAGAAATCTGTAATAAAATCGAAGCCACATACACATAAGTTGGCTTCTTGGGATTTTGATACAAGAGAATCCTTCTATAAAATCTTGCTATATTGGATTCTTATGGGAGAAACAACAATAAGAAGGATATAGCTATAAATGAGTAAAATTTGCATTGGTAACAGGTAACTATGAATTGGATATATGTCTTACACCCCAAACAAAAAAAGGGAATTATTGTATTTACCAGATAAAACAAAAAATAAAAATGTGACTGACACACAGTTGTTTTATATAACCAGTTTTCTTTTATTGGTTGTTACGTTGTTTATAAGTTTACATTGACTTTTCTACTTTGTAAAAAGGTTTTGTTCCATCGTATGTATGTATGACTATGTTTCCCCCTTAATTCCTGTGTTAAGATGATAAACCATAAACTAAAGACCAAACATTGACAAATATATGATGAACTTGTAACACAACAAAATAAGTTCCTATTCTTCTTATTCCTTGGTCAGACGGAACTGCATTAAATATTACTTGGACTTAACCAATGTAATAGAGTATTATGTTTATACTGTGTTTTATTATGTCAAGATTTCTCTCAATAAAATGAGTTAAACATATAAACATAGTACCATCAGAAAGATACCGTACAGTACTGTACACTGTCAGAAAAAAGTCTACGGTTGGGGTACGTTTGTGAATACTTAGGGTACAACTGCTGTGGTTGTACCCTCAATGGATCATAATTACACCTTAAAGGGACACTAAACCCAAACAAATTCTTTCATGATCCAAATAGAGAATACAATTTTAAACAACATTCCAATTTACTTCTATTATCTAATTTGTTTCATTCTTTTGATATCCTTTGTTGAAGAAATAGCAATGCACATGGGTGAACCAATCACACGAGGCATCTATGTGCAGCAACCAATCGGCAGCTACTGAGCAAAGTATATCAAGAGAATGAAGCAAATTAGATAATAGAAGTAAATTAGAAAGTTGTTTAAAATTGTATGCTCTTTCTAAATCATAAAAGAAACATTTTGGGTTTAATGTCCCTTTAAGGAACTAATATGTACCATTTAGCGTTAAATAAGGTACAAATATGTTTCCAACTGTCAAAGGGTCCATATCTGTACCATTTAATCCCCCCAAAAAGGTAAAATAGTCCATAAAATTTGTGCACCTCAATTATTAATTAAACACATAACTGGCAGTCACCAAAAATGAATTCAACATACATGTTGTACAGTAAAATAATTAAAGGGATATGAAACTCAATTTTTTTCTTTCCTCATTCAGATAAAGCAAGCAATTTTAAACAACTTTCTAATTTACTTATATTATCTAATTTGCTTCATTCTCTTGATATCTGTTGTTGAAAATCATATCTAAATAGGCTCAGCAGCTGCTGATTGGTGGCTGTACATAGAAACCTTGGGGGATATTTAGCAAAGCCTCAACCACAAATACACCGGAATTCCGCAGCGCAATTGTTGCGAAATTGACCCGACCTAGTTATCAAAGCCTCAAGACCGGCAAATGCTGAAATTTGTGACGTAACATACGATCTGCTGGTCTCAATCCGACGCAAATCGATGCTTATGTCATTACAGATGTTACGAATACACATTCGGCTCTATCTGACACTTTTTTCAAGTTATCAAACTTTCAATCCGCCACCCTAGAGGCAGAGGATGCCATAGAAATCAATAGGAACCTGAAAGCAGCGAAAGCTTATGTTCGATGCTGCCAGATATCCCATTGATTTCTATGGTTGAAAACAAGTTATGTTTACACCTAACACCCTAACATAAACCCAGAGTCTAAACACCCCTAATCTGCAGCCCCAACTTCGCCGCAACCTAAATAAAGTTATTAACCCCTATCCCACCGCTCCCTGACACCGCCGCCACTAAATAAAGTTATTAACCCCTAAACCTCTGGCCTCCCACATCACTACCATTAACTAAACCTATTAACCCCTAAACCTAACAACCCACTAACTTTAAATTAAAATTACAACGTCCCTATCTTCAAATAAATTTAAACTTACCTGTAGAATTAAAATAAACTATATTAAACTATTAATTAACCTACCCTAACTATTATCCTACAATTAAATTAAACTACCAATTAAATAAAATAAATTACATATTAAAAAACCTAACCCTACTCAAATTAATTAAATATACAATTAAACATTATTAAAAGTACTAAATTACAGAAAAAAACAAACACTAAGTTACAAAAAAAACTCCCACTAAATTACGAAAAATAAAAAACCACATTATCAAAAATAAAAAAGAATTACACCTAATCTAATAGCCCTATCAAAATAACCCCCCCCCAAATAAAAAATACCCTAGCCTACAATAAACTACCAATGGCCCTTTAAAAGGCCCTTTTGAGACAAAGTTATGCTATGGGCAACATTTATCATTATGCAAACGGACAGGATTTAAATGTTGTGAACCTGTCTGCATTCCATCAAAGATGCTCCCCATATTTACCATTGCACACCCCACCTACCCTCATGCAACCAATTGCTTGAGAGTAAGGTTTATCAATAAGCCCACTTCAAGGAATCAGAGTGATTTTTTTTTTTCATCCGCCAAATCCAAGTTGGCGAGAGGGTTTATGAAGCAGCGGTTTAAACCACTGCTTCATAAATATCAGTTACAGGCTCAAGTGAACAAGCCAATCGAGGCATTCGCCTCATGATACATTTTGCCCTATGTATCTGTCTTTTTCTTTCCTTTGAGGATTGCTACATTTGTGAAGGATTACACAGAATAAAGTGAATACAAGGACAGTTTGGTGAATGTATCATTTTATTTTGTTATTCTATGTGCACTTGTGTTTTGTTTATGTACGCAATGTAAAAAGTACTAATAGGGGGCGTGTCCAAGCAGCGGCTCTGTGCAGTCGCACTTTTTCAAGCTCTGGGAGAGTTGCATAAAATCTGCCGATTTTTTGCTTATAAACCACAGCTTTCTATTAATACTTTAATGAAGAATTAATTCTACAATAGATTACATCTGACAAGAAGCTGTTTTCATGACCCTGGAGTAGAAAACGGACATATAAGACCTGGTGCGGCGGCTACAATACAGGTAGCGTTTCCGCCCCTAGGAAGCTCCTAGGGTTACTTGCTGGACTTGGTCAATCTGAACACCGTTGTGCCCGGAGTTTCTGAATAACAACTACCATCTGACTGAGTAGTTACATTACCCTAGGTGGCACGGTCGAGCAGTGTGAACCGCTATACAGCCTAACTATAGCAATGCAGGCCAAGGTACCCTCTAACAGCCGGGACTATCACTGGGCTAAAGTGGAAGCTTTGTTTCAGGTCCTAATAAACAAGGCACCATCAGAGAAGGATATTCAACAGCTAATGGAGCGGGCCGCATCAGCATCTGTGACCAATTCAGTTACATTGGATCAGCCTTTGGATGAGGGGACTGAGCCCATATTACAGACAAGGGCAGGCAGCCTATTATTGGAGCAGGATGCAGATATAACCTCCCAGCAACCAAGTAACATGGAGGCTTCATCGCTGTCAAACTTACCGGATCAGTATAAAGCAGCGCAGAGTACTTGTGGGCCTATCCCCCAGGTCAATCTCCTATGCACAGAACAGATCTCCTTGACTGGGAAATACGCCACTACACCTTTCAATATGGCGTCTGGCACCTTGCCGATCAGAAAGGAAGAGAAGACACTGGGCATATGTTTAGCATATGACAGCAACGGTAAACTAAGATTAACTCTCAGCCCGCGTCCGAGACGCCCGGAGCATACATCAATGAAGCGGAGATTGAGTGAGAACTTTATAGAAATAACTGGTACACTTTCTGCAGCCTGTCCAGAGGAAAATATAATTACTGCCCGAATGGATGAAGCCCTCTATTTGCAGCAACATACCAAAGGCGCTTTGAACGCTGGTAAATCACCCTATATAACGACCCTGCGTATATCCACCAGCTCTGTCTTTGGAACTGTCTGGCAAGTAAACGCAAGCGGGGGTTAATATTTTAGTAAAGACCATCCACTTCTGGACACTTAGCTAAAAAGTCATCCTGCAGTACAGTTTAATGTTGCTTGTTTGTGGTTCTCAGTTTTTCTTAATGTCGGGGTTACTTGTGATTATTGTGTCATAAAGCTTTAGCACTATACCACTGTAGCTATAAATTACCCCAATGGTGTATTTACATGTATTGAAAAAGTTACCCTGCAGCACTGTTTATTGTTGCTTGTTTGTGCAAATGTTATAAATTTATTTTGTGGGACTAACAGTTATTCATGACTGATGAGGCTAGATAAGGATGAAGACGGGGCCATGTGCGATCACTGATCATTAAGCTTTAGCGCTATAACACTGTAGGCATAATTTACCCCAATGGCGTATGTACATTTCACACATGCAGATTTGCCTCCCTCGTGGTTGACGGCCGCAGCGGCGGGGTTCGAGGTAACACACAGACGATACTCCAAAGACGCCTTACATAATTACTAAATATAGAAGCCACCTTACGCATGATTTCTGACAAAAACACCTATAATATTACATCATAGCAAATATGTTGTAAGGCTTTCTGATGTGAATAAATATAGTACATATGGTCCCGCTATAGTAGTTAATCCTGCTTCTATTGGCCCATGAATTTTCCACTACAATTATCAACTCTTATAATATTAATGAAACGGTCTGAAAGGGTTGCTGTAAGACTTAATCATCTTGATTATATTTAACTAACCTATCCCGGCTTTAGGGGTTCACTTTTACTGTCGGAAAAGCTAACACATGACCCTTGCCTATGAATATAATCTCTCACCGGTCAATTTATACATTATAATCCCACAATCTGGACGGTGCAGATGTTAGTTTTCAGATGCCTCGAATGTGTTTAATTGTTTTATCTGACCTACTCTGCTTATGTTTGCTGACTGGAACTCTGCGGGCAATAATGACGATTTGACCTTTTCCAGTTGCATACATCTCCACCATACTTAAAGCTGTAATCATGTCTTATTTTTCCAGTTTATGGAGATGTAGTTTTTCCTTGTTTTTTCTTTTATACTTCTTAAATAAGCCTAAGTTTTATCTCTTTTTACATAACCCCTAGCATGGAACAGTATGTTAACTACAGGTCCAAAAGTGACCGGTAATATTTGAGGGGACAAAATATGAGGACTGAAAATTTTATTCCCCTAGCATAAGAAATGTAATTCATTTAATGACTGTTTTGACTATGTTTTATTATGTAATTGCATATTCTGTAATGTCCTCCAAAAAAAAAAAAAAAAAGTACTAATAGTAAGAATTAGTACTACATTTATATGTTCAGTAAATTAGTGACATGAATCATAATTATCAGAACAGTTATCACAAATTTAATTAGCTTGCTGGCAGCTCTGAAGATAAATAGAATATTTATGATCTATCACATGACCATATGTGAAACCTAGCAGAAAAAAAACACATTGAACAGAAAAATGCCATATGGGCCAAGAAAATAAAATCCTATTGAATCCTGATTCAGATACAGCATGCAGTTTTAAACAACTTTCTATCGTATTTCTTTTATCAAATATTCTTTGTTCTCTTGCTATCTTTTGTTGAAAAGCAGAGCTACAAGTTCAGGAGTGTGCACGTGTCTGGAGCACTATATAGTAGAAGTTTTGCAAGAATGTTATACATCAGCAAGAGCACTAAATGGCAGCACTATTTCTTGCCATGTTGTTCAGACACCTTCCACAAAGGATATAATGAGAAAAAAAGCAAATTTGATATTAGAACTAGAACTCACTTCCATGGAGTTATTTAAGAGTCAGCACTGATTGGCTAAAATGCATGTCTGTCAAAAGTACTGAAATAAGGGGTCTGCAGAGGCTTAGATACAAGGTAATTACAGAGGTTAAAAGCAAATTAATATTACTGTGTTGGCTGTGCAAAATTGGGGAATGGATAATAAAGGAATTATCTATCATTTTAAGCAATAAAAATCTGGAGTAAACTGTCTTTTTAAAGTTACATTTTGACTTTACTGTCTCTTTAAAGGGCTTAGCATGCATGGGGATCTGCTCACTTGCCTGATTGCTAGAGTCACTGCTGGCTCTGTATAGGACATCCTGGTCTTGTCCTTTTTAACTTTTGGAATAAAGTTCGTTTTTATTTTATACCCTGCTGCCTGGAACCCTTCATTGTGCTGATAGCACTTTCTAAGTAACTATCCTTTCTATCAGAGCGCCATCTCTGTATCCTGCATTCTATCTCTGTTTGGGGCGTGTGTGGCAGACACGCCTGAAGTGGCAGCCTTTCTGATTGGATTACAACAGGGGTGTCCCCCCGCCCACTCTCCATTGTGCCGGGGCTCCGTTCACTACACAGGACTGCGGGAGGAGCGCAGACAACACAGTTAATCGTCTATACTTTAAAGGGGTTAAGTACATAAATAAAGTCAGCTCCAGAGCAGCAGTGCACAACTGAGACCTAGTTGACACATCTGGGGAGTTAGTGGAAAGAGACAATTGTGTGTAGCCACCAATCACCAATTAGCACCCAGTAGTAAATTGCTGCACCTGAGGCTACCTAGGTATGCTTTTGCAATAATGATACCAAGAGAATAAAGTATATTTGATCAAATAAGTAAATTGAAAAGTCTCTTAAAATCGCATTCTTTGGGGTCAATTTATCAAAGCGTCAATCTCAGTGCATTCGCGGGCGTTAATACGCTCGCCAGACATCGCTGACGTGGATCTGAATATGATTCCCTTATTTATCAAAAAAGCCGTCAAAAACACGTGCGTCAAGTACGGTGCAAAGAGCATTGGACTGTTGTTAACTAACAGTCATCGATGACACGATTATTCAGGTTTTTCCCAACTTTATTTATACCATTTCTTTACTGTCCATGAACAAGCACATTTCTCTAAAGCTAATCTTTTATTTTTCAACTGTTAATGTCCAAGAAATAGCTACATTTATACCTTAACAAACAATATTTCATAGAAAGTTATTTTTATATTTATTTGTTGTACAAAAAAATCTGTTATATGATACTTTAACATAAATTAATGTGTATTTGTATTTCTAGAAGTCATGATATGCTTTTATCTCATATTTTTTATTTTATAAATGATTATTAATGCTAGTATTTGTACATATATCTTTGCACATACTTGTATACAGTATATATATATATATATATATATGTGTGTGTGTTATGTCAGAAATCTTTTTCAAACATATTTAGATGTCTCTAAATTCCTTTTTTGTTCTAAACAATGTTGTCTTTCATATCTATGTGTTTATTTATACCAATTATATATATATATATATATATATATATATATATATATATATATATATATATATATATAGTGTAAATTTATTATTATTCTGAGCAGGAATAATTGCAAATATAACATGTAATCAGGGTATCATATATATTTATTTGCAATCAATGGATATTTAAGAGCTGGGCCAGTTTTCTCTCTGTACCTGTGTAACCCCTCCTGATTGCAATCTAGTTTTAAAAACCACCCCTTCACAGGTGTTATAAAATGGGCTGGCATATAAAATGACATTTCTTACTGAAAAAGAAATTCAAGAGAAGGAAGAAATACACTGAAAATAGCATGACAGTAAAGAGGTGATTTTCATTTCTGCTGTATCTGAATCATAACAGTTTAATGTTAGGTGGGCTATCCCTTTGAGCTATCAGTTTAAGATTATATTGAATCAAACATCAATTCAAATTTTAAAAACATTGTCTAAAATATTACACCGTGTGTCCTAATGTCAGCATCAATGTTTATCTTTAATTCTAAATTCACATATACATACTTTTAAAGTATAATACACAATGTAACAAATGTCACTTACAAGTTCTGATGAGTGATGAATGACACAAGTATCGAGCAATTTGATTAGTTAGTGATAGTTTAAAATGTATATTTAACAATAAGGGGGGATGGCGCTGAAAAGCAATTGGGTAACTAAAGTGTAGTTGAATGTTATAGTGAGAACTAATTTCTCAAAAACTCTCTTCTTAATTTAGACTATATATAAATTGTCACAATTTTCCACAAACTGATTCCCACTCTGTAGTTCAATCAAAACTTTAACAAATTTTTATTACCAATATTTTTGAACAATTTTTGCTCTAATAAACCAACATATACAATAAATTCTTCAAGCTTTCATAATGCAAATCAATCTAAAATCATATATAATAACTGACTGTCAGCTTTAAAACTTCTTAAAACTTCTTAAAAACTTCTTAAAAACGTTACAGCCTGCAGGCTAAACATTTATAAAGAGATACCGCTGTCATTTATCACTGTGAATATAATTTACAACTGAAGCATTAGAGTTGTGTTTTCTGATTGCATAGAAACGAAATAGTCACTGTAGCAAGGATTTTAGAGATATTGTGTCTATCAAACGTTTTTAAGAAGTTTTAAAGCTGACAGTCAGTTATTATATATGATTTTAGATTGATTTGCATTATGAAAGCTTGAAGAATTTATTGTATATGTTGGTTTATTAGAGCAAAAATTGTTCAAAAATATTGGTAATAAAATTTGTTAAAGTTTTGATTGAACTACAGAGTGGGAATCAGTTTGTGGAAAATTGTGACAATTTATATATAGTCTAAATTAAGAAGAGAGTTTTTGAGAAATTATTTCTCACTATAACATTCAACCACACTTTAGTTACCCAATTGCTTTTCAGCGCCATCCCCCCTTATTGTTATTTTTACACCAGATTTTAACTATCTAGGAAGGAGGTAGTTTATTGGGATTGGCTAGTTGGGAGAGCTAAGCGCATCACTTCACACTAAATCTATAAAATGTATATTTGAAACAGATTGGCTGATGTCATAAATCATGTGATTATGCATTTTTCAATCAAAAGTGGTTGAAAAATTCACTAGTGTGTGGGTTGTTTAGGAGTTTGGGTCATAATTGGTGCGAAAAGTGTTGTGTCAAAATTGGTGCGAAGTGGAGAGTGGGACTTGTATTACATGGCTTAACCCTTTGAGTGCTAAGCAATTTCCCAGCTGGGTGCTAATATTTTCGAAGGTTTTTTTTTTTTGTGTTTTTTTTTGAAAAAACATTTTTATTTTTTTTACAGACCCCCAAGACTTACACTGTTGGAAAGGTTAGGCGATTACCTTTCTAACAGTGGGTATTGGGGGTCTGTAGCTTCTTAGATGCCTGAGATACAGGCTTCTAAGCAGCATGCCCCCTCCTCCTATACTTAACATTGTTAAGTATAAATAAAGTTGCGCAGTGACGTCATCACGTAATTGCACATGACGTCACCGTGCATCACGTGAATCCCCGGCGATGCCTGTCACTCTACAGGCACGATCGCCGGGGTAGGAGTGGTTAGGAGCCCCCAGATCTCCCTCAAGGTGGGAGAGTGCTCATGACGGCTCTGAGCCGTCATTAGCACCAGAGTGAGAAACTCTGTGACTGCTCAGAGCCGTCATTAGCACTCAAAGGGTTTAACATTGTGCACATAGATTTTTCACAAAAAATAAAAAAGGAAGTTAGCTATATTATGTTGTGTATTTATTTCATTTTTATCTCTATATCTATTAGTTCAACAAGTTTGGGGCAAAACTTTTCTAATTTACTTTTATTATGTAATATACTTCATTCTCTTGCAGTATCGAACATAAGCTTTCTGTGTTTTCAGACTCCCATTGACTTCTATGGCATCCGCGACCTCAAGGGTTGCGGATTGAAAATTAGGTACGCTGCATCGGATTACCTTATAAATGTTTGATAAATTGGGAAAAGTGTCAAAAAGAGTCGAATGTGAATTCGAAACATCTGTAATGACGCAAGCATCGATGTGAGTCGGATTGAGATCGCGGGATCATATTTTACGTCACAAATTTCAACATTTGCCAATCTTGACGCTTTGATAACTATGGCGGATCAATCTTGCGACAAATACGACGTGGAATTCAAGCGTATTTTCAGTTGACGCTTTGATAAATAGACCCCTCTGTCTTAACCATGAAAGTTTAATTTGAACTTTGCCTTTATTTTTTTTTAATGCAAAATATTTTAAAAGGGACAGTAAAGTCAAAATTAAAATTTTATGATTCGGATAGAGCTGGCAATCTTAGACAACTTTTCAATTTTCTTCTATTATTAAAATTGTTACTCTGTGTTGAGGAGTAAACTTAGGTAGGCTCATAGGAGCTGAGGAGTGTGCACATGTTTTCAGCAGTCTATGGCAGCCAGATGGCTAAAGACACGTGCACACTCCACTACTGAGCACACCTAGGATCACTCTTTAGCAAAGGATACTTAGGCCTAGATTTGGAGTTCGGCGGTAGCCGTCAAAACCAGCGTTAGAGGCTCCTAACGCTGGTTTTGGCCGCCCGCTGGTATTTGGAGTCAGTGATTAAAGGGTCTAACGCTCACTTTTCAGCCGCGACTTTTCCATACCGCAGATCCCCCTACGCCATTTGCGTATCCTATCTTTTCAATGGGATCTTTCTAACGCCGGTATTTAGAGTCGTTTCTGAAGTGAGCGGTAGAGCTCTAACGACAAAACTCCAGCCGCCTGAAAATAGCAGGAGTTAAGAGCTTTCTGGGCTAACGCCGGTTCATAAAGCTCTTAACTACTGTACCCTAAAGTACACTAACACCCATAAACTACCTATGTACCCCTAAACCGAGCTCCCCCCACATCGCCGCCACTCGATTAAAATTTTTTAACCCTTAATCTGCCGACCGCCACCTACGTTATACTTATGTACCCCTAATCTGCTGCCCCTAACCCCGCCGACCCCTGTATTACATTTATTAACCCCTAACCTGCCCCCCACAACGTCGCCGCCAGCTACTTAAAATAATTAACCCCTAATCTTCCGACCGCAAAGCGCCGCCACCTACGTTATCCCTATGTACCCCTAATCTGCTGCCCCTAACACTGCCGACCCCTATATTATATTTATTAACCCCTAATCTGCCCCCCTCAACGTCGCCGACACCTGCCTACACTTATTAACCCCTAATCTGCCGAGCGGACCGCACCGCTACTATAATAAAGTTATTAACCCCTAACCCGCCTCACTAACCCTATCATAAATAGTATTAACCCCTAATCTGCCCTCCCTAACATCGCCGACACCTACCTTCAATTATTAACCCCTAATCTGCCGACCGGAGCTCATCGCTACTATAATAAATGGATTAACCCCTAAAGCTAAGTCTAACCCTAACACTAACACCCCCCTAACTTAAATATAATTTACATCTAACAAAATAAATTAACTCTTATTAAATAAATGATTCCTATTTAAAGCTAAATACTTACCTGTAAAATACATCCTAATATAGCTACAATATAAATTATAATTATATTATAGCTATTTTAGGATTAATATTTATTTTACAGGCAACTTTGTAATTATTTTAACCAGGTACAATAGCTATTAAATAGTTAATAACTATTTAATAGTTACCTAGTTAAAATAATAACAAATTTACCTGTAAAATAAATCCTAACCTAAGATATAATTAAACCTAACACTACCCTATCAATAAATTAATTAAATAAACTACCTACAATTACCTACAATTAACCTAACACTACACTATCAATAAATTAATTAAACACAATTGCTACAAATAAATACAATTAAATAAACTAGCTAAAGTACAAAAAATAAAAAAGAACTAAGTTACAAAAAATAAAAAAATATTTACAAACATAAGAAAAATATTACAACAATTTTAAACTAATTACACCTACTCTAAGCCCCCTAATAAAATAACAAAGCCCCCCAAAATAAAAAATTCCCTACCCTATTCTAAATTAAAAAAGTTACAAGCTCTTTTACCTTACCAGCCCTGAACAGGGCCCTTTGCGGGGCATGCCCCAAGAATTTCAGCTCTTTTGCCTGTAAAAAAAAACATACCATACCCCCCCCCCCCAACATTACAACCCACCACCCACATACCCCTAATCTAACCCAAACCCCCCTTAAAGAAACCTAACACTAAGCCCCTGAAGATCTTCCTACCTTGTCTTCACCATCCAGGTATCACGATCCGTCCTGGCTCCAACATCTTCATCCAACCCAAGCGGGGGTTGGCGATCCATCATCCGGTGGCTGAAGAGGTCCAGAAGAGGCTCCAAAGTCTTCCTCCTATCCGGCAAGAAGAGGACATCCGGACCGGCAAACATCTTCTCCAAGCGGCATCTTCGATCTTCTTCCATCCGGTGCGGAGCGGGTCCATCTTGAAGCAGGCGACGCGGATCCATCCTCTTCTTCCGTTGTCTCCCGACGAATGACGGTTCCTTTAAGGGACGTCATCCAAGATGGCGTCCCTCGAATTCCGATTGGCTGATAGGATTCTATCAGCCAATCGGAATTAAGGTAGGAATTTTCTGATTGGCTGATGGAATCAGCCAATCAGAATCAAGTTCAATCCGATTGGCTGATCCAATCAGCCAATCAGATTGAGCTCGCATTCTATTGGCTGATCGGAACAGCCAATAGAATGCGAGCTCAATCTGATTGGCTGATTGGATCAGCCAATCGGATTGAACTTGATTCTGATTGGCTGATTCCATCAGCCAATCAGAAAATTCCTACCTTAATTCCGATTGGCTGATAGAATCCTATCAGCCAATCGGAATTCGAGGGACGCCATCTTGGATGACGTCCCTTAAAGGAACCGTCATTCGTCGGGAGACAACGGAAGAAGAGGATGGATCCGCGTCGCCTGCTTCAAGATGGACCCGCTCCGCACCGGATGGAAGAAGATCGAAGATGCCGCTTGGAGAAGATGTTTGCCGGTCCGGATGTCCTCTTCTTGCCGGATAGGAGGAAGACTTTGGAGCCTCTTCTGGACCTCTTCAGCCACCGGATGATGGATCGCCAACCCCCGCTTGGGTTGGATGAAGATGTTGGAGCCAGGACGGATCGGTGATACCTGGATGGTGAAGACAAGGTAGGAAGATCTTCAGGGGCTTAGTGTTAGGTTTCTTTAAGGGGGGTTTGGGTTAGATTAGGGGTATGTGGGTGGTGGGTTGTAATGTTGGGGGGGGGGTATGGTATGTTTTTTTTTACAGGCAAAAGAGCTGAAATTCTTGGGGCATGCCCCGCAAAGGGCCCTGTTCAGGGCTGGTAAGGTAAAAGAGCTTGTAACTTTTTTAATTTAGAATAGGGTAGGGAATTTTTTATTTTGGGGGGGCTTTGTTATTTTATTAGGGGGCTTAGAGTAGGTGTAATTAGTTTAAAATTGTTGTAATATTTTTCTTATGTTTGTAAATATTTTTTTATTTTTTGTAACTTAGTTCTTTTTTATTTTTTGTACTTTAGCTAGTTTATTTAATTGTATTTATTTGTAGCAATTGTGTTTAATTAATTTATTGATAGTGTAGTGTTAGGTTAATTGTAGGTAATTGTAGGTAGTTTATTTAATTAATTTATTGATAGGGTAGTGTTAGGTTTAATTATATCTTAGGTTAGGATTTATTTTACAGGTAAATTTGTTATTATTTTAACTAGGTAACTATTAAATAGTTCTTAACTATTTAATAGCTATTGTACCTGGTTAAAATAATTACAAAGTTGCCTGTAAAATAAATATTAATCCTAAAATAGCTATAATATAATTATAATTTATATTGTAGCTATATTAGCATTTATTTTACAGGTAAGTATTTAGCTTTAAATAGGAATAAGTTATTTAATAAGAGTTAATTTATTTTGTTAGATGTAAATTATATTTAAGTTAGGGGGGTGTTAGTGTTAGGGTTAGACTTAGCTTTAGGGGTTAATACATTTATTAGAATAGCGGTGAGCTCCGGTCGGCAGATTAGGGGTTAATAATTGAAGTTAGGTGTCGGCGATGTTAGGGAGGGCAGATTAGGGGTTAATACTATTTATGATAGGGTTAGTGAGGCGGATTAGGGGTTAATAACTTTATTATAGTAGCGGTGCGGTCCGCTCGGCAGATTAGGGGTTAATAAGTGTAGGTAGCTGGCGGCGACGTTGTGGGGGGCAGATTAGGGGTTAATAAATATAATATAGGGGTCGGCGATGTTAGGGCAGCAGATTAGGGGTACATAGGGATAACGTAGGTTGCGGCGGTTTACGGAGCGGCAGATTAGGGGTTAAAAATAATATGCAGGGGTCAGCGATAGCGGGGGCGGCAGAATAGGGGTTAATAAGTGTAAGGTTAGGGGAGTTTAGACTCGGGGTTCATGTTAGAGTGTTAGGTGCAGACGTAGGAAGTGTTTCCCCATAGAAAACAATGGGGCTGCGTTAGGAGCTGAACGCTGCTTTTTTGCAGGTGTTAGGTTTTTTTTTCAGCTCAAACAGCCCCATTGTTTCCTATGGGAGAATCGTGCACGAGCACGTTTTTGAGGCTGGCCGCGTCCGTAAGCAACTCTGGTATCGAGAGTTGCATTTGGGGTAAAAATGCTCTACGCTCTTTTTTTGGAGCCTAACGCAGCATTTGTTTGAACTCTCGATACCAGAGTTAAATTTATGGTGCGGCCAGAAAAAAGCCCGCGGAGCGTTAACAGCCCTTCTACCGCCGAACTCCAAATCTAGGCCTAAGAGAGCTAAACAAATTAATAGGAGTAGATTGGAAAGTTGTTTAAAATATGCTCTATCCAAATAATTTAACTTTAATTTTAAATGTACTGTCTGTTTAATATGTTTAAACTATGCTCTGTATAAATAACTATTTTTTTATATAGTTATATGTCTCTTTTTGGTCATAAAGATTAGAGTGTGTTATTCCCTTCTATTGCAAACATTTGTTAACCTAGTACCGAATAGCAATAATCAAAACAGTAGCCAAAGTTAAAGGGACAGTCTTCTCCAAATTTGTATTGTTTAAAAAATGAGATAATCCCTTTAGTTATCATTCCCCAGTTTTGCACAACCAACACAATTATATTATACATTTTACCTCTGTGATTAACTTGTATCTAAGCCTCTGCAGACTGCCCCCTTATCTCAGCGCTATTTACAGACTTGCATTTTAACCAAAAAGTCATTTTAACCAATGACTCATAAATAACTACACAGGAGTGAGCACAATGTTATTTATATGGCACACATGAACTAGCAGTGTATTGCTGAGATAAATAGCCTGCAGGGGCTTTAGGAACAGGCAGGAATTTAGAGGTTTAAAGGTTATAAAGTATATTAATATAACAATGTTGGTTGTGCAAAGCTGGATAATGGGTAGTAAAGGCATTATCTATCTTTTTAAACAATATTTCTCTCGTAAGATGTATCAAGTCCACGGATTCATCCATACTTGTGGGATATTCTCCTTCCTAACAGGAAGTGGAAAAGAGAGCACCCACAGCAGAGCTGTCTATATAGCTCCTTCCTTAGCTCCGCCCCCCAGTCATTCTCTTTGCCTGCTTAACTGCTAGGAAGGGTAAAGTGAGTGTGGTGACAAAAATGTTAGTTTTTATTTTCTCAAGCAAAATTTTGTTATTTTAAATGGTACCGGTGTGTACTATTTACTCTCTGGCAGAAAAGGGATGAAGATTTCTGCAAGGAGGATGATGATCTTAGCACTTTGTAACTAAGAACCACTGCTGTTCTCACAAGGGCTGAAGAGTACAGGAAAACTTCAGTTGGGGGAACGGTTTGCAGGCTAAACTGCATTGAGGTATGTTCAGCCTATTTTTTTCTAGACAGACTGTGTTATTTCTAGAAAAGGCTGGCAATATCCCCATGAGGGAAAGGTAAGCTGTATTCAGAAAAAGAGGAATCCAAGCTTGCATAAAGGGCTCATTAGTTACTGGTGACACTGACAGGAAAAAACGTTTTAGTTTATTGCAAATATAACGTTTTTTGAGGGACTTTAAGGGGTCATTGTGGCTTGTTTAAGGGTTATTAACCCACATGGCTAGTTTAAGAAACACTCTGTTGAGTTTCTTTAAGGTCCCATAACATTGAGTGAGGTGGGAGGGGCCTATTTTCGCGCCTCAGTTGCGCAGTTTCTTTTCCTCAGAAACATCCAGCTACTTCTCCAGAGGGTCCTACTGTGTTTGAGGGCTGTAAAGAGTTTTTTTCCCCCCACAAATCGTTCCTAAAGGGCAGGTAGGCGCCACAGCAGAGCTGTGGCAAGGTGCTAAACGTTATTTTTACCGGTTTTGACGTTTTTTCAATCCGGTTTTTACATTAAGGGGTTAATTGTTTATTTGCATAGTTGTGCAAAGTTACTAAGGCTTTATGATGCTACTGCAAAAATTTCGTTTTGTTTACTGCTTTTTTACACTGTTTTGCAGAGTTTGTGCAGCTTTTTTTCTCTTAAAGGCACAGTACCGTTTTTGTCTAATTGTTATTTACTTTGATTAAAGTGTTTTCCAAGCTTGCTTGTTACATTACTAGCCTGTTTAACATGTCTGACACCAAGGAAAACCCTTGTTCAATGTGTTTAGAAGCCATTGTGGAACCCCCTCTTAGAATGTGTCCCACTTGCACTGATATGTCTATAAATTATAAAGAGCATATTTTAGCACTTAAAAATATTGCAATAGATGATTCTCAGACAGAAGGAAATGAGGGTTTAACATCTAGCTCTCCCCAAGTCAGGGATCCTGACGAAGTGCTGTACCAGCACGAAACATGTTGGTTTGTTAGATATAGAGCATTTGGGCTGACAAGCTTACTGGCTGTGATATTGTAAGTCTGTTCTGTGAATCTTCACAGTACACTTTCTACGGATACTAATAAAGGAAAAAATTTTAAACTTTCTATCTCGATCCATTTACTGCTGGAACTTTTTCACCTGTGTGGAAGTACTTTGATTGGAACAAAGGTAAACAGGCCAAGAAGCCTGCTGCTGCCTCTAAGACAACATGAAGGGGTAGCCCCCAATCCGGGACCGGATCTAGTAGGGGGCAGACTCTCTCTCTTCGCTCAGGCTTGGGCAAGAGATGTTCACGATTCCTGGGCTTTAGAAATTGTGTCCCAGGAATATCTTCTGGACTTCAAAGACTCCCCCCCCAAGAGGGAGATTTTACATTTCTCAATTGTCTGCAAACCAGACAAAGAGAGAAGCGTTCTTACGCTGTGTAGAAGACCTACATACCATGGGAGTGATCCGCCCAGTTCCAAGAGCGGAACAAGGGCTAGGTTTTTACTCCAACCTGTTTGTGTTTCCCAAAAAAGAGGGAACTTTCAGACCAATCTTGGATCTCAAAATTCTAAACAAATTCCTCAGAGTACCATCTTTCAAGATGGACACTATTCAGACTATTCTTCCTCTGATCCAGAAGGGTCAATATATGACTACCGTGGACTTAAAGGATGCGTATCTACACATCCCTATTCACAGAGATCATCATCAATTCCTCAGATTCGCCTTTCTGGACAGGCATTACCAGTTTGTGGCCCCTCCCTTCGGGTTGGCCACGGCTCCCAGAATTTTCACAAAGGTGCTAGGGTCCCTTTTGGCAGTTCTAAGACCGCGGGGTATAGCAGTGGTGCCTTATCTAGACGACATCTTAATTCAGGCGTCGACTTTCCAGCTAGCCAAGTCTAACATGGACATCGTGTTGGCTTTTCTGAGATCTCACGGGTGGAAGGTGAACATGAAAAAGAGTTCTCTCGTCCCTCTCACAAGAGTTTCCTTCCTAGGGACTCTGATAGACTCGGTAGAAATGAAAATATTTCTGACGGAGGTCAGAAAATCAAAACTTTTAATCACTTGCCGAGCTCTTCATTCCATTCCTCGGCCATCAGTGGCTCAGTGTATGGAGGTAATCGGACTCATGGTAGCGGCAATGGACATATGTTCCTTATGCCCGCCTACACCTCAGACCACTGCAACTATGCATGCTCAAACAGTGGAATGGGGATTATGCAGATTTATCTCCTCAACTGCATCTGGACCAGGAGACCAGATATTCTCTTCTCTGGTGGTATTCTCAGGACCACCTGTCTCAGGGAATGTGTTTCCGCAGGCCAGAGTGGCTCATAGTAATGACAGATGCCAGCCTGCTAGGCTGGGGTGCAGTCTGGAAATCCCTGAAAGCACAGGGCTTATGGTCTCGGGAGGAAACTCTCCTCCCGATAAACATTCTAGAACTGAGAGCGATATTCAATGCACTTCAGGCGTGGCCTCAGCTAGCTGCGGCCAAATTCATCAGATTTCAGTCGGACAACATCACGACTGTAGCTTATATCAATCATCAAGGAGGAACACAGAGTTCTCTAGCGATGATGGAGGTAACCAAAATAATCCGATGGGCAGAGGATCACTCTTGCCATCTCTCAGCAATCCATATCCCAGGGGTAGAGAAAATGGGAGGTGGATTTCCTAAGTCATCAGACTTTTCATCCGGGGGAGTGGGAGCTCCATCCGGAGGTATTTGCCCAGCTGACTCAGCTATGGGGCACACCAGAATTGGATCTGATGGCGTCCCGACAGAACGCCAAACTTCCTCGTTACGGGACCAGGTCCCGGGATCCCCAGGCGGTACTGATAGATGCTCTAGCAGTGCCCTGGTCCTTCAATCTGGCTTATGTATTTCCACCGTTTCCTCTCCTCCCACGTCTGGTTGCCAGAATCAAGCAGGAGAGAGCTTCAGTGATTCTGATAGCGCCTGCGTGGCCAAGCAGGACTTGGTATGCAAACCTGGTGGACATGTCATCTGTTCCACCGTGGACTCTGCCAATGAGGTAGGACCTTCTAATCCAAGGTCCATTCAAGCATCCAAATCTAATTTCTCTGCGTCTGACTGCTTGGAGATTGAACGCCTGATTCTATCAAAGCGTGGTGTCTCTGAGTCAGTCATTGATACCCTGATTCAAGCTAGAAAGCCTGTCACCAGGAAAATCTATCATAAGATTTGGCGCAAATATCTTTGTTGGTGTGAATCCAAGGGTTACTCATGGAGTAAGATTAGGATTCCTAGAATATTGTCCTTTCTCCAAGAAGGATTGGAGAAGGGATTATCAGCTAGTTCCTTAAAAGGACAAATATCTGCTTTGTCTATTCTTTTACAAAAACGTCTGGCAGATGTCCCAGACGTTCAAGTGTTTAGTCAGGCCTTGGCCAGGATCAAGCCTGTATTTAAACCTGTTGCTCCACCATGGAGCCTAAACTTGGTTCTTAAAGTTCTTCAAGGGGTTCCGTTTGAACCTATGCATTCCATAGATATTAAGCTTCTATCTTGGAAAGTTTTGTTTTTAGTAGCTATCTCTTCGGCTCGAAGAGTTTCTGGGGCCCATTTATCAAAGGGCTTGCGGACCTGATCCGACACTGCGGATCAGGTCCGCAAGACCTCGCTAAATGCGGAGAGCAATACGCTCTCCGCATTTAACATTGCACCAGCAGCTCACAAGAGCTGCTGGTGCAACGCCGCCCCCTGCTGACTCGCGGCCAATAGGCCGCCAGCAGGGAGCTGTCAATCAACCCGATCGTATTCGATCGGGTTGATTTCCGGCGATTCCTGTCCGCCTGCTCAGAGCAGGCGGACAGGGTTATGAAGCAGCGGTCTTTAGACCGCTGCTTCATAAGTTGTGTTTCTGGCGAGTCTGAAGACTCGCCAGAAACACGGCCCTTCAAGCTCCGTACGGAGCTTGATAAATGGGCCTGTCTGAGTTATCTGCTTTACAGTGTGACTCACCTTACCTTGTTTTCCATGCAGATAAGGTGGTTTTGCGTACCAAACATGGGTTTCTTCCTAAGGTTGTTTCTAATAGGAATATCAATCAGGAGATTGTTGTTCCTTCTCTGTGTCCTAATCCTTCATCAAGGAAGGAACGTCTGTTGCACAATCTTGATGTGGTTCATGCTTTAAAGTTCTACTTACAAGCAACTAAAGATTTCCGTCAAACATCTTCATTGTTTGTTGTTTATTCTGGTAAACGGGGGGGGGGGTCAAAAGGCTACGGCTACCTCTCTTTCCTTTTGGCTGAAAAGCATCATCCGTTTGGCTTATGCGACTGCTGGCCAGCAGCCTCCTGAAAGAATTACTGCTCATTCTAATAGAGCAGTGGCTTCCACATGGGCTTTTAAAAATGAGGCTACTGTTGAACAGATTTGTAAGGCGGCGACTTGGTCTTCGCTTCATACTTTTTCCAAATTTTACAAATTCGATACTTTTGCTTCTTCGGAGGCTATTTTTGGGAGAACGGGTTTACAAGCAGTGGTGCCTTCTGTTTAGGGTACCTGTCTTGTCCCTCCCTTCATCCGTGTCCTAAAGCTTTGGTATTGGTATCCCACAAGTATGGATGAATCCGTGGACTCGATACATCTTACAAGAGAAAACAGAATTTATGCTTACCTGATAAATTTCTTTCTCTTGTGATGTATCGAGTCCACGGCCCGCCCTGTCTGTTTAAGACAGGTAGTATATTTTTATTTTAAAAAACTTCAGTCACCTCTGCATCCTATAGTTTCTCCTTTTTCTTCCTAGCCTTCGGTCGAATTACTGGGGGGCGGAGCTAAGGGAGGAGCTATATAGACAGCTCTGCTGTGGGTGCTCTCTTTGCCACTTCCTGTTAGGAAGGAGAATATCCCACAAGTATGGATGAATCCGTGGACTCGATACATCACAAGAGAAAGAAATTTATCAGGTAAGCATAAATTCTGTTTTTTAAACATAATTTTGGAATAGACTGTCCTTTTAAACTAAAACATTTGGAATATGGGGCATTTTAGAAAAAACATAGTGCTAGTTTTATTTGTCTGCACTGAAATTTATCAAAACAATCCATTCTTACTTCTTCAAAATGTCCATACTGCATATATATGTATAAAAATGTATGCACAGAAAATTGTTTCATGGCTTTCCTTGCATTGTTTGTATTTTCCAGAATAATACTGATTAATTGACAAACAAAACCATTTGATAGCAAATGGCAACCATGAAGCGTTTGTCACTTCTAAATCATCTCAAAGTCACTTTGTCTTTTCATGTAACGGTCTGGTTATTTAATGTCTTCTGCGCATCGATTTTCAAGATCTATTTTGGGACATGCAGTATGCAGCATTTTATGGGCATAACTTAGATAGAGACTTATAAAATATGAGTGAACTATGTAACAGGTGATAATCTACAATCACAGTGTCTCCTGAAATTGATATCACACACACAGAATAGATTTCTCTATTTTTAACAGAGCCCCATGAATAAGTCATAGGCTTTTCAGTAGCAATGGTTTCCCCTTTAATTTTCCAGACATACTATGGGTATCCTCTGTGTCTGGTACGGCTCCAGAGAATATTAAACACTAAGGGCTAGATTACAAGTGGAGCAGTATTTTACATTTTCGTTATAGTGAAAACTCCGCTAGGATTTTAATTTTTGCACTCGCATTACAGGTTGAAAGTAAACTGTTTTTTCTCCAGCGGTAACCCAAATCGCACTTAAAGTCAAAATTCGAAAATCGCAATTGTGTTTTTGCATTCCCCCATAGAAGTCAATGGAGAAAAAAAGTTGAAAAAACTTAACACCCACTCTCGCGCAAACACCATGACATATTCTCATAAGCGCAAACCCGACATAACTATGAATATTTTGCATTCCAATATGTTCTATTTATTCATAATTAAATATTTCTACATATATATGATGTTTTTTTAAACAAATATATATTTAAACCTATATATACTGTATATATATAAATATATATATATATATATATATATACATGATTATATAGGTATGGATAAATATAGATATATATAGGAATATCTATTTATAAATACTTAGAACATATTCTGCTATGTGTAGAACATTGGAATGTCAAATATTTACAGTAAATACATAGTTAAAACCTTTATTAAATATGAATATTGCATAAATATGATGAAAATATGTTTTTGTCTACTTAACGGGAAAAGACTCCAATGCACTTATATATATGTCAATATTTGCATACATATATATTAATGTTTTTATATGTGTATATATGTCTGTAAATACATATATACACATATAAATACATTAATACATATGTACACATATATGGACATTATATATATATATATATATATATATATACATATAAACATCATTAGACATGTATCTGTATGTATCTCAATGTTAAAGCCCTTTGCCATTTGTTTTTCTTCTAACACTCAAGATCTTATATCTTTGAGCCCTTATAACTTGTTTTTATAAAATAATTTTTATTAAACAGTGTTAATATGAGTGTAACTGTACTTTGTAATGTATTTTCGATGTGTTTTGTGACACTTTTTTGTTTCGCAAAGCAGTTAATCACAGCTCTGAGATTGAGGTAATAATTCTAGCGTAATCCCGATTTCGCTCAACTTGTAATATGAGCGCAATTAAAATGGAGCGAAAACAATAGTGAAAACCCTCGGAAAATAGTTTGCGCCTCACTTGTAATCTAGCCCTAAATGCATTTCATATGCTTAATATTGAGGGTATTCCCGACCTCCCTCACATTATGGGTGCTACAATTTTGGAACCTAGATTACACTGCAGGTATCTGAAGGAGAGTTGCCACACATGTGCAAACACATCAGCACTGGAAGTAGTGATAGACAGATTTCAACATAGCAGCACAAATGACTAGATAGAGGTGGGGAATAACCTCAATATTAATCACTAGTCCTAAAGCCCGTGTACATGGGCCATTTTTTGCAGTACAGCGGTCCCACCCCTTGCTCTCTCTCTATCCCCCCTCTCTTTTGCTCTCTCCCCTCTCTTTTACTCTGTCTCTCCCCCCTCTCTTTTGCTCTCTCTCCCCCCTCTCTTTTGCTCTCTCTCTCTCTCCCCCCCATCTCTTTTTCTCTCTCCCCCCGTCTTTTGCTCTCTCTCTCCCACCTATCTTTTGCTCTCTCTCCCCTTCTTTTGCTGTCTCTCTCCCTCTCTTTTGCTCTCTCTCTCCCCCTCTTTTGCTGTCTCTCTCCCTCTCTTTTGCCCTCTTTCTTCCCCCCTCTCGTTTGCTCTCTCTCCTCTCGTTTGCTCTCTCTCCTCTCGTTTGCTCTCTCTCTCTCCTCTCGTTTGCTCTCTCTCTCCTCTCTTTTGCTGTCTCTCTCCCTTTCTTTTGCTCTTTCGCCCCCCTCTCTTTTGTGCTCTCTCCCCCTCTCTTTTGCACTCTCTCCCCCCTCTCTTTTGTGCTCTCTCTGCCCCCCTCTTTTGTGCTCTCTCCCCCCTCTCTTTTGCGCACTCTCCCCCCTCTCTTTTGCGCTCTCCTCCCTCTCTTTTGCGCTCTCTCCCCTCTCTCTTTTGCTGTCTCTCCCCCCTCTCTTTTGCTGTCTCTCCCCCTCTCTTTTGCTGTCTCTCTCCCCCCTCTCTATTGCTGTCTCTCTCCCTCCTCTCTTTTGCTGTCTCTCTCCCCCCTCTCTTTTGCTGTCTCTCTCCCCCCTCTCTTTTGCTGTCTCTCTCCCCCCTCTCTTTTGCTGTCTCTCTCCCCCTCTCTTTTGCTGTCTCTCTCCCTCCTCTCTTTTGCTTTCTCTCTCCCTCCTCTCTTTTGCTGTCTCTCTCCCCCTCTCTTTTGCTGTTTCTCTCCCCCCTCTCTTTTGCTGTCTCTCTCCCTCCTCTCTTTTGCTGTCTCCCCCCCTCTCTTTTGCTGTCTCCCCCCTCTCTTTTGCTGTCTCTCTCCCCCTCTCTTTTGTTGTCTCTCTCCCCCCTCTCTTTTGCTGTCTCTCTCCCCCTGTCTATTGCTGTCTCTCTCCCTCCTCTCTTTTGCTGTCTCTCTCCCCCCCTCTCTTTTGCTGTCTCTCTCCCCCTCTCTTTTGCTGTCTCTCTCCCCCCTCTCTTTTGCGCTCTCTCCCCCCCTCTCTTTGGCGCTCTCTCGCCCTCTCTTTGGCGCTCTCTCCCCCCTCTCTTTGACGCTCTCTCCCCCCTCTCTTTTGCGCACTCTCCCCCCTCTCTTTTGCGCACTCTCCCCCCTCTCTTTTGCGCTCTCCCCCCTCTCTTTTGCACTCTCCCCCCTCTCTTTTGCACTCTCCCCCCTCTCTTTTGCTGTCTCTCCCCCTCTCTTTTGCTGTCTCTCTCCCCCCTCTCTATTGCTGTCTCTCTCCCTCCTCTCTTTTGCTGTCTCTCTCCCCCTCTCTTTTGCTGTCTCTCTCCCCCCTCTCTTTTGCTGTCTCTCTCCCTCCTCTCTTTTGCTGTCTCTCTCCCCCTCTCTTTTGCTGTCTCTCTCCCCCCTCTCTTTTGCTGTCTCTCTCCCCCCTCTCTTTTGCTGTCTCTCTCCCTCCTCTCTTTTGCTGTCTCCCCCCTCTCTTTTGCTGTCTCTCCCCCCCTCTCTTTTGCTGTCTCTCTCCGCCTCTCTTTTGCTGTCTCTCTCCCCCTCTCTCTTTTGCTGTCTCTCTCTCTGGCCCCGCCCATGTCACTCCAGGCCTCGCCCATGTCACACCTGGCCCCGCCCACGTCATGGTCAGCCCCGCCCACCCATCCGGCCCCCGCCCACTTCTTGCCCGGCCAGTCACGCCCACTCTGCACCCGCCCGGCCACGCTCACTCCACCTGGTCAGTTGGAAGGCCAGGTGTGTTTGTCCTTGCGCGCAGTCTCTACTGCGCATGACAGCTTCGGACAAACACACTTGGCCTTTTATTATATATCTCTTTTGCTGTCTCTCTCCCCCCTCTCTTTTGCTGTCTCTCTCCCTCCTCTCTTTTGCTGTCTCCCCCCTCTCTTTTGCTGTCTCCCCCTCTCTTTTGCTGTCTCTCTCCCCCCTCTCTTTTGCTGTCTCTCCCCCCTCTCTTTTGCTGTCTCTCCCCCTCTTTTTTGCTGTCTCTCTCCCCCCTCTCTATTGCTGTCTCTCTCCCTCCTCTCTTTTGCTGTCTCTCTCCCCCCTCTCTTTTGCTGTCTCTCTCCCCCCTCTCTTTTGCTGTCTCTCTCCCCCCTCTCTTTTGCTGTCTCTCTCCCCCCTCTCTTTTGCTGTCTCTCTCCCTCCTCTCTTTTGCTGTCTCTCTCCCTCCTCTCTTTTGGTGTCTCTCTCCCCCTCTCTTTTGCTGTCTCTCTCCCCCTCTCTTTTGCTGTCTCTCTCCCTCCTCTCTTTTGCTGTCTCCCCCCTCTCTTTTGCTGTCTCTCTCCCCCTCTCTTTTGCTGTCTCTCTCCCTCCTCTCTTTTGCTGTCTCTCTCCCCCCTCTCTTTTGCTGTCTCTCTCCCCCCTCTCTTTTGCGCTCTCTCCCCCCTCTCTTTTGTGCACTCTCCCCCCTCTCTTTTGCGCACTCTCCCCCTCTCTTTTGCGCTCTCCCCCCTCTCTTTTGCACTCTCCCCTCTCTCTTTTGCTGTCTCTCCCCCTCTCTTTTGCTGTCTCTCTCCCCCCTCTCTATTGCTGTCTCTCTCCCTCCTCTCTTTTGCTGTCTCTCTCCCCCTCTCTTTTGCTGTCTCTCTCCCCCCTCTCTTTTGCTGTGTCTCTCCCTCCTCTCTTTTGCTGTCTCTCTCCCCCTCTCTTTTGCTGTCTCTCTCCCCCCTCTCTTTTGCTGTCTCTCTCCCCCTCTCTCTTTTGCTGTCTCTCTCTCTGGCCCCGCCCATGTCACTCCAGGCCTCGCCCATGTCACACCTGGCCCCGCCCACATCATGGTCAGCCCCGCCCACCCATCCGGCCCCCGCCCACTTCTTGCCCGTCCAGTCACGCCCACTCTGCACCCGCCCGGCCACGCTCACTCCACCAGGTCAGTTGGAAGGCCAGGTGTGTTTGTCCTCGCGCGCAGTCTCTACTGCGCATGACAGCTTCGGACAAACACACTTGGCCTTTTATTATATAGGATATGAAACATATTTAGGGGCCTATCTATCAAGCCCTGAAAGGAGCTTGACGGCCCGTGTTTCTGGCGAGTCTTCAGACCGCTGCTCCATAACCCTGTCCGCCTGCTCTGAGCAGGCGGACAGGAATCGCATCAATTCAACCCGATCGAGTACGATCGGGTTGATTGACACCCCCTGCTGGCGGCCCATTGGCCGCGAGTCAGCAGGGGGCGGCGTTGCACCAGCAGCTCTTGTGAGCTGCTGGTGCAATGTTAAATGCGGAGAGCGTATTGCTCTCCGCATTCAGCGATGTCTTGCGGACCTGATCCGCACTGTCGGATCAGGTCTGCAAGACATTTCTTAAATATGCCTCTTAGTGTTGAATGTCCCTTTAAAACTCCCTACAATTATATTGATTAATATTGATTTGTGTAATAAATGCATGTATATTATGTAAATAAAAACTAAAACAATTTGTCTACACAGTGGCTTTCAGTTTGTGCTAACTTAAAGGGATAGTAAATCCATTTTATTTCTTCCATGATTCAGATAGAGCATGCAGTTTTAAGCAACTTTCTAATTTACTCCCATTATCAATCTTTCTTCGTTCTCGTTATCTTTTTAAAAAGCAGGAATATAAAGCCCTTTTAACTTTTTTTGTGCAATATTTTTAATATTTTTTTTATATATGTGGTCTGAGATGAAGGGAGAAAGGGCTTTAACATAGAGATACATACATATACATTTATTTATGTCTAAAGATGTATATGTATGTGTGTGTATATATATATATATATATATATATATATATATATATATATATATATATATATGTTTATATTTGTGAACATATGTATTTATATGTGTATATATGTATTTATATGTGTATATATGTATTTACGGACATATACACACATATAAACACTTAAATACATTTGTATACATATATTATATAGACAAATATATAGGTGCATTGGAGCCCTTTGCAGTCAAGGAAAACATGTAAAAAGAATAATGCAACATTCATGTTTAATAAAGCATTTAAAGGGACAGTCTACACCAGCATTTTTATTGTTTAAAAAGATAGATAATCCCTTTATTACCCATTCCCTAGTTTTGCATAGCCAACACAGTTATATAAATACACGTTTTACCTCTGTGATTACCTTGTATCTAAGCCTCTGCAAACTGCCCCTTTATTTCAGTTCTTTTGACAGACATCCATTTTAGCGAATCAGAGCTGGCTCACTGGAACTCCACGTGTGAGAGCACAGTGTTATCTATATGACACACATGAACTAACATCCTCTAGTGGTGAAAAACTATCAAAATTTCCTGAGAGAAGAGGCGGCCTTCAAGGGCTTCGAAATTAGCATATGAACCTCCTAGGTTTAGCTTTCAACTAAGAATAACAAGAAAACAAAGAAAAATTAGTGATAAAAGTAAATTGGAAAATTGTAAATATTTCACATGTTCTTCACATAGCAGAATATGTTCTATGCATTTATAAATAGATATTCTTATATATATCTGTATATATCTATACATATATATAACCATGTAGATATATTTTACCAAAATATAATCATATATATATAGAAATATGTATTTATGAATAAATAGAACATATTTTGCTATGTGAAGAACATTAGAATGTGAAATATTAGTATTTTCATGTTGGGTTAGCGCACTTAAGAATATGTGATCGTGTTTGTGCGCGATTAGGGGGGTAGTTTTTTCCCCCACTTTTTGTTAGCACATAAGCTGAAACTATGCGTGAAGACAGCAGCATCCGCTGCTTATTAAATATCCCCTTTAAGGTCATCAATCATTTAACATATTAGGTAAATGTGACATTTTTTTAATGCATTAGCACCTTGTTTCCTGCATTTGTTTTCAGACTTAAATTACAGGAAAAAGGGGCAAGATAAATAATGAAATATATTATTGTACCACGCATAAATAAACATTTTATATTACATTCTGAAAGTGATGTCCCTTTAACAAAAAAACAACAACAATTCTATTCTCATCACAGATGACATATTTACCACCAGTGACATTTGTGATCAAAGTTTCAATGTTCAGCTATTAAGCAGGTCAAGTAAGTATTCATATATACAGTACATAAATATATATATATATATGTATTATTTTTGCTTCAAATGGTTGTAAAATATTTTAAAAATAGTAGAGCAGAGTTACTAAATTATAATCTGCAGCGGCAGCTGTTTTGGGCAGCTAAAAAACATGCAGGGAATGTTAATATGCCATCAAATGTAATATATGTAGAAACTATATAAAGAATAACAAAAAGAAGGGAATTTCCCTAGATGTAAACTGAGAGCTGAGGGAATTATAACAGCCTTAGCAGCTAGGCCCTAAGCGTCTTCTACGACTCAAGTGTATGGAGGCTGGCTCCAAATAATGACAGTCCGGAGAGTGGTTCAAGAGTGTACAGAAAATCCCTTTCAATTACTGTTTATTGTTACACTTCAGAAACCCCCCACAAAAGAGTTAAATCACTTATACTGTCTAATCCCACATAAATAAATACGCTTCTCTGCTTCAGAGCACAGTAAATTTATAAGGCGGTAAATGTTAAGCGACAGACAGAAATGAAAGAACATTCTAACTTGGTGCCAATCTGAAAGTCTTTTTCAAATTTCCTGGCTAAAAGCCGGATACCTCAGCATCAGGGGATAAACCAACCTAGCAGTCCAAGTATACTAAAAAGAAGGAAAATACAAAAGAAACACCCACTTGAGTCCCCCTTTTCGGTGTCAATGAGCCTTTATGTTAATAAATAAAATGCAGCTGATTTGTAGAACAAACAATTCTCTCCTGCTGTACGTGTTGCCACTGATATTATTATTATATTTGGGTCCTTTTATTTTTACTCTACCTAGAAACCTTTCTGTAGATGCTCATACTCCAAATAAATAAAAATATAATAAAATGTTATTTATATAGTTGAAGTCTGCTAGAGATTGTTACAGAAAATTAAAAAAAGATGGTCTTCCTGCAGATCAGATTTTTCTTCATAATAAAATATTGGATAAAAAGTAGGCACTAGTGGGAAAGCTTAGCTTCTTCCATAGAATCATCTGAAGAGACTATGGGGGATATTTATCAAAGCCTCAACTATGCTGCATTCGCGGGCACCAATACGCTCACCTAACATCGCAGCCACGGACCTGAATACGATCTCCATATTTATAAAAAAAAGCCGTCAAAAAGCCGTGTAAGTACAGGGCGATGAGTATCGAACTGTTGTTAACTAACAGCCATCGATCTCGCTGCTATTCGGCTTTTTACCAACTTTATTTATACCCTGTCACTAAATGCCGCCACTATACTAAAATGTTTAACCCCTACTTTAATAAAGTTATCAACCCCTATCCCTCCGCTCCCGGACCCCGCTGCAACCTAAATAAAGTTATTAACCCCTATCCTGCCGCTCCCGGACGCCGCCACTAAATAAACGTATTAACCCCTAAACCTCTGGCCTACCACATCACTACCATTAACTAAACCTATTAACCCCTAAACCGCCAGCCCCCCACATCGCCATAAACTAAATTAAGCTATTAACTCCTAAACCTAACAACCCGCTAACTTTACATTAAAATTACAACATCCCTATCTTAAAATAAATTTAAATTTACCTGTAGAATTAAAAGAAACTAATTCTAAACTATTAATTAACCTACCCTAACTATTATACTAAAATTACAATAAACTAGCAATTAAATTAACTATATTACATATTAAAAAACCCTAACCATACTCAAATTATTTAAATCTACTATAAAAAATTACTAAATTACAAAAAAAAAATAAACGCTAAGTTACAAAAAATAAAAACACTAAATTACGAGAAAACCCCCCCACAAAGAAATCAGCTCTTTTACATGTAAAAAAAAATGCAATCACCCGCCAACAGTAAAACCGACAACACAATCAACCCCCCAAATAAAAAGCCTATCTAAAAAAAACTAAGCTCCCCATTGCCCTGAAAAGGGCATCTGTATGGGCATTGCCCTTAAACGGGCATTTAGCTCTTTTACCTGCCCAGACCCTACTCTAAAAATAAAACCCACCCCAAACCCTTAAATAAACCTAACACTAACCCCCAACGATCCACTTACAGTTTTTAAATTCCGTTTAAAGGATCCATCCAGCCGGCAAGAAGTCTTCATCCAGACGGCCTCTTCCATCTTCATCCATCCGGCAAAGTCTTCATCCATGCGGCCTCTTCTATCTTCATCCATCTGGTGCGAAGCAGGTCCATTCTGAAGACATCCGGCGCGGAGCTCCTCTTCAATACGGCCGCCGTAAACTGGAACTTGAATGCAAGTGACGTCATCCAAGATGGTGTCCCTTGCATTCCTATTGGCTGAAAGGTTTCAATCAGCCAATAGGATTAGAGCTGCTAAAATCCTATTGGCTGTTACAATCAGCCGATAGGATTGAGCTCTCCGTGCCGGATGTCTTCAGGATGGACTCGCTCCGCGCCGGATGGATGAAGATAGGCACAAGCGAAAGACTCAGGTGCGTTAACATGCATTCTCTCCCCATAGACTATTATGAGACACACTAAGGAAATCCTTTCCATTTTGTCTCATGCATGCTAACCAGAAATTGCACTAGACCAACTGCGCTAAAGCAGTAGGAATTTCAAGTATTCATTTTTTTAAGTATTTCTAACCGTTAGAAATACTTAAAAAAAAAAGGAAATTGAAATTGAAATTCCTGTTTGTCACTTAGAGGAAAATATTATTTTTATTTTTAAATAGATATTTAAATATAGTATAGTATAGATAGATTGATATGGATATATATTGTATTTCACTTAGAAGAAAATATATACAGATATATATATAGAAATAACTATTTAAAATTAAATAGAACATTGGAATTTGAAGTATTTCCATTCAAAACACATTAAAACATATTAAAGGGATAGGAAAGTCAAAATTAAACTTGCATGATTCAGACAGATCAGGTCATTTTAAGAAACTTTTAAATTCACTTCTATTTTCAAATGTGCTTCGTTCTCTTAGTATCCCTTGTTAAAAAATGAATACGCACATATCATACACTAGTGGGAGCTGCTGCTAATTGGTGCCTGCACACATTTGTCTCTTGTGATTGGCTAAATAGATATTTTCAGCTTCCTGTCAGTAGTGCAATGCTGTCCCTTCAGCAATGGATAACAAGAGAATAAAGAAAATTTGATAATAGACTTAAATTGGAAAGTTGTTTAAAATTGTATGTTATATCTAAATATAAAATAAAATGTTGTGGTTTACTATCCCTTTAAAATTGACTAAAAATGATATCTTATATTTCAAAGTATATATATATATATATATATATATATATATATATATATATATATATATATGTGTGTGTGTGTGTGTGTGTGTATGTGTGTATGTGTGTTTATATGTATTTATGTGTGCACATAAATAGTTAAACATGTAAACATATAAATACACTTATATACACATGTATAAATACACACATCCAAATATTTAGACGTACACATATGCTTTTGAGCCCTTCTCAGTCAAACACCTTGTCATATACCATATTCCCTTTTAACCCTTTTAAAACTTTTTTTAATATAAATCTTTTTTATTTCTTTACTAAAATGTGAATATATGAGTGTAATACTTTATTTTAATATGTTTTAGATGTGTTTTGTGAAACATTTTTTTATCCTTTACATTTTACTTCAGGTCACACTAATTCTTCTAGCGCTATTTGGGCTTTCACTTGAGCACAAGCCATAACTTTCAACTTGTAATATCAGTGCTATTTAGCACAGTTGCGATATCCATTTAAAGTAATAGGTGCACTAGAGTGTCGGCCGCGCTTAAACCTTCTCTGGTAAATTTGTTTTACCATTAACTTGTAATATCAAGTTGCACACTAAATTTAGCTTGTTCCAGCGATACTGCCTATTGCGTCTCACTCTAGCACGCCACTTGCAATCTGGGCCAAAATGTATAAATCGGTGTCTGAAGGCATTATGGTATGCTTATCAAGCGAAGAACAGTACTCCAAATTATCAAATAATACAATTAAAAGGCTAATCTTCACATGTTTCTAAAAGTGATACAATGAAAACAAATATTAACACCTTAAGATTTTAGAGATATGAAACTCTAGGGCCCCCATTTATCATTGTGCGGATGGACATGATCCGCTATAGCGAACCATGTCCGCCGCACATCGATAAATGCAGACAGCATACGCTGTCTGCATTTATCATTGCACCAGCAGTTCTTGGGAACTGCTGGTGAAATACCGCCCCTTGCAGATTTGCCGCTAGCAGGGGGTGTCAATCAACCAGATTGTATTCGATCGGGTTGATTTCTGTCCGCCGCCTCAGAGCAGGCGGCCACGTTATGGGGCAGCGGTCTTTAGACCACTGCTTCATAACTTGTGTTTCTGGCGAGCCTGAAGGGTGCGGTGTTTCCTTCAGTCTCGATCATTCCTTTCAGTGGCTATGTGCATGGAAATTTTAGGTCTCATGACTGCAGCATCGGACGCGATCTCTTTTGCTCGTTTTCATATGAGACCTCTGCAGCTTTGCATGCTGAATCAATGGTGCAGGGATTATACTCGGATATCACAATTGATATACCTAAATCCCAACATTCAACTCTCTCTGTCCTGGTGGTTGGACCATCATTGGATTATTCAAAGGGCCTCTTTTGTTTGTCCTTCCTGGACTGTGATTTCAACAGATGCAAGTTTCACAGGTTGGGGAGCTGTCTGGGGATCTCTGATGGCACAAGGAGTTTGGAATCCTCAAGAGGCGAAGTTACCAATCAATATTTTAGAACTACGTGCTATTTTCAGGGCTCTTCAGGCTTGGCCTCTATTAAAGAGAGAATTATTCATTTTTTTCATTTTTTTTATTGTTTTCAGACAGACAATATCACAACTGTGGCATATGTCAATCATCAGGGTGGGACTCGCAGTCCTTTAGCGATGAAAGAAGTATCTCGGATACTTTCTTGGGCGTAATCCAACTTCTGTCTAACTTCTGCAATACATATCCCAGATGTAGAAAATTGGGAAGCAGATTATCTCAGTCGTCAGTCTTTACATCCAGGGGAGTGGTCTCTCCACCCAGATGTATTTTGTCAGATTGTACAGATGTGAGGTCTTCCCGAAGTAGATCTGATGGCTTCCCATCTAAACAAGAAGCTTCCCAGGTACCTTTCCAGGTCCAGGGATCCTCAGGCAGAGATGGTGGATGTGTTAGCAGTTTCTTGGTTTTACCAACCTGCTTACATTTTGCCGCCTCTAGTTCTTCCAAGGGTGATCTCCAAGATCATAATGGAACAATCACATGTGTTTCTGATAGCACCAGCATGGCCTCACAGGTTTTGGTATGCAGATCTTGTTCGGTGTAAAGGTCTTACCTGGATTGGAGTCTGTAGCAGAGTTATGTGCTCACCTTTACAGGTATCACAGCCCAAAGTGATCAGGTAAGAAAACCACCTGGGCTGTGAATAAATGCATGGGACTGTGTGCAAAAACCAAGGATCCGAGTATGCTGTACAAACAAGGGTAAATCCAAGAGAGTAGTGAAGGTATTGCAGAGATCAAAGGAAGCCAGAGGTACAGGTAAACAATGAACAGAGCCGAGGTCACAAGCCTAGGTCAATCTTGGGGATTTCAGGAACAAAGACACCTAAACTAGAAACAGGAAACAAAGAATTGACACTGAGCACAGGAAAAGGCAGGGTTATATAGCCAGATAATGAGCTGCTAATTGGTAGGAAGTCCCAGGTAAGCCTGATTGACAGGTTGTAAATGAGCACAGGTGATCAGAAAGGAGCGCCAATTGATGGCAAGGTTCGATAGAGTTTGAGTGTGAATAATGTAATAGTGGTTCGTATAAATAACGATATAGCACTGTATCTTAGCTACAATTATGGTGATTGTGCTGCATTAATATATAGATTAAAATATATGTGTGGCACAAGAGGGTATATAAAAGTATTTAATACACATTGAACATTTAAAACATAGGTATCGTTAAGACAAATATATTATTAAAAGAACGACAAGAAATGGTATATAAAAGCATATAAAAACAGAAAACACGCGTGTGTAGCTTGTTCACTACAGGTTAGTAGTGATAGATCATAAGATGGGTTGCCTAAGTGTGAGCCTCATACTCGAATAAACATTAAATGTTAGCTAAATATTGATGATGCTAAATGTTGAAAGTGCTGGAATGACAGCAAATATATATAGAGTTTCTAACACATATATATGCAGTGTCTCATATAAAGTTATATTGACATATACAGGGAAATGATAGCAATTAACATAAAAAACGATAATGTCCAGTAGCCACTTTAAGGGATGTGGAAAAAGTTCTGTTATATATATCCAAAAAGTGAAAAGTTAATAAACCATCCAATTTGGTGTGATCCAAAATCGTGATGCAAATAAATCCAAAACAATGTAAATCCAAAAAGACTGTTTTAAAAGTAATTAATCCAATATTTCAATCCAAAATGGTGATAGAAACAAATCCATGAAAAATGATAAAAAATCAAAAAAATTCAAAAGTTAAATCAACTAGTGTGTACACAAACTAGTGAGAGTGATCACAGAAAAAAATATAATTTAACATCTAAATCAATTCTGGATGTGACAAAAGGAATTATAATCCCATGTAGAAAGTGGTGGAAAAGGAAAATAGAAAAAAGAGTACAAAAAATAAAAATAAAAAAATATATTCTGGGAAGTCTTCAAAACCTGTAGATGAAAGATAATAACATAGTATAATACTGTATTAGAATTCAATAATCAAGGAAAATAGCTCACCATAACTTTGTCAACGCGTTTCGGCCCACAGGAGAGGCCTTTATCAAGATGGCAACCCATCTTATGATCTATCACTACTAACCTGTAGTGAACAAGCTACACACGCGTGTTTTCTGTTTTTATATGCTTTTATATACCATTTCTTGTCGTTCTTTTAATAATATATTTGTCTTAACGATACCTATGTTTTAAATGTTCAATGTGTATTAAATACTTTTATATACCCTCTTGTGCCACACATATATTTTAATCTATATATTAATGCAGCACAATCACCATAATTGTAGCTAAGATACAGTACTATATCGTTATTTATACGAACCACTATTACATTATTCACACTCAAACTCTATCGAACCTTGCCATCAATTGGCGCTCCTTTCTGACCATTATTTTACATACCTTTTCATTTGTGGGTATTTGGGGACCCACTCCAGACAGGAGCTACAGGTCCATATTTTTAGCGCTGTAAGACAACACTGAACTTATCAATGAGCACAGGTGATCCAGCAAAGCAATATCCAGAGTCCAGCCCCAGTGCTGCAGGCAGGATAAGGAAAGGTAATGAAAGGCTTACATACACACACAAATAGAGAAAAGCAGCTGTGGCTTAGAGGCAAGAGAACAATCCTAGGATAAGAGAGGACCCAGGTTCAAGTCCCTCGCTTGCCCCGAAAGGGGCGAGCATGCCTGGCTGTCTGCATGGAACGGTGGGAACCGTGACAGTTCCCTTCCATTAAAATCGCCCCTCATGGGTGTGAACAGGCTGGGTAGATGCCACATTGAGTTTGGGAGCAAAGTCAGCCTCATCTTTGGAAATGTCAAAGATGTCTTCTGGCAGGATGGCGACTCTCCCGTGGGCATCCAGACCTACAATTTGGTCGTCCTCTACATTACTGGAAAACACTATGCCAATAGTGGCCTTCTTCCTATTCTTTTTCATCTTAGCTGCTGTCAAAGTACTCGCAGGTGAGACATTCAAAGCTTGCAATGCTTTCTCTAACATCACAAGATCCTCCTTGCAGACAAGGGTACCATTCAAGGCATAAGTGCAGTCAGGTGGCAGTACTTTAGCAGGGCAAAAAGTAATGCCGGTGCTTGCCTGTGCAGAGGTGATGAGGGTTTCTGGATTAGGCATATCATCAGAAAGTTGAGAAGATGCTTCAGGAGCAAGAGGTAGAGGCATAATCTGGGTCTCAGGGATTTTAAGACTAACAAGAACAGGTTCCGTAGGTTTACAGGAAATAACAGTCTCAGAGGTTAGTAGACTCCTCTGAACAGCAGAACCTAGACAACCATAACAGCAACCTTGGCAGCTCACAGAATTGCATGTAGAACAAAGAAGGTGAACAAAAACAGTGCCTGTTTGGAGAACTGGAGACTGAGGTGGAGAATAGGGCAATTGGAGATGAAGTGCCCTCTTTCCCCGCAGTAAAAGCAAAGGCAGTGACTCCTCCATCTGGCTCTTTCTTGAGGAGCCTGCCTATTCCTGATTACCACTATCTCCATGGGCTCCTCAATGTCCTGGGAAGGAATATAGGATTCATCAGGAGCATCAAGGTTTGCGGGTGAGTACTGGTAAAAATCATCCCAGTCACGAGGAAGCCGTGATCTGTGGGAACGTGGAACAGACCTAGGAACCTTAGTTTGCCTTGTGGTAGTACACTGAGTGGCCATGACTGTTATGAAAGCCCCCCAGTTGTCTAGGACAGGACACTTAGTCAAAAGTATCTGGTGTGCCCATTTTTTTATCTGCCCAGAAAGCAGGTTGATGGCTGAACGGACCTTGAAGTCAGTGGCATATGTAAGAGGATTTAGGGCAAGCAACAGCTCACAATCTACCTTAAAGGACAAGAAGGAGGTATGGCTACCATTGAATCTCTCAGGTAATAGTACAAAAGGTTCATGATATGCTGGTTCTGGGTATACCGTACCTTTAAGAGCACAAAAGTCCCACTGCAAATCCAGAACAGTCTGAGACAAGTTGGATACTTTCTGGGTCAGGGCAGTGAGCATCTTGTTCATCTCTGCGGGCTCCATAATGTTCAGTTCTTATGTAAAGGTCTTACCTGGATTGTAGTCTGTAGCAGAGATATGTGCTCACCCTTACAGGTAACACAGCCCAAAGTGATCAGGTACGAAAACCACCTGGGCTGTGAATAAATGCACAGGGGCTGTGTGCAAAAACAAAGGATCCGAGCATGCTGTACAAACAAGGATAAATCCAAGAGAGTAGTGAAGGCATTGCAGAGATCAAAGGAAGCCATAGGTGCAGGTAAACGATGAACAGAGCCGAGGTCACAAACCTGGCCAGTCTTGGGGATTTCAGGAACAAAGACAGGGTTATATAGCCAGATAATGAGCTGCTAATTGGTAGGAAGTCCCAGGTAAGCCTGATTGACAGGTTGTAAATGAGCACAGGTGATCCAGGGAAAGCAATATCCAGAGTCCAGCCCCAGTGCTGCAGGCAGGATAAGGAAAGGTAATGAAAGGCTTACATACGCACAAAAATGGAGAGAAGCAACTGTGGCTTAGAGGCAAGAGAACAAGCGTAGTATAAGAGAAGACCCAGGTTCAAGTCCCTCGCTTGCCCCAAAAGGGGCAAGCCTGGCTGTCTGTCAGGGGCGGACTGACAAGTCGGGCAAATCGGCCCTGGCCCGAGGGTCCGAATTCTTAAAGGGGCCCCCATGCATCATAGAAGTAGCTGGCTTTTTTTTCTATTAAACTTTTTTTTTTGGCCTTTTATTATTTTATTATTTTTTGCGTTGGGGGGGTGGTGGGGGCCTGGGCAGTGTGTCATGACTTCACTTGTTTAAGTTGAAACTTGTTTTAACTAACTTAGTGCTGCGGTACTAAGTTCTGCTTGATGTCACACTCTCTCTAGTCTAGTGCACTCGTCTCCGTCTCCAGCAGCAGCAGTCACAGTCAGTATGATTGTTGAAAAAAAAGACTGGTCTTGGCTGGAGCAGTGGAGTGGAGCCTTCTAGGAGAGCCTCAAGCCTGTAATCAATGCAAATATGTGGACCGGCCGGTGAGTGTATTAAATCCGGTCCACATATTACACTGCCACCTGCCCTGGCTCTATCTGGCTTCTCAGCTCCGCCGCCACATGCCGTGCGCACACAATTTAACTGCGCATAGAGGCTCAGGCGGCAGGAGCTGCAGCAGACCGTGTGTGGCCACGTGAGTGAAGATAGAGCCAAGGAGGACAGGAGTCAGACAGCTGAGGCGGCGCCGGCGACATTTAACGACGACGAGTCAATGCCAGGTAAGGTAATTGTGAAGGAGCCGCCAAGCCGGTTAGTGCTGGAGGTGGGGTGGGAGGTGGGGGCCCCGGAGGCTGAGGTGCTATAGACACAGGGCAGGGCAGCAGATTTTACTATATCCCGTGAGAACCGGCGGAGCTAAGTTCCTCAGTGTAGAGCATGTGCACCAGTTTCATAAGAGCAGTCTACGGTAGTACGGAGGCAAGAGGATGTATGTCACCGGGCCCTACAGATCAGGGGATGAATCATGATAGCAGCTGTATTGGGATGGTCAATGCAGCGGGAGGGTGGAGATAATCACTAGTAACTTAGTGCATGTATGTCACCGGGCCCTACAGATCAGGGGATGAATCATGATAGCAGCTGTATTGGGATGGTCAATGCAGTGGGAGGGTGGAGATAATCACTAGTAACTTAGTGCACTGAGGGCGACAACCTATATGTATCCTATGCCTTATGTGATGGTTCTATACCATTACCTTCCTACTGTATATGTGTATGTATGGCCATCTGCTATACCAGTGTCTGGCACTAGTTTATGTTTTTGCTGATCAAAGTCCCATAGCCTGATGAAATCATCCCATTGCTTCACCCTATTACAAATGATCCAGTCAGTTTTACAAGGTGGTGCTTGTCATTGTTTTTATGCTATTGCACAACTCAGTGGCCAACCCACTGTCACACTTTTTTCATTAGTTGTTGAGCATTCGTCAGAAATTACTTATACTTTACAGTACAGTACACTTGGGCAGGCACAAGGTACTGATTTTCATGGTGTGCTGTGTGTCACTGTGTAATATTGTTAGAGACAAAAATATATTCTAACAGCTTATTTGTGTTCATACAAATAACACTCACAGAAAACTATAATGACTGTTGATACTTTTACCTTGGAAACCCTATAAAGATAGATATCTGTAATAGTTTCTATAGAAATAAGTGTAATACGTTCTTTCTGATCTTTATTAGCAGATTCTAAAAAAAAAAACAGGAAAATTAATGGAAAAATGTTTGAATGTATATATATGTATGTGTGTGTATGTGTATGTGTATGCATGTATTTATGTATGTATGTGTATCTATGTATGTGTGTGTGTATGTATGTGTGTGTGTGTGTATGTGTGTGTGTGTGTGTGTATGTACTTATGTATGTGTGTGTGTGTCTTTGTATGTGTGTATGTACGTGTGTGCATGTGTTGTGTATGCATGTACTTATGTATGTGTGTGTATGTGTATGCATGTACTTATGTATGTATGCATGCATGTATGTGTGTATGTATGTGTGTTTGTGTGTCTTTGTATGTATGTGTGTATGTATGTGTGTGTGTTCACGTTCCAATAAAGTAACTACAGATGCCAATGGCAAAAGTGTAAATGGAGCTTTATTTTTTTAATGAAAGTAACCAAGAAATAATTGTACTTATTAACGTGCACTGAGTATGCCCAAAAATGTCAACTTGAAACAGTTATGGATGGTCCACAGAGTCAGTGAGTCTGTGAGTGTTGTATACTGTACAGCAGGTAGTGATCAGATTCACTGTATATATATATATATATATATATATATATATATATATATATATATATATATATATATATATTTAATTAACGGGCTACTAGCCTACTACTACGGGCATTAAAATTAATTTTATTGGGGTAATGGTTATGGTGGCCATATTATGTTATGTTAGGGTAATCAAGAGTCAGACTCAGAGGACAAATGGATTAGTAGATATTATACAATACATACAACTCGTATATATGGGCATTGGGCAATACAGAGGATGACAAAGGGAAAAAAGAGTTTTATAATAAAATTAGTGGTAATATAAGGGCAGAGTGTAAGGAGGAGTTTCTTATAAAGTTATTTATATATATATATATATATATATATATATATATATATATGTCACATTGCACTACTTTATAATTCTGTGTATGATTAAAACAAATTATTTAATTTTTTGGCACTTGTTAATTCATATTTTGTTATTAATAAAATATTTAAGGTAACAAAATGTCTATTTATATTGCAATTAAAAACGTGGTAGGGGCATATGAGGTGGGAGGGGCATTATGGTGGGGGGAGCATATGAGGTGGGAGGGACATTAGAGTGGGGAGGGGCATATGAGGTGGGAGGGGCATTATGGTAAGGGAGGGGCATATGAGCTGGGAGGAGCACAATAGGTGGGAGGGGCATTAGGGTGGGGCAGGGGCAGAGGAGGTAGGTGGGTGGGGGGCCCTGCCACACTTTTGCCCGGGGGCCCTGGTTGGTCTCAGTCCGCCCCTGCTGTCTGTATGGAACGGTGGGAACCGTGACATCTGGATGTCCAGTTACCAACCTTGGCCACTTCCTTTAAGGCCAGACCTTCTGACTCAAAGGCTGTTTTTCCATCAGGATCTCAAATCGCTAAATTTGAAGGTATGTTTTGACATAATACTCATATGCTACATTGCTTGAAAGTGATGCAACATAACTGCAAAAAGCTGACAAGAAAATATCACCTGAGCATCTCTATATAAAAAGGAAGATATTTTACCACAACATTTCTTCAACTCACCAGAGTAAGTGCTGTGTAAACAGTTATACTTCAGCTACTGTCCAGCTGCAAGTTAAAAAAAAAAAAAACAATAGCCTCAGCAGTGCTGATGTAATGCTTTGCCTTTGCTGTGATCTCATGAGGTTTTACTGAAATAAAGGGACAGTCTACTGCAGAATTTTGATTGTTTAAAAAGATAGATAATCCCTTTATTACCCATTTCCCAGTTTTGCATAATCAACACTTTTATATTAATACACTTTTTACCTCTGTGATTACCTGGTATCTAAGTCTCTGGAGACTGCTCCCTAATCTCAGTTATTTTGACAAGCACATATTGAAGCCAATCAATGCTGACTCTTAAATAACTCCACGGGAGTGAACACAATGCTATCTATATAACACACATGAACTAGCAGTGTCTAACTATCCTTGTCCTCTTTTGGTGCCGGAGCAATAATCTACAGTGGGTTGTCTTTGCAGTGTAAAAGGGAAAGGACAAGTGGAATGATAGGATGCTAGTGGTATGAGGCCCACCGTACAATCTTCTGTGGTGCTGATCAGGCAAAATGGGATGAGTCTGCCTTCATCCCAGGGGGTGGTAACACCACTTTTAGAGGGGTTGTAGGACAGGGATGGCTTGCCAGCCAGTTATTATTTAATTTATTTAAAGGTTTTTGTTTTTTATTTCCGTTAAATAAATGCATCCCCATGTTGGGAGAGGGGTTTCCCAAAACAATGTTGTCAATTTGTTTTGAAAGTTGTAGATGTGCTGTTTTTTTGTGTTTATTTCCTAACAGATAAAGAGCTAACAAATGGGCCCTTAAGCGCTGGGCACTGTCATGTTGTAACCTAAGTTTTATTCTCTGCTAAGGCCAACAGCTATAAATGTGTAACTAGAATGTGCAACCAATGGCTGTGTGGAATGTTGCAGTGATATTACGTTTGGAATCTGCACTTCTACTTTTAACAGGAATTAGAAAGCTCATCAATTTCAGGAAAAGGAGACAAAAATAATAATGAAAGTATAATTACTTTTTAAACATAAAGGGCGAGATTACGAGTGGATCGCTAATTAATGCTCCTGCTCGAGAGTTAATTGCCCTAGAAGTAAACTTTTTGCGTGCATGGGGTTGTACTTGTATTACTAGTTGAAAGCAAAAAGTTATCGCTCTCGTGTTAACACGTCGCATGCACGATAACCTATTCCCCCATAGAAAACAATGGAGAAAAAAATGTGGAAAAATAACACCCTACTCGCACGCAAACCCAATCGCATATTCTCATGTGTGCTAATCTGACATGAAAATATGAATATTTCACATTCCAATGTCCTTCACATACAAGAATATTTTCTATTATTCATAAATACATATTTCTATATTTATTTTATGGTATTTTGGTACAATATATACATATATATATATATATATATATATATATATATATATATATATATATATATAGGTATAGATATATACAGATATATATATATAGGAATATCTATTTAAAAATACAAAGAACATATTCCCCTATGTGAAGGACATTTGAATGTGAAATATTTAAAGTACATACACAGTATAACACTTGCATAAATATGATTTTACATGTTTTCATCTACTTGACTGCAAAGGGCTTCAATGCACGTATATATACAGTAATGTGCAATAGTATTAGGCCACCATTAGATTTGTTGTTTTAGCAATGGTATAATGAACATATATAATTATTTTTCAGTCTCTTTATTAGAATACAACCAGGACATACAGGATATTTGCAAGAAACTAGAAGGAATCCAACGGCACTACTTAGATTAGTTTTGACTCCTTAAATCTCAAATATAATTAAACTATTGTGTATAGTTTCATTAATTTGTTTTTGAGTAAGGGTGCTGTGTACTTAGGCTTAATTTACTGACTAGTAGGGAAAAACCCTTGGGTAGAATACACTTGTAGCACTCCAGAGTCTATTAATACAAAATGTATTGTGTATATGTGTTATTACTTATCCTCCAATACGGGGGAAATGGGTGCCAAAAAATTGATTACAACTTAACGTTTATTAGAGGGTATATAAACATAAAAATTGGGAAAGATTAAAACCACACACTGTGATTCTCACGCTATAGAGTTTTGTGATTGGTGTTAGTATACACTTGTATATAAGGATTGATTGTAAATTAATATAGATTAAATTGCCTATCAGCTGCGAGGGAGATATATTGCTGAATCAGCACAAAGTCTGAGAGCTATTAATCAAATTGGTTTCTTAGAAGGCAGTGTTATTCTATTGTATATACGTAGCACTCAAATGATGCTATACCTGCCAAGATCCAATAGGGTGGTTAATATATATTTAATATATATATAATACAGCTCATCTGTTGTATACGTATAGCATCATTTGAGTGCTATGTATGTACAATAGAATAACACTGCCTTCTAAGCATGTCCGCCGCACATTGCTAAATGGCCGCCGCACATCACTAAATGCCGACAGCATACGCTGTCGGCATTTATCATTGCACCAGCAGTTCTTGAGAACTGCTGGTGCAATACTGGCCCCTGCAGATTCGCCCCGCCAATCGGCCGCTAGCAGGGGATGTCAATCAATCTGATTGTATTCGATCTGGTTGATTTCTGTCCTCTTCAGAGCAGGCGGACATGTTATGGAGCAGCGGTCTTTAGACCGCTGCTTCATAACTTCTGTTTACAGCGAGGCCAATAAAGTCATTTTCTCAGACACTTATAACCCTCATCCTACTTGGACACTAGCGGACTAACACCCGACTACATCTGAGGTCAAGAATTTGAGACCTTCACAACCATCCGCATAGATATATTGCTTCCTAACCAGACGGCCAGATGGCCCATGCTGCAAAGGCTGACTCCAACTAGTAGCACAAGAGGTACTGTGCTTGGAATGTTATCCCGTGCACCCGAGGTAGCTGATAGCACTATAGAGCCGGTTCATCGGGCATCTATCTAACTCACCTGCTCACTGCTAGGTCCGCACCGGAGGTCACGTGGCCTAGGCCGCAAACGGCTATGATAACTTAGAACTATGACTACCTACAGGAATCCTCACATGGCTTGTCACGCTATTCCCTGCAGACTAAGTGTTGCTGGGGTCGCCCTTACCTCACCACCAGAGCTGCTTCACCTTCTCCCTCCCTTAGCTCAAAGTGCAGCATTGCGCTGTGGAGACTCGCCAGGCACATTAAAGGCCTATATACCCACACGAAGTGGGAGCATTTCATCCTTCTCATTCTCCAAATGACAACACTTTCTTGGACACACAGCTGAGGAACTTGACTTAGCGACATCTTTCCCGCCTGCACATTAAGGGACAAGAGCTATACATCTTTATATTATCTAAAACCTCACACGCCTCATACTATAAATAATTAACACACCTGTGTCAGCCAGGCCTACAAAAGCCTCTCTCTACTATCCTATTGGGTCTGAGGCCTAGTCTGTTAATCTCTCCTACAGGCCCACACATGGCTCCAATATAAAGGACTCTAATGTTTTTGATAACCCTCTGCAGATAGGTTGTTAATCCTAATATAGGTCTTCAGCCACACAGAATCTCTAATTTCACCAGTTACTACAGACACCCTTTAAGACTCACCGGGCATGTTGGAAGCACATAGGTGACATACTCCTCTATCAGCCAGGAATATCTCCAGCTCTATCATCTATACACCTTTACTGGTGGGCCTCTCTCCTCCCTTTCACGCCGGCCCTCTTTGCCTGTGGGTCATACCCCAGTACCCTATACCTGCATCGCCAATAGGTGGCACCTCCCTTGGAGAGCGGCACAAACAGAAGTTCTCTAACTTCCGATCAGACCACAGCTTTATAGCGATCCTCTCAGCAAAAAAGCAACCATCTTCTGTAGGCACAGAGGAATACTACCCTCCAACTTGCATGCCCGCATAGCTTCTTCTTTGGTTTAACTAACCAACTATGCAGTGCTAACTCCTCTAGGTCACGGGTACCAAATACAATCCCCCTCTACTCCTCTACTTTTTCTAAGGAAGCTATAGCCTTTACAAAGGTGAAAATTGTTTAGATCTCAACATGGCTCACTCAACAAAGAAAAAACATAAACAGGGGGGAAATACCAAAAGAACCTTGGCAGACCACTTTAATAGTAAAATTCATTACGATCAAGATGGTTCAGATGAAGACTCCAGAGAACCCACCGCTTCCCTTAAAGGAACCCACAGACCAGAGAGCAAATTCATAGATAGATCATTGGTCTCACATTCATCTATACTTGACTCCATTAAATCTTATAAAATGGATATCCACTACACATCTTTGAAACAAGATCTAAAGAATGCAGTATCTGAGCTCGAAAGAGACATCTCTTCATTAGGGGAACGCACAGAAACCTTAGAAAGGAAACATGAAGACCTAAATATAGACCATGCAAACCTTCTGTCCTATACCCAAACACTGGCAGAAACTATATCGAACCTAGAATCCAAACTGGCGGACCTCGAAGACAGGTCATGCCATAACAATATCAGGATCTGGGGCATACCAGAAGACATTGGCACAGAAGAACTCTCCGGCTTTTTAATCAGCCTTTTCAAAGAACTGCTTGGGACCCTTCAAGATCAGGATTCTTTTATTAACAGAGCCCACAGGGCCCTACGCCCAAGAAATGCGGTCTCAGACACACCAAGAGATGTCATCATAAGACTGCATTACTACACTTTTAAGGAGAAACTCCTAAGAGCCTCTTATCAGAAAAAAAAATTAAAAAACCCTTACCATCCCATCATAAATCTTCCCAGATTTGTCACTGCATACTCTTGCCAAGAGACGCTCATTCCAATAGTTCACCCAGTGTCTAGGCCAAAACAGCGTAAAGTATCGCTGGGGATTCCATGAGAAGATATTTTTCCAATTTGAAGACCACTCATATATTATCTCTTTGCCGGACCAAGGTATGAAACTACTTCAATCACTAGGTCTGCACCACTCTTCAGATCAAAACACTAAATTATCGAAAAACTCCAAGGACCTTAACACCGCTGCTCCTGAGTGGCAACCATTACCCAGAAGATCAACCCAACAATCCAAAAGAAAAGACACAATCCATCCCAGAGAAGTCACATAGATCTACCTCTGCTTTCCTTTACTGAGCTTTGGATCTCATATTGAAACTCTCTGAACACTCTGCTACCTTAAGCTATTCTTACATCCTGGTTTCCTGTCCTCACACAGAATCTCACGCAGAATCTCACGTATACTTCTCCTAATAATCTCTCATACCTAGTTATCTTACTTAAATTTTTACATGTTATGTCTCTATCTTATCCTATATTACACTATGGGGCATATTTACCAAATGCCTGTCCGACATGATCCGATCAGCAGATCATGTCCGACAGACATCGCTGAATGCGGAGAGCAATACGCTCTCCGCATTCAGCATTGCACCAGCAGCTCTTGTGAACTGCTGGTGCAACGCCACCCCCTGCAGATTTGCGGCCTCTAGTAGGGGGGTGTCAATCAACCCGATCGTATTCGATAAGGGTTAAATTGCGGCAATGTCTTTCTGCCTCCTCAGAGCAGGCGGACAGGTTATAGAGCAGCAGTCTTTAGACTGCTGCTTCATAACTGGTGTTTCTGGCGAGCCTGAATGCTCGCCAGAAACATGGGCCTTCAAGCTCCATACGGAGCTTGATAGATAGGCCCCTATGTCTCTAACTCACTTAGGATAAACACATATACTATGGGTAACCTCTTCACTCACCCTGAGATCTAGCCTAACGCTAATCTAAAGTATGATGTAGAAGCTTATTCTCATGACCTTCTCTCAGTTAAATTGCTGGTTTCATATTCCATGGCTACAGTTAATATATCAAATTTACTATCTATAGGCTGCCTTCAATATTATCATACCCGTTATCCCACACTAGTAAACTAGGACTAGTGCCTCAATTTTTATGGTAATAGATTCATTGTTCTTTAGAGATATATATGCTTGTTCCTAATATCTAGGACATCAACCCATACAGAGTTTGCTTAAATATTATGCCTTGTGTTGATTTCCTACAGTGTGATTACATTGAACAATTAGCTTAACTCTGAAACATAGCCTAAAATTAGTCTGTGTGGAGACAAAACATCACATCCTATTGGATATGCATCAGTTATTCTAGCTCCTCTGTTTTTAACAGCCATAGCCATGGATATTTTACTAGTCTGATTACTCCCAGTATACCCTCAACATTCTAACATCTAATGACATACATATGAATATTTATCTACCACACCTTCACCTCAATACTTTATTAAGCCTCACATGCTTCCACATGTCTTTATTATCCCAGACATAACTAGGGGGAGAGTGCACTCCCTCCATTTCCAGCAACCCCCATCCTTCACCTCCAAATTACAACCAAACTACTATCCCCATTTAGCTTTCCCCAAATTTCCCTTTCTTAACATTGATAACAACCTCTCATACACTACCGGCAGTCTATCATATTTCAGTTACCCGTCAACATCACAATTGACTTGAACACCTTTATCAAATTACCGGTTGTGTCCTCTCCATACCACGCTAAACTCGTTGGCTACTAGTAGCCACATCACTATATCCACTATCCTCTTCACCCTCCTCCACCACCTCCAATTTAAAGCGGCTTTTGTCCGCTGACTTACCCCTCCCAAATATTTTATACTATTTCTTTCAACTCATTAAAGGGACGTAAAACACAATTTTTTTCTTTCATGTTTTAGATAGCACATAACATTTGAAACAACTTTCTAAGAGTGTGCACGTGTGTAGCACTATATGGCAGCAGTTTCGCAACAATGTTATACATTAGCAAGAGCACTAGATGGCAGCAATATTTCCTGTTGTGTAGTGCTTCAGGCATGTGCACGCTACCTACCTAGGTATCTCTTCAACAAAGAATAACATGATAATGAAACATTTTTGATAATAGATGTAAATTAGAAGTTATTCTCTATCTGAATAATGAAAGACAATTTTTGGGTTTAATGTCCCTTTAATACCTACTCACACTTGCAGGTGTGTTCTTCATTCACCTAACTCTTACTCCCCATTCATTAAGTGTTACTGTCTACTTTACAATTCTAGGGACACTTATCTTCATGTATAACGTTTGTCCATGTCCAACTAGTGGGGTTTTCAGTCGCACACACCTGCTTTATATCAATATGTATCATATTAAACAATATATTTAATATAAAAAATGAGGTCTAATTTATCAAGATCAGGGACTTCCACTTACAGTACTTATGTTCGTTTTCAGCATATAATGTTTTTACTCTTTTTATCCTAAAAGTATTATTTGTCTTACTGTATGCCTCTCATAGATCACCTGTACACCCTGTTTGGGTATTTTATCCTTTTTGTTATTTCTTTGCACATGCAAAAAACTTCCTGTGATTGTGTTATGTTTAAGCAAACTTGTATCTAATTTCCTCAATAAAAACTTGAATTTAAAAAAAAAAACTTTGCTTAACAACAAATCTTATGGTGGCCTAAGGCTTTTGCACAATACTGTATATGTCTTTATATGTATACATATTTATTTATTTATTTATTTATTAGTTTATATGTGTATATATGTCTGACAATACATATAAACCTACATAAATACATATGTACACTTATATATATTGTGACCTGGGATCTTTCAAACACACAGTCTTCAAAGCTGGAAACACCACACAAGGTTGTAGCTTTATAAAATACTAGTTGGTAAGCCTGCCCAAAGGGCAGTTTATGAGGCATATTTATCAAGCCGTCAACCGCAAATACGCTGGAATTCCGCAGCGTAATTGTGGCGAGCCTGATTCGCCCTATTTATCAAAGCCTACAGACCGGCAAAAGTTGAAATTTGTGACGTAACATACGATCCGCCAGTCTCAATCCGACACAGATCGATGCTTACGTCATTACAGATGTTCCGAATACACATTCGGCACTATCTAACAACTTTTGCCATTTATCAAATTTCTAACAGGTACGCTCGCCACTATTCCGGCCCAGCGTACCTGGCTTTCAATCCGCAACCCTGGAGGCCGCCGATGCCATAGGAATCAATGGGAGTTTTAAAGCAGTAAAAGCTTATGTTCGCTGCTGCCTGATATCCCATTGATTTCTATGGTACAAAACAAATTCCGTTTACACCTAACACCCTAACACAAGCCTCGAGTCTAAACACTCCTAATCTGCCGTCCCAACATCACCGCCACCTACATAATGTTATTAACCCCTATTCCGCCCCTCTTTGAAGCCACCGCAACCTAAATAAAGTTTTTAACCCCTATCCCACCGCTCCCGGACCCCACTGCAACATAAATAAAGTTATTAACCCCTATCCCGCCGCTCCCGGACCCCACCACAACTAAATAAAAGTTATTAACCCCAATCCCGCTGCTCCCAGAGCCCACCGCAACTAACTAAAAGTATTAACCCCATCCCGCTGCTCCCGGAGCCCACCGCAACTACCTAAAAGTATTAACCCCATCCCGCTGCTCCCGGAGCCCACCGCAACTAACTAAAAGTATTAACCCCTATCCTGTTGCTCCCGGAGCCCACCGCAACTAAATAAATATATTAACCCCTATCCCGCTGCTCCCGGACCCCGCCACAACTGTAATACAATTATTAACCCCTAAACCCCTGGCCTCCCACATCACTACCACTTACTAAACCTATTAACCCCTAAACCGCCAGCCCCCCACATCGCCATAAACTAAATTAAGCTATTAACCCCTAAACCTAACAACCTGCTAACTTTACATTAAAATTACCTCATCCCTATCTTATAATAAATTAAAACTTACCTGTAGAATTAAATTAAACTATATTAAACTATTAAAGGGACACTCAGGTCAAATTAAATTTTCATGATTCAGATACAGCATGTAATTTTAAACAACTTTCCAATTTACTTCCATTAAAAAAAATTGTGCACATTCTTTTATATTTACACTTTTTGAGTAACCAGCTCCTACTGAGCATGTGCAAGAATTCACTGACTATACGTATATGCATTTGTGATTGGCTGATTGCTATCACATGGTACAGGGGGAGTGGAAATATACATAACTTTGAAATTTGTTAGAAAAAAATCTACTACTTATTTGAAATTCAGAGTAAATGCTATTGTATTGTCTTGTTATCTTGTATCTGTTGATTATGCAAATGTACTGTGTTGACTGGTCCTTTAATTAACCAACCTGACTATTATACTGCAGTTACATTAAACTAACAATTAAATTAACTATATCACATATTTAAAAACCTAACCCTACTCAAATTATTTAAATCTATTAAAAATTACTAAGTTACAAAAAAATAAAAAACACTTAGAAAAACAAACAAACACTAAGTTACACAAAATAAAAAATAAATTATCAAATATTTAAACTAATTACACCTAATCTAATAGCCCTATCAAAATAAAAAGCCCACCCAAATTAAAAAAAAAACCTAGCCTAAACTAAACTACCAATAGCCCTTAAAAGGGCCTTTTGTGGGGCATTGCCCCAAAGAAATCAGCTCTTTTACCTATAAAATAAAATACAAACACCCCCCCAACAGTAAAACCCACCACCCACACAACCAAACCCCCAAATAAAAAACAATCTAAAAAACCTAAGCTCCCCATTGCCCTGAAAAGGGCATTTATATGGGCATTGCCCTTAAAAGGGCATTTAGCTCTTTTTCAGCCCAAACCCCTAATCTAAAATTAAAACCCACCCAATAAACCCTTAAAAAAAAACACCAACCCCGAAGATCCACTTACAGTTTTTGAAGACCTGACATCCATCCTCAACGAAGCGGCAGAAGTCATCATCCAAGCCGGCAGAAGTCTTCATCCAGACGGCATCTTCTATCTTCCTCCATCCGGCGCGGAGCGGCTCCATCTTCAAGACATCCGGCGCGGAGCATCCTCTTCTGACAACGTCTTCTGAACAATGAAGTGTCCCTTTAAATGACGTCATCCAAGATGGCGTTCCTTACATTCCGATTGGCTGATAGAATTCTATCAGCCAATAGGAATTAAGGTTGAAAAAATCCTATTGGCTGTTGCAATCAGCCAATAGGATTGAGCTTTCATCCTATTGGCTGATCCAATCAGCCAATAGGATTGAGCTTGCATTCTATTGGCTATTCCAATCAGCCAATAGAATGCAAGCTCAATCCTATTGGTACCTGTAAAAAAAAATACAATACCTCCCAACATTAAAACCCACCACCCACACACCCAACCCTACTCTAAAACCCACCCAATCCCCCCTTAATAAAACCTAACACTAACCCCTTGAAGATCACCCTACCTTGAGACGTCTTCACCCAACCGGGCAGAAGTGGTCCTCCAGACGGCCAGAAGTCTTCATCCTATTCGGGCAGAAGAGGTCCTCCAGACGTGCACAAGTCTTCATCCAGACGGCATCTTCTATCTTCATCCATCCGGAACGGAGCGGGTCCATCTTCAAGACATCCGACGTGGAGCATACTCTTCCTTCCGACGACTAACACTAAATGACGGTACCTTTAAGTGACGTCATCCAAGATGGCATCCCTTCAATTCCGATTGGTTGATCCAATCAGCCAATAGGATTGAGCTCGCATTTTATTGGCTGTTCCAATCAGCCAATAGAATGCCAGCTCAATCCTATTGGCTGATTGGATCAGCCAATAGGATTTTTTCTTCCTTAATTCTGATTGGCTGATAGAATTCTATCAGCCAATCGGAATTGAAGGGACGCCATCTTGGATGACGTCACTTAAAGGTACCGTCATTTAGTGTTAGTCGTCGGAAGGAAGAGGATGCTCCGCGTTGGATGTCTTGAAGATGGACCCGCTCCACTCCGGATGGATGAAGATAGTAGATGCCGTCTGGATGAATACTTCTGCCCATCTGGAGAACCTCTTCTGCCCGGATAGGATGAAGACTTCTGACCGTCTGGAGGACCACTTCTGCCCGGTTGGGTGAAGACGTCTCAAGGTAGGGTGATCTTCAAGTGGTTAGTGTTAGGTTTTATTAAGGGGGGATTCAGTGGGTTTTAGAGTAGGGTTGGGTGTGTGGGTGGTGGGTTTTAATGTTGGGGGGGTATTGTATTTTTTTTTTACAGGTAAAAGAGCTGATTACTTTGGGGCAATGCCCCACAAAAAGCCTTTTTAAGGGCTTTTTGTAATTTAGTATAGGGTAGGGTTTTTTTTATTTTGGGGGGCTTTTTTATTTTATTAGGGGGATTAGATTAGGTGTAATTACTTTTAAAAAATTGTAATTATTTTATTATTTTCTGTAATTTAGTGTTTTTTTTCCCGTAATTTAGATAATTGTATTTAATTGTATTTAATTGTAGTTAGTTTAGGGAATTAATTTAATTATAGTGTAGTGTTAGGTGTATTTGTAACTTAGGTTTATTTTTATTTTACAGGTAAATTTGTCTTTATTTTAGCTAGGTAGCTATTAAATAGTTAATAACTATTTAATAACTATTGTACCTAGTTAAAATAAATACAAAGTTGCCTGTAAAATAAAAATAAACCCTAAGCTAGCTACAATGTAACTATTAGTTATATTGTAACTATCTTAGGGTTTATTTTATAGGTAAGTATTTAGTTTTAAATAGGAATAATTTAGGTAATTAAAGTTATTTTATTTAGATTATTTTAAATTATATTTAAGTTAGGGGGGTGTTAGGGGTTAGATTTAGGTTTAGGGGTTAATATATTTATTATAGTGGCGGCGACGTTGGCGGCGGTAGATTAGGGGTTAATAAGTGTAGTTAGGTGTCGGCGATGTTAGGGACGGCAGATTAGGGGTTAAAAAATGTAACTAGTGTTTGCGAGGCGTGAGGGTGGCGGTTTAGGGGTTAATATATTTATTAAAGTGGTGGTGATGTCCGGTCGGCAGATTAGGGGTTAAAATTTTTATTTAAGTGTTTGCGATGTGGGGGGGCCTCAGTTTAGGGGTTAATAGGTAGTTTATGGGTGTTAGTGTACTTTTTAGCACTTTAGTTAAAAGTTTTATGCTACGGCGTTAGCCCATAAAACTCTTAACTACTGACTTTTAAATGCGGTATCAGTCTTGACAGGAGAGGCTGTACCGCTCACTTTTTCCAAGACTCGTAATACCGGCGTTAGGAAAATCCCATTGAAAAGATAGGATACGCAATTGATGTAAGTGGATTTGCGGTATGTTTGAGTCGCGGAAAAAAAGTGAACGGTACACCTGTACCTGCCAGACTCGTAATACCAGCGTTAGGAAAAAAGCAGCATTGGGACCTCTCAACGCTGCTTTTTAAGGCTAACGCAAAACTCGTAATCTAGGTGTTAGTGTTTTTTATTTTGTGTAACTTAGTTGTTATTTTTTTGTAACTTAGTAATTTTTAATAGTAGATTTAAATAATTTGAGTTGGGTTAGGTTTTTAAACATGTAATATAGTTAATTTAATTGTTAGTTTAATGTAATTTTAGTATAATAGTTAGGGTAGGTTAATTAATAGTTTAATATAGTTTAATATAGTTTAATGTAATTTTAGTATAATAGTTAGGGTAGATTAATTAATAGTTTAATATAGTTTAATGTAATTTTAGTATAATAGTTAGGGTAGATTAATTAATAGTTTAATATAGTTTAATATAGTTTAATGTAATTTTAGTATAATAGTTAGGGTACATTAATTAATAGTTTAATATAGTTTAATGTAATTTTAGTATAATAGTTAGGGTAGGTTAATTAATAGTTTAATATAGTTTAATGTAATTTCAGTATAATAGTTACGGTTGGTTAATTAGTAGTTTAATATAGTTTATTTTAATTCTACAGGTAAGTTTAAATTTATTATAATATAGGGATGAGTTAATATTTAATGTAAAGTTAGTGGGTTGTTAGGTTTAGGGGTTAATAGGTTAATTTAGTTTATGGCGATGTGGGGGGCTGGCGGTTTAGGGGTTAATAGGTTTAGTAAGTGGTAGTGATGTGGGAGGCCAGGGATTTAGGCGTTAATACATTTATTTAGTTGTGGGGGGATAGGGGTTAATAACTTTATTTAGTTGCGGCGGGCTCCCGGAGCGGCGGGCTAGGGGTTAATAACTTTATTTAGTTGCGGCGGGCTTTGGGAGCGGGGGGATAGGGGTTAATAACTTTATTTAGTTGCGGTGGTTCCGGGAGCGGCGGGATAGGGGTTAATAACTTTATTAGAGTTGCGGTGAGCTCTGGGAGCGGCGGGATAGGGGTTAATACTTTTATTTAGTTGCGGCGGACTCTGGGAGCGGGGGGATAGGGGTTAATAACTTTATTTAGTTGCGGCGGGCTCTGGAAGCGGCGGGATAGGGGTTAATAACTTTATTTAGTTGCAGCGGGCTCCGGGAGCGGGGGGATAGGGGTTAATAACTTTATTTAGTTGCGGTGGGCTCCGGGAGCGGTGGGATAGGGGTTAATAACTTTATTAGAGTTGCGATGGACTCCGGGAGCGGCGGGATAGGGTTAATACTTTTATTTAGTTGCGGTGGGCTCCAGGAGCGGTGGGATAGGGGTTAATAACTTTATTTAGTTGCGGTGGGCTCCGGGAGCGGCGGGATAGGGGTTAAACATTTTAGTATAGTGGTGGTGTTTAGTGACAGGGTATAAATAAAGTTGGGGAAAAGCCGAATAGCAGCGAGATCGATGACTGCTAGTTAACAACAGTCCGATGCTCATCGCCCCGTACTTGGTGTGCAGCTTTTTGACAGCTTTTTTTATAAATAAGCAGAGCATATTTAGTTCTGAGGCCGTGATGTTAGGCGATGTTAGGCGAGCGTATTGGTGCCGGCGAATGCAGCATAGTTGACGGCTTGATAAATATCCCTTTATGTGTTGTAAATACAAAAAATAAAGAATAGAACTACAGAAAAAAATAAACACATTATCCAAAATAAAAAAATTCAACCTAATCCCTATAAAAATAAAAAAGCCCCCCAAAATAAAAACACCCCCTAATCTAATGCTAAACTACCAATAGCCCTTAAAAGGGCTTTTTGTAGGGCATTGCCCTAAGTTAAACAGCTCTTTTGCAGTTACAAAAAATTCTAAGTCCCCCATAACAGTAAACCACACCACCCACCAAACCCCCCAAAATAAATAAACCCAACACTAAAAAACCTAAACTACCCATTGCCCTGAAAAGGGCATTTGTATGGGCATTGCCCTTAAAGGGGCATTCAGCTCTTTTGCTGCCCTTAAAAGGGCATTCAGCTCTTTTAAGAAGTGCCCATAACCCTAATATAAAAAACAACCCCCCCCCCCAAAAAAAAAACCAAAAACCTAAGTCTAACCCCCAAAAATTAAAAAATGAAACCTAAGTTTAAATTAAAGGGACACTCAAGTCAAAATTAAACTTCATGATTCAGATACAGCATGCAATTTTAAACAACTTTCCAATTTACTTCCATTAACAAAATGTGCACAGTCTTTTTATATTTACAATTTTTGAGTCACCAACTCCTACTGAGCATGTGCAAGAATTCACAGCATATACGTATATGCATTTGTGATTGGCTGATGGCTGTCACATGATACAGGGGGAGTGGAAATAGACATAACTTTGCAATTTATTTAACAAAAATCATTTGAAGTTCAGACTAAGTGCTATTGCATTGTCTTCTTATCATGCATTTGTTGATTATGCAAATGTACAGTGTTGACTGGTCCTTTAAGCTAAAATTACAGAAAATAAAAAAATCTAATATTACAGAAACAAAATTATCAAACTTTAAAAAAATAAACCTAATCCCTATGAAAATAAAAAGCCCCCCAAAATAAAAACACCCCCTAATCTAAAAACTACCAATAGCTCTTAAAAGGGCTTTTTGTAGGGCATTGCCCTAAGTTAAACAGCTCTTTTACATTAAAAATAAACAAAGTCCCTCCTAACAGTAAAACCCACCACCCACCAAACCCCCCAAAATAAAAAACCTAACACTAAAAAACCTAAACTATCCATTGCCCTGAAAAGGGCATTTGTATGGACATTGCCCTTAAAAGGGCATTCAGCTATTTTGCTGCTCATCCCTAATCTAAAAAAAAACAACAAAAAAAACCCAGGTTGGTACTCACGGTTGCTGAAGTTTAGCGGAGAAGGTCCTCTTCTAGGCGTTGAAGTCTTCTTCCAAGCGGCCAACATCTTCTTCCAAGCGGGGACCTCTTCTTTCTTCATCCAGGACAGCGGAACTGAAGACCGGCGACCACAGAGCCATGGAGCGTAAAACCCACCACCCAACCAAACCCCAAAATAAAAAACATAACTCTAAAAAAAACCTAAGCTACCCATTGCCCCTAAAGGGACATTTGTATGGGCATTGCCGCCTGGATGTCCGGACTTCAGAAACCATGAGTAGATCTTCTGGGGTTAGTGTTAGGTTTTTTATTCAATTGTTTTGGGTGTTTTTTTTTTTTTTAGATTAGGGTTTGGGCTTTGAAAAAGAGCTGAATGCCCTTTTAAGGGCAATGCAAAAGAGCTAAATGCCCTTTTAAGGGCAATGCCCATACAAATGACCCTTTAGGGGCAATGGGTAGCTTAGGTTTTTTTTAGAGTTAGGTTTTTTTATCTTGGGGGGTTGGTTGGGTGGTGGGTTTTATTGGGGGGCTTTGTATTTTTTTACAGGTAAAATATCTGATTTCTTTAGGGCAATGCCCTACAAAAGGCTCTTTTAAGGGCTATTGGTAGTTTATTGTAGGCTAGGGGGTGTTTTTATTTTGGGGGGGCTTTTTTATTTTTATAGGCCTATTAGATTAGGTGTAATTGTTTTTACTTTTGATAATTATGTTTATTTTTTGTTGTAATCTTAGTGTTTTTTTATTTTTCGTGATTTTAGTGTTTATTATTTTTGGTAAACTTAGATTATTCAAATTTTTCATAGGATTTGTTGTTGTTTTTTTGTAATTTCGATTTTTTTATTTTTTTCGTAGTGTTAGTTTTTTTTTAATTTGTAATTTAGATATTTTAATTGGTATTTTTATTTTATTTTATTAGATTAGTTATGTTAGGTTAATTTATAGTTTAATGTTAGGTTTATATTTATTTCACAAGTAAGTTTTTATTTATTTAAAGATAGTTACATTGTAATTTTAATTTAAAGTTAGGGGGTGTTAGGTTTAGGGGTTAATAGTTTAATTTAGTGTTTTGCGATGTGGGGGGGCTGGCGGTTTAGGGTTAATAGGTTTATTTAGTGGCGGACATGTGGGAGGCTGGAGGTTTAGGGGTTAATAACTTTATTATAGTGTCGGCGATGTCCAGAGAGGCAGAATAGGGGTTAATAACTTTTATTAGTGTTGGCGATGTCGGGGGCGGCAGATTAGGGGTGTTTAGACTTAGGGTTTATGTTAGGGTGTTAGGTTTAAACGTAACTTTTTTTCCCTATAGACATCAATGGGGTTGCGTTACGGCGATCTCCATTCCGCACTTCAGGTGTTAGGTTTTTTTTCTAACATACTCTCCCCATTGATGTCTATGGGGGAAAGCGTGCACGAGCACGTATTCTCAGCCCTTGGATTTTGTGCGGTATGGAGCTTATCGCCACCATATTGCACGCACAAGGAGGCTTTTCAGAAACTTGTAATGGCAGCGCTATGGAGGGTGAAATAACGGAACTTTTGTTGCGTTCCTTTCGCACCCTGTTTAGCGCAAAACTCGTAATCTAGGTGATATTTTCTTTAGGTGGTAAACAAACACAACTATTCTCCCTGGGGTTGTCAGACCATACCCTGCACTGCAGCACTTTTGGGGGAATATAGACACCTTCAAATACTATGCCTTGGGTTCTGTCACACAACCTCTCCCCCAGCTCAGACCTAGTGGGGTGAGCGACCATGGTCAAAAGCGTATGCAGACGTGAATGGCCATCCGCATTTATCAGTTTACATCCTGCCCTGTGTTCTACTGAGAAGTGATAGGGTTGCAAACTAAGGAACCAGCGTGTAACTCTACTATTATTATCCTTATTTTGACTCATCCATTTGAGAGGTGCATGATAAGTAACTAGCCTAAACAAATAATATTTGAGAGTTTCAACAGCCCATTGAAGTTTCCTGCTGAGGTATAGTATTGGGTGCTCTTCACTTTGACTTTCCTGGGAAAGTACTGCTCCAAGCCCAACATCAGAGGCTTCCGTCTGTAAAATGAACTCCTTTGAAAAATCAATGGTGACTAACACCAACTGTCTACAGATGGCTTCCTTAAGATTTTGAAATGCTTGTTCAGCTTCAGGGGACCATTTTACTATTACTGGAGCTTTTGCTTTAGTGAGGTCAGTTAAAAGACCCACTATAGTAGCAAAGCTGGAGATTAACCTTCTGTAGTAGCCAACAAGCCCAAGAAATGTTCTGACCTGTTTCTTCATCATAGGTCGTGACCAATTCCTTATGGCTTCAACTTTAGCAAGTTTTGGCTTCACTATTTCTCTTCCAATGGAATAGCCAAGATACTTGGCCTCCTCAAAGCAAATAGTATATTTACTAGGGTTTGCTGTCAGACCGGCATTTCTTATGGAATATAGGACAGCTTGCACTTTTGGAAAGTGAGACTCCCAATCTTTGCTATGTATGATCACGTCATCTAAGTAAGCTGCGGCATAACGAGCATGTGGCCTTAAAATCCGGTCCATCATTCTTTGAAACGTTGCTGGAGCCCCATATAGGCCAAAAGGTAACACCTTGTATTGGAAGAGCCCATCTGGAGTAGAGAAGGCAGTCTCCTTTGCCCGTCCTGTAAGCGTCACTTACCCTTGATCAGATCCAATGTGGTAAGATACCTGGCTCTCCCGAGTCTCTCCACAAGTTTATCAACCCTTGGTATGGGGTATGCATCAAACTTGGATATAGCATTCAGCTTCTGGTAATCATTGCAAATCCTGATTGTGTCACCAGGCTTTGGTACAAGCATGATTGGGCTACTCCAGTCACTTTGGGACTCTTCGATTATCCCAAGGTGCAGCATTTTCTTGACTTCTGATTTGCTTGCTTCCCTCCGGGCTTCAAGTATTCTATTTGGCTTTAGATGTATCCTTTTCCCCAGTTCAGTGACAATGTCATGTTTTATTATCATAGTTTTCCCTGGGACTGTGGAGAAAACATATTTATTTAATCTGATGAAGTTTTGTACCTCCCTCTTCTGGTGGATAGTGAGGGTTTCTGAGATATTAACTATGGGGTCATTCTTCTCCATTGTAGGGAGGTCTGCTGTTTTTAAAGCGGCTTAAGTAAATTCACATGGTAAATCTGTACCTCCTTTCACCTCCCAGACTGTCTTATTTTGTAATTTACTTCCCCCATGCCATGTTGCCAAAAATGTGTTCTCTACGGTGGTGACCAGGACTAGCACTCTATCTCCTGGGTTAAACACACGAATCCTGGCATTTCTGTTATAGCTGTTCTGCTGATGCCGTTGAGCATTTGTCATGTGTTCTCTAACTATTGGCATAATGGCTGTCATCCATTCCTGCATCTGAGTAATATGTTCTATCACACTTCTGTTCCCAAGACTCCTTAGCTATGTCTAGAAACCCTCTGGGGTGTCTTCTATATAAGAGTTTAAAAGTCGAAAACCCAGTAGAAGCTTGAGGGACCTCTCTGATAGCAAACATTAAATAAGGCAAAAGGAAGTCCCAGTTTTTCCCATCTTTATTAATTACTTTTTTGAGTATAGCCTTTAGTGATTTATTGAATTGTTCTACCAGTCCATCAGTTTGCGGTTGATACATTGATGTTTTCAGATGCTTTATATGTAGGAGATTACACAACTCCTTTGTAATTCTCGACATAAATGGAGTACCTTGGTCCGTTAATATTTCTTTGGGAATCCCAAACCAGCTGAACATTAACATTAACTCCTTAGCAATCGTTTTGGTTGAAGTAGTACGCATGAGTATTGCCTCAGGAAAAGGGTAGTATAGTCTACTACTACCAATATGAACTGGTGTCCCCTTGCAGACTTTACAAGAGGTCCCACAAAATCTATACCAATGCGTTTAAATGGGACCTCAATTATGGGTAACGGCACTAAGGGGCTACGGTATGCTGTAATAGGGGCAGTTAATTGGCATTCAGGACAAGAAGAACAATCATTTGTGATAGATGCCATTACACCTGGCCAATAAATTCTCCCAAGAATTATTTCTCTTATTTTTTCAATCCCCAGGTGTCCCCAAGAATTAGGCTATGTGCCAGGTTTAATACAGTCTGTTGATATGCATGGGGCACTAATAGCTGTTTGACAGACTCCATTTTTTTCAACTCTGTATAATATGTAATTTTCCACTTCAAAGTATGGATAGGTGAGGGCTTTATCAGGATTAACAGGGGTCCCATTTCTTATGGAGATATGGTTTCTAGCCACAACTTAAGTTGGATCCACCCACTGTGCAGCACTAAAGTTACTTTGGCTATCCTCTAGATAAATTATTTCCCCATTAGGTTCAGATATATTAGATGGACCTGTATTATCCTGTTCAGTGTTACCTCCAACTAGGGTTTCCATAGGGGATGACTGTTTCTCACTAGCAGCAGATTTTTTGTCTGTCATCCCCCAATAAATCAAAAAATGGAAAATCACCAACAGCGCCTTCTACTGAATCTGGTGAAGCTTTCTCAGCAGCATCCCATAAATTAAAAAAATGGGGAAAATCTCTGCCTATTATCATTTCATGGGCTAATTTATCTATTAAACAAAATCTGATTTATAGGGACATTTTGTGTCTCAATAAGTACTTCAGCAGTTGGATACTTGTGTATGTCCCCATGGACACAGGCAATATCTAGGTTCTGGTAATTATAAATAGGAGTATTTCTCAACAGACCCTTGTCTATCAGCATAACCATACTACCAGAGTCCAGCAAAGCTTTAATTTATTTTCCTTACACCCTTACAGTGCACCAAGGGTGGCCATTTAGACAATCATTTTTGGTAACTGCATATACAGAACGAGAGTACAGTGAATAATTCTCCCTCATATTGCCAATATTACATTCCATAGCAACATCATTCTCAGGACAGTCCTTTTGCAATATGGCCATACTCTTTACATTGAAAACATTTAATATTACCATAAGACAACATCTTTAAGGCTTTTGTGGACTTGTCCTGTCTCACAAAACACTTGCCCATTGCTGTAATGTCCCTCGGGTTGTAGACACCCATCTGCTCCTCCCAAAACCCCTTTTGCACAGAACAGTCTTACCCAATTTACTGGGACTCTGGATCTTCAGGGTTCTAGGTCTTTCCTGGTTGGGGATTTGTAGAAACTCTCCTGCAGCCACATAGCATTCGACCAGGGCAGCTAGACCATCAGCAGTTTTAGGTTCACTCTGGCTAACCCACAGCTGTAGGGAAACAGGCAATCTTTGCAGGAACCGGTCCATCACAAGTTGTTCCACAATGTGACTAGCCAAGTTGACCTCTGGCTGTAGCCATTTCCTGGCAAGATGAATCAAGTCAAACATCTGTCACCGCACGGCATTGTCTTGATTATAAGTCCAGGAGTTAAATCGCTGGGCCCTCACTGCGGTCGTTACTCCCAGGCGGGTCAAGATTTCTGCTTTTAGCTTTCTGTAGTCACTGGCTTGCGCAGGTTTCAAATTGTAATATGCCTTCTGAGGTTCTCCACTTAGAAACGGTGCAAGGAGGCTTTGCCATTCAGATGCAGGCCACCCTTCTCTTTTGGCTGTTCTTTCAAAAGCTATCAGGCCTCCACATCATCTGTAGCCACCATCTTTTGCAAATAGTTACTCACTTTCAGAGTCTTAGAACTATGTGGTATTTCTGCAGCGCATCTGCCCAGTCTCTCAGAAAGGCCTTGGATCTCCTGCTGCATGGCACGTGTGATCTTCTGCTGCTCCTCTCTTTGTGTTAACAACAGTTGTTGTAGTGCTGCAATATTTTCTTGCTGGGTGGCCTGTTGCTGTGTGGCCGTAGCCTGTAGTAAAGCCTTCACAACGTCCTCTATTTTTGAATGTGGTATTGTTTCCTTAACAGACTATCAGTGTGTTGCCCGTATTCTCCACCATATGTGACCTGGGATCTTTTAAACACACAGAGGCATATTAAAGAAATGTCTTGCGGACCTGATCACAAGAGCTGCTGGTGCAACGCAGCCCCCTGCTGACTCGCGGCCAATGGGCCGCCAGCAGGGAGGTGACAATCAACCCGATCGTACTTGATCAACTTGATTTCCGGCGATGTCTGTCCGCCTGCTCATATTTCCGGCGATGTCTGTCCGCCTGCTTTATAACTGCTGTTTCTGGCGAGTCTGAAGACTCGCCAGAAACACGGGCGTCAAGCTCCTTTCGGAGCTTGATAGATAGGCCCCACAGTCTTCAAAGCTGGAAACACCACACAAGGTTGTAGCTTTATAAAATATTGTCCTTTTATTAACAGGTCTTTCAAACTTTGTTTTTCCTTTAAGAGACAATTCCTCTTAGGAGAGTGTTGCAGTATCCCTTGCTGCTGGCATTCTGTCTCTGAATCCCCGACTGGGGATTATTATTGGCACCTGCTGTCAATTATCACATGCAGGTGAGGAGCTTGCTGGATGAGACGGAATTCCTGCACTGGACTATCTCACATGATGTGCTGCCTGCAAACTGCGGGGTGAAGCACTGACCCGCCCTACTCTCCAAATGCTCCAACCCAAGGACCCAGAAATAAATCACATATTTTCTTTATGTGGTAAACAAACACAACTATTCTCCCTGAGGTTGTCAGACCATACCCTGCACTGCAGCACTTTTGGGGGAATATAGACACCTTCCAGTACTATGCCTTGGGTTCTGTCACAAAAAAAAAAAAAATATATATATATATATATATATATATATATATATATATATATATATATATATATATATATACCAAGCTGGGAGGAAAAAGGCACCCACTGGACTTAAATATAAAAAAATATCATCTTTATTTAGCACATATTAAAAGGCATACTTTTTTTATATTTAAATCCAATGAGTGCCTTTTTCCTCCCAGCTTGCCAGCTTAATACTTATTCAAATTAAATGTGCTTATCCTTTCTGGAACTGTATATATATATATATATATATATATATATATATATATATATATATATATATATATATATACACACATCTTTAGCCATGTATATGTATGTCTTTGTTAAAGCCCTTTGTCTGCCTTTTTTTCTTACACTTGAGATCTCATATATTTGAGCCCTTATAATTAAGTGTAACTGTACTTTGTAATGTATTTTTGATGTCTTTTGTGACACTTTTTTTTTGTTTCACAAAAAAGTTAAACACAGCTCTGAGGACGCGCTAACCTGACGAGCATTAACTTCAATTGCACACAAGCGATCACGTTTACTTTCAACTTGTAACATGACCACAATTTAACCTGTGCACAAATGAACGCAGAAACCTGATATCACTCGAACTCAAATGTTTGTGCTCCACTTGTAATCTGTCCCAAATACAATCTCAAAATGTTTAATGTCTCTTTAAGAACACTAACTGATAGGTACTTCCTGCTAATTATAATCTAATAAGCGTTATTGGGAACTGCACAACTGATACTGGTATAATAGATTAAAGGGACAGTGAACACCTTGTAATTACAAGACATTTCTCTTGTGTTGTTGTAGAAAAACATATCAGCCAAGTCTTAGCATTTTTATAATAAATTAACATCTTTTTTACTGCAATTATTAAATAGCCAAATTACACCCACCATTTGCCTTATTTGGAGGAGCCAAATTGAGCTTTAGCGAGCAGACTACCAGGCTAGCCACATCAATAAAGTAAGTATAAAATGCATGTATTTTCATTGTTATCAGTTAAAACCAATTAGGGACAGATATCTTGCAGAGTTAGCCTTAAAAAGTCAGCTGGGTTCATTTCAAGTTCTGAATATTGGAAATTGCTCAATTTAATTTTCAGAGCAAAATTACACGAAAAGGGGTCAAAATAAATAATGCAATTATATTGCAAAGTCGTTTCATTATGCATAGCTAAACATTTTATATAACAATCTTAAGGTGTTAATATGTTGTTCTTTCATACAGGTGAGAACATTCTGAATAAAGTATCTCTTTAAGTTTTTTTTATGCATAGGATTATGAGGTTGAGGACACACTGAGTGACTATCCTTATAAGTACAATTCTTCATTTTAAACAAGTCTACAGATGGCTTCTAGCATAAGGCTTCTGTAAAAGAGGAATGACATAAAAAAAAATCAGGATTATTAGTGTTATAAAGTACAGACATAACAGTAGACGTAGCAGGCTAAATCAGGTAAATCAGCAGAAGGGATAAGATTTCTACAGACTAGAATGTCTTGAGAACCTGGAAACATTCCAAATTCAGCATATTTTAAACGCATAAATCCTCATAATGCATTTATGAGATGCGCCAGAACTGCTATGAATGTGAGCAATATTATTAAAAGGAGAGTTAAGTAATATATATTAGGTCCTGATAATTGTATATTTACAAGGGGAAATGATGAACCTCTCCGGTACATTTTTTCCTTTTTATGCATTTTATAGTTTTGCAGTGACCTCCAAATGTTGCCTTTTTCCGCATTGAGAAATCACGTTGCCCCAGAGTGGGCCATGCAATATTTTGCCCACAATTTACAGCCACACTGGGGCACCGTAAAAAGACAGTTTAGTCCCACAGCTTTTCATGTGATTCTAGCTACTTTACCAGCAGATAAATATGAAATATTTGCTCTTCGCAGTATACAATATACATTTTAGAAATGAGTTATCACACTTAGAAAAATAATGTCTATTCCCTATATAAATATAAATTTCTTTTTTGTAGATCAGGATTCAGAGAAGTAACATTTACAGCTGCAACTCACTTTACACATAGCCAATAAGCATTAAAGGGACAGTATACACTCATTTTCATATAACTGCATGTAATAGACACTACTATAAAGAATAAGATGCACAGATACTGATATAAAAATCCAGTATAAAATGGTTTAAAAACTTACTTAGAAGCTTTCAGTTTAGCTCTGTTGAAAAGGCAGTTGGAAAGCCCACTGCAAGTGGGAAATAAGACATTCCCCCCCTCCCCCTTCTTTTGCATATGAAAAGACCCTTTACACAAACAGGAGCAAGCTGGAGAAGGTAGCTGATGGTATTCAAATAAAACTTTGGGGCTTGGTTAGGAGTCTGAAAATCAGAGCAATGTTATTTAAAAATAAGCAAAACTATACATTTAAAAAAAAAAAAAACTTTATGGGCTTTATAAATAGATCATCTACAAAACATTTATGCAAAGAAAAAATGAGTGTGTAATGGCCCTTTAATACAAAGTGTGTCCATCAATTTCAGCTGCTCAGTGGGTTTATTTCAGCATTTAGGGCACCACTTGCTCAGGTACGGAGCCCGATGTGGGCATAAATCCTACTCAAAATTTATAAACAATAATATTTTGTGGCCACTCTGGGGCTCTGTAAGAAATATAATGAACTAAAAATATATCAACTACATGGAAATACAAATATGTCAGGAGCCAGAAGGTAAACCTATAGGGTATTGTGTTTGATTTCCAAGCGATAACTGCAAGAGAACACTCCATCAGGGGCGGAAATACCATTGGTGCGGCAGGTTCAGTGACACTACGGCCAAAGAGCTGGAGGGGCCCATAAAAGCCAGCCTATAGATAGGTGTATGCAGAATGTGTACAATCCTAATGCAGGGACGCCTTTTATTAGTCCAAGTTGCAAGTCCATCTATCTATCCTCAAAATCATTATACAGAGCAGAATGTATTTTATTACTTTTGCTTTTTATTGAGTTACCCCCAAAAAAATCTTGCACCGGAGCCCTCTGTTTAGTTGGTCCGCTACTGCCCTCAATGTTGAGAATGCAGCAAATTAAAGCCCTTTCCAACCCCTTATTCCATTGTAAACAGGAGGCCAAGCTTTACTTCTTTTTCTAACTTCCATTTTCAATTCCAATCCATTAGAAGCACTGCTGTTTGAATTAAGGGATATAACAGCGCAATAAAAATGCTTTAATATGTTGGGGAATGTCTTATTGCACTATTGTTTGTGAATAAGGAGATAAACACTTAGTTAAAGTCAGCTCTGGGCCAATAGTGCACTTCCGCTTCTGAGCTATATGCACTTATGACACTCCATATTTATCTCATGATCGGCAGTGCATTGCCACTACACAGATTACTTTAACCATGTTTTTAACACTTTGCAGGGGACCATGGTGCAATAAGAAAATGCTCTAATGCATATTAAAGGGACAGTCAAGTCCAAAATAAACTTTCATGATTCAAATAGGGCATCTAATTTTAAACAACTTTCCAAGTTACTTTTATCACCAATGTTGCTTTGTTCTCTTGGTATTCTTAGTTGAAAGCTAAACCTAGGAGGCTCATATGCTATGCTTAATTTCTAAGACCTTGAAGGCCGCCTCTTATCTAAATGCATTATGACAATTTTTTACCACTAGAGGGTGTTAGTTCATGTGTTTCATATAGATAACATTGAGCTCACGCACGTGAAGTTACCTAGGAGTGAGCACTGATTGACTAAAATGCAAATCTGTCAAAAGAACTGAAATAAGCGGGCAGTTTGCAGAGGCATAGATACAAGGTAATCACAGAGGTAAAACGTGTATTATTATAACTGTGTTGGTTTTGCAAAACTGGGGAATGGGTAATAAAGGGATTATCTATCTTTTTAAACAACAACAATTCTGGTGTTGACTGTCCCTTTAAGTATTTTCTAGATGCACTTTTATATAACTTTAGAAAACTGCTTGAATTATATAAATTGTAGAACAGAATATTTCTGGTTTACTAAAAAAAAATGAAATAAATTGGATTTTCACAGGACCTTATAAAAACAAAATATAGACATAAAAAACATGAGGCTAGATTACGAGTTTTGCGTTATGAGTGAAAAAGCAGCGTTATGGCTCTTTTTCACTACCGCTGGTATTACGAGTCTTGCAGGTATAGCTGTACCACACATTTTTTTTGCTGTAACGCAACGTAACTACCGCAGCTTTCAAAAAGTCCTTTTTCAATGGGACTTCCACAGCGCCGATATTACGAGTTTGCCTGTCCAGCCAAAAAGTGAGCGGTACAGCCAATATTGTCAAGATCTGTACCGTAAACTGAAAGTCAGTAGTTATGGGTTTTATGTTACAAAGCCGTAACATAAAACTCATAACTAAAGTGCTACAAAGTACACTAACACCCATAAACTACCTATTAACCCCTAAACCGAGGCCCTCCAGCATCGCAAACACTAAAATAAAATTATTAACCCCTAATCTGCCGCTCCGGACATCACTGCTACTATAATAAACATATTAACCCCAAAATTTCCGCACTCTCGCATCGTAAACACTAGCTAAATATTATTAACCCCTAATCTGCTGTCCCTAACATCGCCGCAACCTACATTACTGTTATTAACCCCTAATCTGCTGCCCCCAAAATCGCCGCCACTATACTAAAGTTATTCATCCCTAAACCTAACCCTAAGTCTAACCCTAACACCCACTAACCTTAATATAATTAAAATAAATCTAAATAAAAATGAATATCATTAACTAAATAATTCATATTTAAAACTAAATACTTACCTATAAAATAAACCCTAAGCTAGCTACAATATAACTAATAGTTACACTGTAGCTAGCTTAGGTTTTATTTTTATTTCACAGGCATGTTTGTATTTATTTTAACTAGGTAGACTAGTTAGTAAATAGTTATTAACTATTTATTAACTACCTAGTTAAAATAAATACAAATTTAACTGTAAAATAAAACCTAACCTGAGTTACACTAACACCTAACCTTACACTACAATTAAATAAATTACATTAATTAAATACAATTAACTAAATTACAAAAAATAAATAAAAAAAACACTAAATTACACATAATAAAAAAGAAATTATCAAATATTTAAACTAATTACACCTAATCTAATAGCCCTACCAAAATAAAAAAGCCCCCCCAAAATACAAAAAACCCTAGCCTACAATAAACTACCAATGGCCCTTAAAAGGGCCTTTTGCGGGGCATTGCCCCAAAGAAATCAGCTCTTTTACCTGTAAAAAAATAAATACAAACCAACCAATTAATGTCTGCTCTGATATTTTAATAGAGAAACAACTGAGTTTCTGGCCTCAGATACTGAGGGCCAAAACAATGCCTGATATTCCTTTCTAACCTTTAATTAAAGAGCATGATCTGTACTATTGCCATTAGTTAATGTTGGTCTTACACCTTACATTACATTCACATAGCCTTAGCCCTTGATTTGAAGCCCAGAGCAAAGGTCAGTGTTCCAAAATTAATAGTCCAAATGGGATTGCAGGGAGGCAGGGTGGAAAATCCTAATTCTCATATTTTTGGGCTGGTAATCTGGAGGCCTATCAATATTGGCTAGTCTACTGGGACCTACCTACTTTATTAATATTGTTCACATGCCTGTCCCTGGGTATAGGGCCCATACCCGAGAGATGGGGTTTAACCGCTTAATAAAGTTGTATACAAACCTACATTTGGATTGGTCCTAGTGTACTCGCATTTTAGCACTTAACCTATTTGGACACAACTAGTAATGAGACTGCAGACCTTTTACTCTAGCCATCTCAATCCCATAGTGTTATAGCTACTGTTGCAACGGTCAATATTTTAAATGTATAGGGGTATGATATCGCACCTTGGGCAAAATTTACACCTCACAACGTGCAAATTGATAATATTGCTTAGGCAATGCTTGCCTAGTGTGTATAAAGCATGTATGGCTTTATTAGATTAACTTTGTCTAGCTGTCCAAGCAGGCTACCGCTGCATACTTAATTTCCCGACCATACACTGATAGCTATGTATATATGTTAACGATTTGCGGCCAACGCACCTAGTCTTGCCTCTCTTATATTGTTTGCTCCTTGGGACATATCTTATTGTTATATTGTGTTTGTTAGTATGTGACATAGGGTCCAAATTTATTTTCTGCTGCTATGGTCGTTAATGTATATTGCGACACATAACTTTGCCCTAAAGTCTCCAACAGGCTCCTTAGGCAAGCTGGATCTGCTTCTATTCTACAATTTGGGGTCTTTTCACTCACTATTTCATAAATAACCCGCATACAATATATGTTAGTTTTGAACACAGACCTTGGTATAACTTTAGTTCAATATGTGCTTTCTTTATTTCTATTTTTCCCCTATATGTCCCTGAAACTGTATATATGGTTGTGTAACTTTACAAGGTCAGAGCCTGTTTTGTTTGTTGTTTTTTTTATCATTGTTGCATTGAACTTACCACCTCCACCCCCCCACCGCATCATAATATACCTCCTAGGGTAGGAGGGTTAACTATGCGGCTCATCTAGCCTATGCCGCACCTTCCTCACTTTCCGACAGCAACCCTTGCAGTGCATAATGAATGCTGACTTTATTTTCCCTTTTTCGCATAGCCTGGCAAAATTCCTTATTCATATTAACTACAAATACAATTGTTTAAAATACTCCCTCTAAGGATGCTTACAGCGTATGGGGGTCCTTGAGGGACTTAATGTGGCATGAGCGGTATACACATCATATTATATTATATTTTCTAACAAGATGTTCCCATATTGCCTGTTCCTTATTATGATTATTGTGATGCCTATTGTTTTACAGGAATTTAACTAGCTGCATTCTTGTGTACAATATTTGATAATTCCTTATACTACTACTGCTTAGGAAAGAATTCCTCCTCTATAGTGTTAACTACTTTCTAGGGCACATGAGTGGCCCCCTGGGTAATTGGAGGATATAATGTTAACTTTTGTAAAATGAGGTTTTTACTCTAATACATACAGTAACACTTATGCTGTTCTAATGTTTTTTGCTTTTATTGTTAATATATTATTTCAATGTAACAGTTCGAAATATGTTACCTCTTACATTGTATGTACATGATTATATTATTTGATAACCTCAATAAAAATATTTAACAAAAAATAAATAAATAAATACAAACTACCCCCCAACAGTAAAACCCACCACCCACACAACCAAACCCCCCAAATAAAATACTTTAAAAAAAAAAAACTAAACTCTCCATTGCCCTGAAAAGGGCATTTGTATGGACATTGCCCTTAAAAGGGCAATTAGCTCTTTTTCTGCCCAAACCCTAAGCTAAAAATAAAACCCACCCAATAAACCCTTAAAAAACCTAACACTAACCCCCGAAGATCCACTTACAGTTTTTGAAGACCGGACATCTATCCTCAACGAAGCCGGGAGAAGTCTTCATCCAAGCGGCAAGAAGTCCTCAACGAAGCCGGGAGAAGTCTTCATCCAAGCGGCAAGAAGTGGTCCTCCAGACGGGGCAGAAGTCTTCATCCAGACAGCATCTTCTATCTTCATCCTTCCGACGCGGAGCGGCTCCATCTTCAAGACATCCGGCGCGGAGCATCCTTTTCTTTCCACAGCTCTTCAAGAATGAATTCTCCTTTAAATGATGTCATCCAAGATGGCGTCCCTTGAATTCCGATTGGCTTGTAGAATTCTATAAGCCAATCTGAATTAAAGTTGAAAAAATCCTATTGGCTGATGCAATCAGCCAATAGGATTGAGCTTCAATCTTATTGGCTGATCCAATCAGCCAATAGGATTGAGCTTGCATTCTATTGGCTATTCCAATCAGCCAATAGAATGCAAGCTTAATCCTATTGCCAACATCTAGGTCATAAATAGCACTACCTTTAGTGCAGGTATCATAGTCAATAGAAGATGTATGCAGCTTTTGTGTGCTAAACTTAGCTCGGCCCTTCAGAGTCTCTTTAGGCACAGAGATGCCTATAGTGCACCCATTTCTAATGCCAGTGCTAAACCTTTTTTCTTCAGCGCAGCCCTAAAATGCAGCTGCGCTAATAAATTTCTACAGCCTGATCCTGAAGTCTGAAGGAGTGATTAGCTCCTCCCCTACCATACTTAGATAAGAGCTTAAAGGGACATGATACCCAAATGTTTACTTGAAAGTAATGCAGCATAGCTGTAAAAAGCTGACTAGAAAATATAACCTGAACATCTATATTTATAAAAAGGAGATATTTACCACAAAATGTCCTTAGTATTCACAATCTATTATTTAAATGGGACTAGACTTAGCCAAACAGAGGAGGAAAGGGATTTGGGAGTTGTAATAGATAACAAGCTAAAGATGGGTGCACAATGTATTAAAAGAGGCACTGGTGCAAGTGAGGAAAGCATTCTGTTACTATATAAATCCTTGGTAAGACCTCACCTTGAGTATGGAGTGCAGTTCTCAAATCTCCAAAAAAGACATTGCAGACTTAGACAAAAAATCAGAGAAGGGCCACAAAGCAAATAAGGGGAATGGAGAATTTAAGCTATGAGAAGTGGTTAGCCAAAATTAGTCTGTTTTCTCTAGAACAAATGTTCTTTAGAGGTGACACGATTACTTTATATAAATATATTTAAGGCAGACATGCCAGAGAAGCTCTGTTTATTCCAAGATAATTGTTTGTCACAATTTAAGGCTGGAGGAAAGGAGATTTAATCTTCTGCAAAATAAACGGTTTTTCACTGTAAAAGCAATCAGATGGTTGAACTCATTACCTGAGGAGGTAGTAAATGCCAATACCTTAGGTACATTTAAAATGGTTTAAATACATTTCTAGCTATAAATAGAATTCAGGGATATGATTGCGTGTGTTAAATGGGTCACCTTTTTAATGGGATTAATTTAAGCTCAACTGGAGCTTTTTTGTAATTATATTAAGATTTGTATAGGTTGAACTCAATAGACCTCTGTATTTTTTAAATCTCATCTACTATGTTACTATGTTAGTCCCAGGATTTGCAAGGGAGAATGCATCTGGCAGCATCTGGTAGGTGCAGGCACAGTCATGTTATTTCCTTGTTCTGTTTAAGGAAGTTTACAATGAAATCTCACGAGATTTCAGTGAAATCTCATAAGATCACATTAAAACAATTCAAGACCTCAGCACTGCACTGGCTATTTTTTGTTGTTGTTGTTGTTGTTTTTTCAACTTGCAGCTAAACAGCCAGGACCGTCTTTAACACAGGGCAAAAGGGGCAGCTGCCCAAGAGTCCTAAAAAAAAAAAAAAAAAATTTTTTTTTTATGGTTCCTACCAGACTGCTGATTTGACATGGGGAACACACACATTCAGTCCTAATACTGTCACATTCAAAAGTACTCTGCTTATATATATATATATTTTTTAAACTGTGCCAGACCGTGCCGGTGTCATATGATATGCCAAGCTATTGCCATGTGCTTTTTAGATGTGCACTGTGCAGCACTGAATGCTAAGCCCTAACTCGGCATCCAGCCATTCCCACTGCATCAGAAAAGGTCTTGCTGGGGTTACCACTGTTACCAGGTAACTGCTCTGGTGGTAGGGATTGTTTCTGGGTAGGGCTGACTGTAAGCGCATGCAGCAGAAAGCTGGAGCAGCAGGCACGTGAGGATTTGAGCATCTGTGCAGCTGCATACACTGCTCTCTTCAGTCTTGAGGCTGTGTGACTCATCTCACACTGTATCCATGCAGTCTTGGACAGACAGCATCCTGTCTGCTGGTCCCCTTAGCCCTGCTCTTTCTGCTGTGGCCCTAAGATCAACTAACTGAAGTTTGTTAGGGGAACAGTTCTTTGTAGAAAGGTGTCAGTGGGAAGAATAAGTGAGTGCACACACACCCCTCCCCATGCAGCATTGTCTAGTGCAAGGTGAAAGGGAACTTGTTCCTAGCAAAGAAGTGACATGTGCTGCTGTGGCTGATGTATAGTGTCATGTTGATACTTCACACATTAATGTAAGGTTTATTTTTATAGTTTTTGTTTTCTCTCTGTCTCAGATTTTACAGCTTCCCATAGTAGTTCTGCTGTTCCAGTCAGTAAACTTATACTGCACCTCCATGCTTCCTCCTCAGTCTTTACCTTGCTTTGCTCCTGTTGGCTGCCCTAAATCTCTTTAACCAGCTAACCTCACACCAGAATCACATTCAAAAGAATATTAAATGAATCCACAGTGGAGGAATTTATATATTTATTTACTTATTAGTACTGCTTAGGTCCAGTTAATTTCATTTTTTTTAAATGATTAGCTCAGCAGTGGATAATCCACTGCTGGGCTAATAATTAAAAAAAAATGATTTAGCTGTTTTTTGGGATGTTGGGGTGGAGAGCAAAATTGCATGGGGGGGGGGGGGCAAGAAAATTTTTGCCCAGGGTCCAGTCAATATTAAAGACTGCCCTGTAAACAGCAGCTGAAGTATAACTGTTTGTACAGCACTTACTCTTGTAAGCTGAAGAAAGTTTGAGGTAAAATATCTTACTTTTTTTACATAAAGATCTTCAAGGGATATTTTCTTGTAAGCTTTTTACAGTTATGTTACATCACTTTTTAAGTGATTCAGCACATTGGTAATATGTCATTTTAACAACCTTCTACACAGTCAGGGGACTTATCTTTACTCTACCTTACAAGGTTTTAGACAACTCTCTGAACGAGCTCTGTGTGACATAACTTTCCTAAAAGAACAAGACAACCTGCCTTCTCCTAATCCAAGGCTCTGTAGCACTTTAAGCATAGTTTAGACTAAAACATTGCCTATTTTAACTATTCTAGTTGAATTAGTTTTTTGTTTTCTTCTTAAAGTGCTGTGAAAATGTAGTTTTTCCACTTCCACAAGAGAAGCTTGAATGTATTCTACGGAATTCAGAACACTGACCCTCTTATACGCTGTACAATTACTAATTAAGGGCTAGATTATAAGTGTAGCGCTAAATTATTGCGCGCCTGCAAACGGGCACAAATTAATCAGCCATTACAAGTGGCTGGTTATTGCTACCGCAAGCTTGCAGTAGCAATTAGCGTTATAAAATTAACCAGAGATTAGATCTCTGGTTAATTTTATAAATGTGCCCCAAATGCCCCCAAAATACTGTCTAGTGTATTTTATTAAAAAATAAAGATAGCAGCATCTTTATTTTTTAATAAAATTACTGCACAAGGCAGCATTTTTGGGCTAAATGTGGGGGGAGTAGGGTGTTAGAAAAAAAACGGCACTGAAAAGTGCCTTTACATTGTGGTCTACGGGAACTGTGTGTTCCCTGTAAATATATATATGTATATGCTTATATACTGTCAGGGTACCTGTGAATAGCATTGAATAAACTACATATGTATAAAAAAAAATTTGATATTTAATAGCAGCATCTTTACTTTTTAATAAAATTACTGCACAAGGCAGCATTTTTGGGCTAAATGTGGGGGGAGTAGGGTGTTAGAAAAAAAATGGCACTGAAAAGTGCCTTTACATTGTGGTCTACGGGAACTATGTGTTCCCTCTAAATATATATATGTATATGCTGATATACTGTCAGGGTACCTGTGAATAGCATTGAATAAACTACATATGTTTAAAATAAATATTGATATTTAATGTCAGCTAAGATCTCTCTTGACATGAGTTGTATGGGCTATACCAAAAATAGACCAACCCCCACATTTTTCCTGGTTACAGAACATCAGGGAACAAAGGGACTCATCTCAGGATGACACAGACCCCCCTTGCTGTGACTAGGTACAAATTACAGGCCCCTGGGAGAAACAGTCGCTCAGTCTGAACTGATAATGGAATATACAAACATACTCAGAGGAGATAGCCCTTATTGTCTAAGTGTTAAATTGTGCCATGCTGAGTTTTAGATACACAAAGAATCTGAACTCAAGTTACCTACAGACATATGGGAAGTTGAAAGCCTAAGAAACAAGATTTCAAAATATCTTAACTTATGTACTTTTGATAACAAATTATCTACATAGTTCCTAAATAAATTATTGTATACCTAGGAAGTCATATAAATGATTTGTCTATAATATTCAAATCTATTGAAAATACTCAAATAACATATATATATATATGAACCTGGGAGATGTGTCTAATGCATAAGATACCTTTAAATCTAAAGTGAATATGTAACTGTCTATTTTAAGTGTTTAACCAACTTACTTCAGAATAACAACATTGTTTCTTTCATTTCAGACCAAGGAGAAAACAGTAAATTGTCCCATAAATTATATATAAATTGTGCTTTTCATGCACTCAAAATAACACTATCAAGAGACGTACAAAGATGTTAGCTGTATTTATATTGAAAAGAAATGAGACTCCAATAAGCATATTTGATAATATACTCGTATTTGATCTCAAATTGTAAATTTTCAATTATATTAAATGGGATATATATGTTGACCAGATAAGTTTATTAATACAAGAAATTATAGTAATTTAAATAAACATTTTAAGGTGAGACATTTAAACTGCAGCAATAATTGATGGTAAAACTGCATTTCTGGTTATCTGCTGCCACCTATAGTTCAAAAATAGTATGACAGCCAAACGAATTGACTATTAGAACATATGCAAATCCAAATAAGCCAATCAGGGAGGCGCCTCCCAAATAACCAATCAATGCTCAGCTCCGTTAAGGGCGAATCAGGGACAAGCATCAGCAAGGGCCTATCCAATTCTTGTGGGAATGATTAAAGAGAAGAAGGAGGGGTTATATCTTTGATAAATACCCACACACGAGACAAAGGACACAGACTCAAAGAATACACAGGCTTTGTGCCAAGTATATTCTCTGCCATTTTGGGACACTTTCTTGAATAAAGGAAGATAAAAATTTTGAGGCCTGTACCTTTGCGCATAGTGGATAAATCCTTCTTAGATGACCCACAAGAAATTCTGGAAGCGGAACACTCATTTGGTTATGTGGTAACGTATATATGGCTGCTCTATATTTTTAATATTTAAATCAAAGGTATTCTAAAATTATAGTTATATTGTAGTTGTGATTTAAAAGGAGAATTTATTTTTATATTTAATATTAATTAGACCAAGGGTAGTAAGTATACTGGTATTAAATATTAATGTTTAGAAAGAGGTTTGTATTTTAATATCATAAATTAATTACAGTTATTGCTATATATATATGTTAGAATTTGCCTTATTGTAGCTAAATAAGAGGTCATTTCAGGTCAGACATATTGGCATATAAATTGTCTGTTTGCATTAATAATATATACAATTTCTGATGTTTCTAATTGAAGTTATATAGAATCATGTGTGGGCTAAATAACTTAATTATACTTGTCTGAAAGTTATCTTAAATCTATTGAGACCCAGTAAGATTTGTGTGAAGTATCTTGGTATATTGTTTATCTAAACACTGTGGCCCCTATTTATCAAAGGTCTTGCAGACCTGATCCGACAGTGCGGTTCAGGTCCGCAAGACCTCGCTAAATGCGGAGAGCAATATGCTCTCCGCATTTAACATTTCGGCCAATCGGCCGCCAGCAGGGAGGTGTCAATCAACCCGATTGTACTCGATCGGGTTGATTTCTGGCGATTCCTGTCCGCCTGCTCAGAGCAGGCGGACAGGGTTATGGAGCAGCGGTCTTTAGACCGCTGCTTCATAACTTGTGTTTCTGGCAAGTCTGAAGACTCGCCAGAAACACGCCCCTTCAAGCTCCGTACGGAGCTTGATAAATATGGGCCTGTGAAGTTAGTGGTCCATATTCTGGTATTTTATTGTGGTATTTTAATGCGATTCATTGTGAGTAAGGTTAATTTTAAAGTTATATTTTTTTTATGATCTGTTATATTGAATATTGTAACGGAATAAGCGTGCATAGTTGATTCAAAGCTAGTCTCTACTTAATATATTTCAATGTGTTTATAAATTTAACTAATCTCAAGAATTTAGGAATAAATATTAATTTAAATTGTTTCGTATATACATTTTTATTGGAGGTTATTTTAAAGAATAATATAAATAAATTATATTTATAACCTGATATATATAGACAATACATATATATTTATGCGTTAATATGTGTATATACACATAGTAACACATAAATATATATGTATATAGTCATATACATATATATTTAACACTGCTGCTCATCACTGCGCTACTTAACCCCTTTGCTGCGCGAGTTCTGATGCCGTGTATGACGGCATCAGAACGAGGATCCCATAGGAGCCTATGGAAGCTCGCTCTTGTGAGTGCAATGCTTCCCAGCAATGTGAACGCAAGGTCGCGTTTGCATTGCTGAAAACTTGTAATCCCAGGGCAATACGAACTTGCCTGGTCTCCTCTCCAGAATTATGTAACATTATTTTTTACATTTACTGTCCCTTTAATTACTTACCAGATTTTTTAAATTGTTTGTCAAATACTATAATATTTTTTTTATCTTTTCAAATCACTAACACCTAGATTACGAGTTTTGCGTTCATGTTTTAACGCTGAAAAAAGGCAATTTCAGCATTAAAACAGCAACGCAGCCATTACGAGTCTTGTCGGTAAATCTGTACCACAAGCCTTTTAGCCTGTAACGCAACGTAAGTACCGCACTCGAAAAAATTACGTTTTTGCGTGGGATTTCCATAGCGCTGCCATTTTAAGTTTTGCGGTGAGGCTAAAAAGCTTGCGTTACACCCTATAATAACACGATCCGTTTCACAATCTGAGAGCAGTAGTTATGAGTTTTACAAAACAAAACTGTTACACAAAACTCATAACTAAAGTGTTACAAAGTACACTAACACCCATAAATTACCTATTAACCCCTAAACTGAGGCCCTCCCACATTGCAAACACTTTATTAAAGGTATTAACCCCTAATCTGCCGCTCCCAACATCGCCACCACTAATAACATTTATTAATCCCTATTCCACCGCTCCCCAACATCGCCCACACTATAATAAAGATATTAACCCCTATTCCGCCGCTCCCTGACATCGCCGCCACTAAATAAAGTTATTAACCTCTAAACCTCTGACCTTCCACATCACTGCCACTAAATAAACCTATTAACCCCTAAACTGACAGCCCCCCACATCGCCAACAACTAAATTAAACTATTAACCCCAAAACCAAACAACCCCTTAACTTTAAATTAAAATTACAAGATCCCTATCTTAAAATAAATAAAAACTTACCTTAAATTAAATTACTCATTAAAAAAAAAACTAGCACTACTAAAAAAATTAAATCTACAGTTACAAAAAATTTAAAATACTAAATTACAAACAATAAAAAATACTAAATTACAAAAAATAAAAAAATACTAAATTATGAAAAATAAAAACAAATTACACCTAATCTAATAGCCCTATTAAAATAAAAAAGCCCCCACAAAATAAAAAAACCCTAGCCTACAATAAACTACCAATAGCCCTTAAGGGGCCTTTTATAGGGCATTGCCCTAAATAAATCAGCTCTTTTCCCTGAAAAAAATAAAATACAAAGACCCCCCCCAACAGTAAAACCCACCACCCAACCAACCCCTCAAAATAAAAAAAAACTAACTCTCATCCAGGCAGCGAGGTCTTCATCCATCAGGCCGCGTCTTCAATCTTCATTCAGGCGGCATCTTCTACCTTCATCCCGGCGGTGCGGAGCGGCTCCATCCTGAAGACATCCAATGTGGAGCATCCTCGTTATGCGGTCTCCGCCGTATACTGAATCTTCAATGCAAGGGAGCCTTTTCAAAATGGCGTTCCTTGCATTCCTATTGAAAGATTTGATTTTTGAAATTCAAATCAGCCAATAGGATGAGCGCTACTGAAATCCTATTGGCTGTTCAAATCAGCCAATAGGATGAGAGCTACTGAAATTCTGTTGGCTATTCCAATCAGCCAATAGAATTTCAGTAGCTCAGTAGGGGTTAATAACTTTATTTAGTGGCGCTGATGTCGGGGAGCAGCGGAATAGGGGTTAATATATTATATATATATATATATATTATAGTGTGGGCGATGTTGGGGTGCAGGGGAATAGGGGTTAATAACTTTTGTATAGCGGCGATATTGGGTGCGGCAGATTAGGGGTTAATAGATTTATTTTGGTGGTGGCGATGTTGGGGGTGGCAGATTAGGGGTTAATAAGTATATGTAGGTGTCGGCGATGTCGGGGGCAGCAGATTAGGGGCGTTTAGACGTGGGGTTTATGTTAGGTTTAAACGTAACTTTTTTCCCCCATAGACATCAATGGGGTTGCGTTATGGAGCTTTTCATTCCACGATCGCAGATATTAGTTTTTTTTCTAACACTTTCTCTCCTTTGATGTCTATGGGGAAAGCGTGCACGAGCACTTCAAAGCAGCGCTTGTATTTTGTGCGGTATGGTGCTTAACGGAATCATATTGCACACACAAGGCGGCTTTTTCAAAACTCTTAATGGCAGCGCTATGAAGGGTGAGATAAAGCAACTTTTGTTGTGTTCGTTTTGCACCCTCTATAGCGCAAAACTTGTAATCTAGGTGATAGTAAGGATATAGTTACAATCTAAAGTATTCTAGCTAATATTGCTTTTAATAATGTTGTGATAAGTTTTTTTATTTGATCTAGTATGTTTATAGCATTATTTATATAAGCAGGATCTCTTGTTGCTATTGATTAAGCGGCTATACAAGTATCACAAATATGGTAACATAATACTGCTAATCGATAGGGCAAAGGCTTTTCATGTTTCCCAGTGTGAGATAAAACTTGTTTTGGCTATGCAGAATTGTTTTTCATGTATATTTGCTTATAGATTGGAGTATGTATTATATGCTCTTCACCAATTATGGATCACTTTATTTGTAACCATGAAATATTTGTTTCTAAATTACTATGGAAATGTAAACTACACTATGGGGCATATTTAACAATGTGCGAGCGGACATGATACAAAGTAGCGTATCATGTCCGCTGCACATCGCTGCCCATCGATAAATGCCGACAGCATATACTTTTGGCATTTATCATTGCACCAGCAGTTCTTGTGAACTGCTGGTGCAATGCCGCCCCCTGCAGATTCGCAGTCAATTGGCCGCTAGCAGGGGGTGTCAATCAACCCGATCGAATTTGATCGGGTTGATTTCTGTCCGCCACGTCAGAGCAGACAGACAAGTTATGGAGCAGCGGTCTATAGACCGCTGCTTCATAACTTCTTGATAACTTCTGTTTCCAGCAAGCCTGAAGGCTCGCCAGAAACAAGGGGCCTCAAGCTCCATACGGAGCTTGATAAATATGCCCCTATGGCTTTCTCTGAAACATTACACCGAAAGTTATACCAGAGCAATAAGCGCCAGGATGGGGTGAGTTGTTTGAAGTCCTGCTTACCACAGTTTGTTTGTTTGTGTGGGGACTATATATTATGTATATTTGGCTGAGCACCCTCGCAATATATATATATAAAGAAAGATAGAGAGCAAGGGTAAAAATAACCCCTAACTCACCCTATAGCGCTACTAAAAAGCTCATAAAATGCCCCAAATAGGCACCTCTATATGTTTTGTATTCTGTTCCCAGGTGGAACGCCATTCTCCCGTTGAGTTTGGGTGCACCAAATGGGAGACATTGGCGCGATATATTTTTTTTGCGTTAGCGAAAACTCAGCTTGGATTTTCATTTTTGCGCTTGTGGGGTTTTGTTCATATTATAAGCCCCAAAAATTTTTTTATTTTTGCCCTAGCGTTAATCCGAATACTGTGAACAAATGAACCTAAGTTTGCACATGCATGTATTTCCCCATAGAGATCAATCGTTGTGCAAACTCCATAGCATATTCGCATTCCCCATAGAAGTCAATGGAGAAAAAAAAAATCTAAAAATAATAACCCAAACACCCATCCTGCATACAACATAGCATATTCGCATTAACAAATGTAAAATACTCACAGTATATACAAAGTTAAAAATCTTTAAATATGAATATTGCATAAATATGTTTTATCGTGTTTTTATCTGCTTAATGGCAAAGGGATATAATGCATATATATATATTGTGAACTGGGTGGAATGCTGGCTTAAGGACAGAAAACAAAGTGTCTTAGTAAATGGAGTTCATTCAGCAGAGGGGGCTGTTACTAGTGGTGTTCCTCAGGGGTCAGTTCTGGGGCCTGTTTTGTTTAACATATTTATCTGCGATATCAGCAAAGGGCTACAGGGGAAAGTATGTCTCTTTGCAGATGATACAAAAATTTGCAACAGAGTGGATGTTCCAGGGGGGGTAGACAAAATGAGAAGTGATATACAACAATTGGAGGATTGGACAAACGACTGGGATCTAAAGTTTAACACAGCAAAGTGTAAAAAAATGCATTTAGGGAAGAAAAATCCAAATGTTAATTACAGACTCAATGACACTTTACTGACTGTTACAGATGAGGAACAGGACTTGGGAATTATTATTTCAGATGATTTAAAACTTAGTAAACAATGTAGTAATGCAGCGAGTAAGGCTAGCAGAATGCTTGGATGTATTGGTAGAGGTATTTGCAGCAGAAATAGTAAGGTTCTTATGCCACTTTATAGATCATTAGTTAGGCCTCATCTTGAGTATTGTGTGCAGTTCTGGAGGCCATATCTTCAGAAGGATATTAACAAACTTGAATCTGTGCAAAGGAGGGCTACCAAAATGGTACATGGTCTAAAAAATAAAACTTACCAGGATAGGCTCAATGACCTAAATATGTATAGCTTAGAGGAGAGAAGGGAAAGAGGTGATATGATAGCAACTTTCAAGTACATTAAAGGGTTTAGTAAAACTGAGACTGTGGGTATTTTACATAAAATGGAAAATTCAAGAACAAGGGGTCATGAGCTCAAGCTAAAGGGAAGTAGATTCAGGAGTAATTTGAGGAAGCACTTCTTTACAGAAAGAGTGATTGATTTATGGAATAAACTTCCTCAAGAGGTAGTAGCAACAAACACTGTGGGGGACTTTAAAAATGCATGGGACAAGCATAAGGCTATCCTACGAACTAGATAAGTTTATACTGTTAGGTAAGGTCGGGCAGACTTGCTGGGCCTATGGCTCTTATCTGCCGTCAATATCTATGTTTCTATATATATATATATGTGTGTGTGTGTGTGTGTACATATATATTAATGTTTTTATATGTGTATATATGACTGTAAATAGATATATACACATATAAATACATTAATATTTATGTACACATATATAAACATATATATATATATATATATATACATACATACAAATACATCTTTAGCAATGTATCTGTATGTCTCAATGTTAAAGTCAATTGCCTGCCATTTTTTTCTAACACCCGAGATCTCATAAGGGCTAAAACCCCTATACTGTCATACCTTACTCCACACATAATAAAAGAGATTCCACACGAGAACTGGAGGTTAAGACCAACATGGTCGTGTTTATTTAATAAACAATTTAACTATGACTAGCTTTACTTGTAGTCATCTTCAACGGTGGCGGCCAATGGAGTCCCGATGACAAAACCCCAAACAGGGGAGAGGGCTGAGCTAAGGGAAAGCTATGGGTGGAGAATTCGGTGACTCCGCCCCTGCAGAACGGCTACAGACACCCTAGGGGCCCGAAAGTCAGCAGACCCACGGAGTCTGATGCTGACGTGTTTCGACTGACAAAATTCCTCCCATTCTTTCCAATGCTGACTGTAAGCTTGCCATGTCTTGGGAGCCAAGGATGCTCACACCAGAGGAAGAACCAACATTAAAGATCCGCTATCTGCCAAAGAGAGATGGACATGGCCTCAGCTGATGGAACCAAGCGTCTAAATTGCTCCCACTGGAAACACGAAAGGGCATCAGCTATGACGTTATTCACCCCTGACACATGATGTGCCTCAAACTGTAAATTGAGCTGCCTGCATCTCAGCACTAGATGTCTCAAGTAGGACACCACAATTGTAGAGGACGCATACAGCAACAGACCAAAAGAGTACTGCGTGATTGCAGAGTTTCGAACCCCACAGTTCCACGGCCACTATTATTAGAAATATCTCTACTAAAGTGAGATTCCTAACAAGCCCTGCCGCCACACACAATGACGGCCATGGCTCCGCACTCTATGCACCCTCTAAATAGGCTCCATAACCAGATGCCCCAGCCGCGTCCCTAAACAAATGAAGTGCCTGACTAGATAAAAAAGGCTCCCTCTACAACAAAACCCCATTAAAATGCCTCAAGAATTGTTCCCAAACCGCTAGATCTTCCCGCATCGAGCCTGAAATTCAGACTCTCTTTCTAGGAGCCGAAGCCCCTTTTAGGAGACCCTCCAGTCGTCTGTTGAACACTCTGCCCATTGGTATGACCCGACAGGCAAAGTTCAGAAGGCCCAATAAGGTTTGAACTTCCGTCAGAGTTAACTCGGAGCCACAAGCCGCCCTTTTTAACACCTCCAACAAGCAAACCACTTTGTCAAATGGCAGCCGACATAGCCTTGCAACCATGTCGATTTCAATACCAAAAATACTAGCTTTGTACAAGGTCCCTCAGATTTATCCTCTGCAAGTGGTACCCCGAAGTCCCGCATCATAGATCGCATAACCGCCATCAACCGAGCACACTCCCTAGCCTCCTGACCACTGACCAACAAGAAATCATCCAGCTAAATGGGCATAGCTCACTGGTATGTGAGTATGTCAGAAAAGTATGCTTCTATGGACTGATTCTTTATTGATAAGTCGCAATGTGATACTACCAGAAGGTAAAAATAAAAAATAACTTTTATTAGTATTTATTTAAGAGACAGCTTGTGTTTTCTGGTATTCTGCTGCCCTCACACAAATTAAAAACACTTCTCCTGTGGATTGATTTGGTTTTATAATAAACTTTTGGTGATGTCAAAAAAGATCTATTGTCATTCAGTCTTTTATGTACGTTTGTTTGTGTTGTACTTTTTTGAAGGTTGATTTCACTTGTCCTTGTATTTGGCTTGTTTCAAAGTGCAACTTAGTTATTTATCTCTGCTGTATTTAAGGGTAATACCTCTTTAAATATTGCTTTGAATTCATAAATAAATCTCAGTACTTCTAAGTTAACTTATGATATATTAGTGGCAAGAGATATTAGTATTCTGGCTAATATATACAGTTCTGTTGTGGGTTATATTTTTGCTTGAAAACACGCTAAAGGTATTCAGGGAGAGTCATATATTTTATATCGTTAGGGAATGAATTGCAATCTCGGTGTTAAGCTCTCAGATTGCTTATGTGCCTTAACTACATAACATATCTTTCTAACATTATTGTATGTTTATACCACTAAAGTCATATTGCATGTAAGCATAGCTACGATACTAACCACTGCTGTATTTAGAGGTAATACCCCTTTAAATTATTTTACAGCTTATATGCTGTGATAATAAATCTCAATATTATATCCTTATAGCGATTATATACATTTTATAACTAACTCTGCAGATCTTTAGTGGATTTACATTGACACACTTTGGATATATTCAGAGAAAGTCGTTCATTATATATTGTAGCTAAAGGAATTGCAGCATAGGTGATAAGCTATTCAGTTACTTCTATTCTGTTAATTTCATAGCTATAAATCTAGTATAGTTGTATGTTTAGACTTATTAGTCATATAATTGTTAGTGAAAGATATTGACTATGTTAATATTTGTAGTTTTATACTGTTTAATTATATCCTTATATTGCAAACATCTCTTTATCTGTTTTACTATGACTCCTTATTAATGAACCCTTTTAAGATTAGTACATATTGCCTCTCAGAGGTTAAACTGATTATACGTTAGCCACCAACAGTACTGTTACAACTGGTAAGTTTGTTTGTAATGTTACTTTATCAGATATTTAGCCAGAGGCTCTGGCGAAACTGCCACAAAGTAGTTGCTATGTTTCGTTATAAACCACCATTATCAAAAGTTTTTTTATAAATTAAATATTCATATAATACACAAAGGAAAGCAATTTAAAACTAGAGAACCCCTGACGCGGCGTTTCTCTTAAGCTTCCTCAGATATATACACATATAATCACTGACAAGGCACTTGAGGAGAAATCAAGATAAAACATTTGAATTTGATTCTTGTTCCTTATTTCTTGATAAGAAATCATACAGGTAGTGTGCTATAAGACCGCCCCCTGCTGCAGTAGCTACTGTCCAGTGCAAAAACGAACTAAACAGCTCAAAAAAGACAAACGAGATGGAGTACCCCATAGGGAGGCATTTGTCCACATAATAACCACCTACGAAAGCCAATTAGCTGGTAAGATTCTGGATAAATGGGAAGTAGGCGAAAAGCCGACTCAATGTCAAGCTTCACCAGTAATGCTCCGTGACCCGCCCTCCTAACCAAGGCTAGGGCCTCATCAAAGGATTGATATTTGACTGAGCTAACTGCCGGATCTATCGCATCATTCACCGACCGCTCTTTAGGGTAGGACAAGTGTTGAATTAGGTGAAACTTCCCCGACTCCTTCTTCGGCACCACTGCCTGCGGGGATACCACCAAATCCTAAACCGGGGGTACCCTGAATGGACCCACAATTTGCCCTAAAGCCAGCTCCTTGGCCAACTTTTCCCTGACTACCCCAGGGAACTGGTACGTGGACTTAAGATTCCTGTATGTGGTTGACCCAACCACTTCCCTGGTCACCGGAATCCTAAAGCCCACCCTGATCCCTTCTCCCAGAATGCCAGTGGCTACCCTATCCGGTTAATCTTCCAGCCATGGCCGAAGAGCAGCCAGGTTCAACGGTGTGAGAGCCCTAACCAGCAGGCACTCCTTTCCCTGTTTCCCTGCTTGCTCTTCCGTCCCGCTTCCGCTGGCATTCCAGCCCTGGATGTGGTCCCCACAGTATAGGCAGATGTGCCAAAAGGAACAATTTGTTCCTTTGTTGCACTGCCTGTCATTAAACCGCCAACATTCCCCCCCTTATTTATGAAATCCACCAGACCCTGCCTACCTTAGCCCTTCAGGTGCAGATCCACCCGATACGGGTATCTCTGGACTCAGGCTAGTCCAAAGGTTCACATCTTTCATCCCAAACGTCAGTATGGGATTCCCTGAAATCTTCTTACGGAACTCCGAATCTTTTGTTCACCATGCACCCTCAGCATATTTCTTGCAGATTTGCTCAATTATGTCCGTAAATTTCAGGACATCTAAAGCTCTGCTAGGCCATTGCTCAATATAGCATGACGCCAACACCTTAAAATACCGACGTCTTAGGGTCAGTACTGTCCTCGCTACGCTCTTTGTCCCTGTATGCCTCCATGGAGAGCTTAGACACGTTAATGTACCTGACCTCCCTGATCTTCGCTACCGTCTTTGGTTTTAAATGGGCGTGCAATGAATGTACCATGCACAGGTTGGTATCCCCATGCACTGCCACCTTCCTAGCTGACACCCCTGTGTCTGTCCCTGTCGGCACCTGGACCCCGCCCCCACCCACTGTCATCACCACTGTCATCACCTTCACTACCGTCTTTGGTTTTAAATGGGCGTGCAATGAATGTACCATGCACAGGTTGGTATCCCCATGCACTGCCACCTTCCTAGCTGACACCCCTGTGTCTGTCCCTGTCAGCACCTGGACCCCGCCCCCACCCACTGTCATCACCTGGGTAGAAGGCAGCACCACCCTCAAAACTACCACACCACTAGCCTGCCCTACGGTGGCCTGCTGACCACCAGCCTGAAAAGCAAGCATGCACTTCATCATCCTGTACATCTTCCTCTGTCCTTTACTGTGCACACCTAGCTGGTGCTCACCCTCTGAGTCTGAATTTCTGCTTTCTAGCCCTAGCGTATGTGTAGGCATGTGCACAGCTGGCTCACCTGCTCCAGAAGGCCCTAGCTGACCCCCAGGAGTCTGACGATCCAAATTCCTTCCTGAGGGTCCCCGGGCCTGGACCAGAACTGCCTTGCAAATCCATTGCCTATACCTGCAAGGGCGACAAAAAGGAGATGGGAGCACCCAATGCACTGGCCCCAGTACCACTTACATGCTCACACATCCTCATCATGCTCCCTCTCCCTGCAGCCAAATCCATCATCTGAGCCCCAGCCATTAAAACTGGAGCAGAATGTCCCGCCCCACTTGCGCATGTGCACTGACCGCTCGCACTACCCATGTGCCCAGACCCCTGTGTGTCCTGTCTCAGCATGCCCTGCATCCATCCTTGCTGACACATTGACCCACCCGCCCCAAAAGTCCCCACAGTCTCACAGCATGCATCACTCCTGCCTGCCCTAAGCGCCTCAGCTTCTGAGCAAGTTGTATCCTATAGAAACTGATGCTCTCTGTAGTACACATCTTATAGGAAAGAGCGTGAATGTGACGGGAAGCCCCAGCGAATCTCAAGTTGTATCCTATAGAAACTGATGCTCTCTGTAATGCACATCTGGTAGGAAAGAGCGTGAATGTGACGGGAAGCCCCAGCCAATAGCAAGTTGTATCCTATAGAAACTGATGCTTTCTGTAATGCACATCTGGTAGGAAAGAGCGTGAAGGTGACGGGAAGCCACAGACAATAGCAAGTTGTATCCTATAGAAACTGATGCTCTCTGTAATGCACATCTGGTAGGAAAGAGCATAAATGTGACGGGAAGCCCCAGCCAATTGCAAGTTGTATCCTATAGAAACTGATGCTCTCTGTAGTGCACATCTGGTAGGAAAGAGCGTGAATGTGACAGGAAGCCCCAGCCAATAGCAAGTTGTATCCTATAGAAACTGATGCTCTCTGTAGTGAACATCTGGTAGGAAAGAGCGTGAATGTGACGGGAAGCCCCAGCAAATCTCAAGTTGTATCCTATAGAAACTGATGCTCTCTGTAGGGCACATATGGTAGGAAAGAGCGTGAATGTGACGGGAAGCCCCAGCCAATAGCAAGTTGTATCCTATAGAAACTACCACTAAGCCCTGGCTTGTAACTATGCCACTGCGCCTAACTTCCGCCGCCACCTGCGCTTCGCTTTGGGCCTCCCTTACCTCCTGCATTCCACCACCAGAACCACCACTGAAGGCAGCTATTAAGGCTGGATTGTCGGCGAAGGCCCTCACCAAGTTGAAGATTGCCGACAAGGCCTTGGGGGGAGGCATCCTCATAGCCCCAGCCTGGTCGCATCCCTAATCACCACCCCCACTTGACACCCCCTGTCATCGAACCCCAGGGCTGCCCACCCCTTGACTAGCATCCCTTACCCTGAAGGGGCCTGCTTGAGCCAGAGCCTCAGGAGAGAGCCTAAACTCCTCCCCAGCCCCCGAGCCAGCTACCCCAACCCCTGCTCCTAGCTGCCCCCCAGATGGAGGAGGGGAAAAAGACAGAGACCCCTGCCTGCCCTGCATTATAGGCCCTGACACAACCTCCTGTGTAGGAGGAATCACATCCTCATCATCTCCACTTATCTGTTCTCTTGCAGGCGTCCCACGAGGAGATGCGCCCCCCCGCCTAGTCCCTGAACCTCAGAGGAGGAAGAGAAGATTCCGGCTTGAACGTTCCATGGACCTGAATCAGCAAAAATCGCCACGACAGTCAACCCAGGAAAGAGGGAGAGAAAATGGCTTAAATAGGTCATTTCTATCCCCACCCCCAAAACTGCAACAATGTTTCACACAAACCCCACATACACTGTTCTGCCTGTAGAGGTCAGGCCCTTAAGTTGCTCCAGGCTGACAAGCAGCCCTACACTTTCATATCTTTTGTGCAATATTTTTTTAAATAATTTTTATTAGGCAGTGTTAACATGAGTGTAACTGTACTTTGTAATGTATTTTTTAAGTGTTTTGTGACACTTTTTTGTTTCAGAACCCAGTTAACCACAGCCTTGAGATCGCGGGAAAGAATTGAAGCGTAAGGCGATTGCGCTAGTGTAATATCTGTGGAATGAAAAATGCTTGCGGAAACACGATATCGCAAGCACAAAACCGTTTTGCGCCTCACTTGTAATCTAGCGCATTGTGTGAGTGTGTGATAGCTGTAGCAAAAGGAACTGTGTGGTTGATATATTGCTTTGAACAACTGATATCTTGTGAGTGGGATCTAAGCAGGGGTTGTTGTACAGGTTATCATAGTAACCACACATTGTCTTTGTTTTGTGTTCCTTTTTTTTAGGTATTCTATTCTGGAGGACCAATCAAGATATTTTACAGAAAAAAAACATTCACTTAGGGATATGGACTTGGTTTATTATATTTACAGTGTTCTATATATAATTGCAGGTTTCAATAAATACTTTTAGTTTTTTTGTTTTTCTTTGTAAGAATCATTAGCAGATATAGTGTGTGTGTGTGTGTATATATATATATATATATATATATATATATATATATATATATATATATATATACAGTATATATATATATATATATATATATATATATATATATATATATATTTGCGCAAACTATTTTTATTTGCAATCTTTTTCATGGGATTAAAAAGGGACTTGTTTCTTAGTTTGCTTGCGGCAAGTGGTTTATTTTCCTTAGACAGCTTTGTATATATATATTTATCCCTAAAGTACCTTGATAACTCCCACACAGCTCTATGGTTTACATGAAACGAGAGATAACTGAGGAGATTATAAGGGGGTGGGGAAAATCAGCTTGATTGACAGAACAAATTCTAATGTAATAATGAAGGCATGTTCTAAATCAGCACATGAAGAGGCAGAGATTCTCACACTTTTGACAGGGTCAGGTTTGCAGAGAGTAAGCCAATTAGAACAAGGCAATTAGAGAAAGAGGGTGGGGTAAATGGCTTGATTGACAGCAAATACTGAGACCCAATTACAGGGGATTTTGTAATAAACTGCTAATCTAATGATCTGATATAAGCAGGACAGATGCTACTAACCACAGCTAACATAGTGTAAACCTGTTAAAATAATTGCTGTAATAAATTGTTAACCAATTAAGGATGAAGGTTTTTCCCAGTTTCCATGCTTAAAATGAATTTATTAATTTTTTTAAACCATGCACACAGACATTAACTTCAATATAAAAAAGGCCAGCATGGAAAATATCTTTAATTTATTACTGTTCTTTTATATGCACAATGGCATTTTTTACAGTTCACTGTTCTTTCCTTTAAAAAATCAAACAAATAAACTACTGACATGTACTATACACTACCGTGTTGTACTCTATCTGCAAGGGGCAAAACCTCTTCTGCACATCTATTGTTTTCAGCAGAGGAGCCTCACTGGAACAACTTCCTCAATAGTGGTCACATGATCACTAGGAACAGGTGCTATTGTGAATTGGTTAGGGTTGCCACATCAGCCATGTTTACCTGGAAAGTTAGAAGTCACACATGCTGCGGGGTGGGCAAAGAGGAACATGTATTGTGCCTCTAGATAGAACATGAATAGTGCTGCTGGAGAGTGCTACTCACGTTCCACCCTGCATAGGTTGACCATATTGCCCCTTTAAAAAGGGACATATATAAGAAATACATATGTCAGGGTTCTTATAATTGAACATTGTTCAAAACATTTATTTAAACAGTCCTGACATGTATTTTTCATATATGTCCCTTTTTAAAGCGGCAATATGGTCAGCCTAACCCTGCAGCATGTGTAACTCGTATCTGTCCAGGTTAACATGGCCAAGGTGGCAAATGAAGTGCAATTTGATGTGGTGTAAAAAGAGGGTTGCCTGTAGATTAATTATATTATCCTGATTTTATGAATACCTCATATTTATAACAAATATAGGCCAAATATTACAAGGATGGAATTATTAAAGGACCAGTAAATACAGTTGATTTGCATAATCAACAAATGTATGATAAAAAGACAATGCAATAGCAAATAAGTAGTAGATTTGTATCATGTGACAGCTATCAGCCAATCACAAATGCATATATGTACTGTATATACGCTTTGAATTCTTGCACATGCTCAGTAGGAGCTGGCGACTCAAAAAGGGTAAATATAAAAAGACTGTGCACATTTTGTTAATGGAAGTAAATTGGAATGTTGTCCAAAATTGCATGCTCTATCTGAATCATGACATTTAATTTTGACTTGAGTGCCCCTTTAATGCTATAATTTGCTCCAATCCAAAACCGCTATACAAAAGTATCTGTTTGTAGAAGCTAAACACCCTAGATTATTCATCTAAAGGCATTTTGACACTTAATTTAACCCTTTTATCAACAAGGGTAGAAAATAAAACGGATTAAAAAGAAAAAAATCCTTTATTAAAATACTCATTTGAACTATTTGTATGATATAGGTGCTAACAGGGAGAGAAAAGGAGAGATCAAGAAAAGCCATTGTTTATAAACAATAGCTTGTCATTTATGACGTGTCACAGTGATCACCTGACCATGGGAGCACTTTAGTGGACATCAATGGGTCTGCCTTACTCTTGAGACACCCAGTGATAATCCACTGAGTCTGATACCAGCACCCATTGCTGCATACTATTGTCTATGCTCCATTTAAAGCATACAATCATTGTGACTGGCTATCACAGTGATTGCTTACATAGTGACAGTAAAACATCATGTATTTCATGTAATGTGTGCACCATGTGATCACTGGGATACTTTATTGCGCGATTACTTGCTTGGGGTGGCCTCCACAGAGATTTTTTTGCACTGCCTAACGACAGACATCGTACCCTGTACGGGTATTAGGGTTAATAAAATCTCAACTAGATATGGTAGATAGCTAAATAGATAGATAAATATATTATATAAATCAGAGCTATGACAGTGTGACACACTATTTCAAGTCTGCTCTTCAGATCACAGTATGAAAAAAAAATAAACACTGATTTCTTTTTTCTGTAATTCCCAAGGCTAAGGCATCCGCAAAAAAAAATGCATTTGCCACATCTAACACTTAAAGGGACAGTCTACATGAACATGTTTGTTGTTTAAAAATATAATCTCTTTATTACCCATTCCCTAGTTTTGCATAACCAACACTGTTATATTAATACACTCTTTACCTCTGTGACCTCTGTAGCCTGCCCCCTCTCAGTGCTTTTGACAGTCTTGCATTTTAGTCAATCAGTGCTAACTCCACGGGAGTGAGCACAATGTTATTTATATGGTAAACATGAACTAACGTTGTCTAGCTGTGAAAAACTGTCAAAATGCACTGAGATAAGAGGCAGCCTTCAAAGGCTAAAAGATTAACATATAAACCTACCTAGGTTCAGCTTTCAACAAAGAATACCAAGAGAACAAAGCAAATTTGATGATAAAAGTAAATTAGAAAGTTGTTTATAATTGCATGCCCTATCTGAATCAATAGTGTTTCATTTTGACTACACTGTCCCTTTAATGTGGTTCTGTAATATTAAAAGCACTAACATTTTATTGTAATAAATAAGCCTCCACCTGTATCCAGATTTTTATATATATATATTGATTTTAATAAAGAAAAGAAATGTAAACCTTATCCAGCACTACACATAAAGTCATGTATAAATATAGAGAAGGCGCTGTGAACCACTCAAACTAAACACACATACACGGTTGTCTACGATAATGCAACAAAATAATTTATTGCTATGATATTAGAAAAATAATGTGCAAAAATGAAACAAAAAGAAATGATACAATTCATCATCCAAAGAATCCCATATTAAGCATATGCAGTACATTCGTTGCCCCTCACACATACAGAAGAGCTCTCTTATCCAAAATTTCAGTGCGTCCACTGTAAAATGCAAAAAAGCCGTATTAAAGTTCAGTTCAGCTAGAACATGAACGGCACTCTTCCTAATACAGGGAGTGCAGAATTATTAGGCAAGTTGTATTTTTGAGGATTCATTTTATTATTGAACAACAACCATGTTCTCAATGAACCCAAAAAACTCATTAATATCAAAGCTGAATAGTTTTGGAAGTAGTTTTTAGTTTGTTTTTAGTTATAGCTATTTTAAGGGGATATCTGTGTGTGCAGGTGACTATTACTGTGCATAATTATTAGGCAACTTAACAAAAAACAAATATATACCCATTTCAATTATTTATTTTTACCAGTGAAACCAATATAACATCTCAACATTCACAAATATACATTTCTGACATTCAAAAACAAAACCAAAACAAATCAGTGACCAATATAGCCACCTTTCTTTGCAAGGACACTCAAAAGCCTGCCATCCATGGATTCTGTCAGTGTTTTGATCTGTTCACCATCAACATTGCGTGCAGCAGCAACCACAGCCTCCCAGACACTGTTCAGAGAGGTGTACTGTTTTCCCTCCTTGTAAATCTCACATTTGATGATGGACCACAGGTTCTCAATGGGGTTCAGATCAGGTGAACAAGGAGGCCATGTCATTAGATTTTCTTCTTGTATACCCTTTCTTGCCAGCCACGCTGTGGAGTACTTGGACGCGTGTGATGGAGCATTGTCCTGCATGAAAATCAGGTTTTTTCTTGAAGGATGCAGACTTCTTCCTGTACCACTGCTTGAAGGTGTCTTCCAGAAACTGGCAGTAGGACTGGGAGTTGAGCTTGACTCCATCCTCAACCCGAAAAGGCCCCACAAGCTCATCTTTGATGATACCAGCCCAAACCAGTACTCCACCTCCACCTTGCTGGCGTCTGAGTCGGACTGGAGCTCTCTGCCCTTTACCAATCCAGCCACGGGCCCATCCATCTGGCCCATCAAGACTCACTCTCATTTCATCAGTCCATAAAACCTTTGAAAAATCAGTCTTGAGATATTTCTTGGCCCAGTCTTGACGTTTCAGCTTGTGTGTCTTGTTCAGTGGTGGTCGTCTTTCAGCCTTTCTTACCTTGGCCATGTCTCTGAGTATTGCACACCTTGTGCTTTTGGGCACTCCAGTGATGTTGCAGCTCTGAAATATGGCCAAACTGGTGGCAAGTGGCATCTTGGCAGCTGCACGCTTGACTTTTCTCAGTTCATGGGCAGTTATTTTGCGCCTTGGTTTTTCCACACGCTTCTTGCGACCCTGTTGACTATTTTGAATGAAACGCTTGATTGTTCGATGATCACACTTCAGAAGCTTTGCAATTTTAAGAGTGCTGCATCCCTCTGCAAGATATCTCACTATTTTTGACTTTTCTGAGCCTGTCAAGTCCTTCTTTTGACCCATTTTGCCAAAGGAAAGGAAGTTGCCTAATAATTATGCACACCTGATATAGGGTGTTGATGTCATTAGACCACACCCCTTCTCATTACAGAGATGCACATCACCTAATATGCTTAATTGGTAGTAGGCTTTCGAGCCTATACAGCTTGGAGTAAGACAACATGCATAAAGAGGATGATGTGGTCAAAATACTAATTTGCCTAATAATTCTGCACTCCCTGTATGTATGCCTGACTGGATCTTATATAGGAAAGTTCACTGTGGTACAGAGCGTGTTTGCAGGTGTTCAAATAACACTGTTGGGGCAGATTTGTATATCAAAGTCCCTTTAAGAAATCAATATGATTCATTCAGCTTGAGAAAGCCCTCTGTGACGTAGGGTAAAACACGTGTAGCAACAGTCAGTATCGTCTTGCTGCCGACTTCCACGCTGTTTGGAATTACAGCGTTTTGAAATCACAGTTACTTCTGACCGGAACCTTTATACTTCACTGTGGATATCCTTGGAAAGGTGGTGAGTGGGAGTTATCTTGTTCCAACGAAAACACAGGGGTGAAAAATCTCTGTTATTCAGGACTCAGGTAATATTGCTAACGTTCAGTGGCTCAGCATTACACCTGATATGAAATTGGACGCTGTCATCCCTGCTGAGTGAAACGCTCGGCCCCTTTTGGCATTTGTTCAGCTCCCTCTTGTGTAGAGCGAGTGAAGGGGATTTCTTACAGGGACTTTGATATACAAATCTGCCCCGACAGTGTTATTTGAACACCTGCAAACACGCTCTGTACCATGGTGAACTTTCCTATGTAAGATCCAGTCAGGCATACATATTAGGAAGAGTGCAGTTTATGTTCTAGCTGAACTGAACTTTAACATGTTTTTTTTGCATTTTACAGTGGACGCACTGAAATTTTGGATAAGAGAGCTCTTCTGTATGTATGAAGGGTAACGAATGTACTGCATATGCTTAATATGAGATTCTTTGGATGATGAATTGTATAATTTCTTTTTGTTTCATTTTTGCACGTTATTTTTCTAATATCATAGCAATAAACTATTTTGTTGCATTATCGTAGACAACCGTGTATGTGTGTTTAGTTTTAGTGGTTCACAGCTCCTTCTCTATATTTATACATGACTTTATGTGTAGTGCTGGATAAGGTTTACATTTCTTTTCTTTATTAAAATCAATTAATTTGTTTAAACTTCCTTGCACCTGGGGTCTCATCTCAGTATTTAAGGCAGGTGGGCCCCAGATCACAGTCCAACTATAATCCTGTACATATTAATCATATATATATATATATATATATATATATATATATATATATATGAGTACAAAAGAAATATAGAGATGGCGCTATTAGAGTAAGGAGAAAAGGTAGGAGAACAATGTACAGTAAAATACCAGTGTGTCACAGATATTCTAACAATAGGTACACAATGCAATAATGAAAACAGTAAAAGAAAGGGCTATGATAATGACCAGTGTAAAAAAAAAATATTATTAAAAGGAGTACATGGAACTGGGACCTATATACGGTCTAGCTGGGTACAGTCATTTAGTATTATCGCAAAATATCAAATAAAATCTTCTTCCAATCCGGTATGTGTCCCCCTAAGGGTGTGCACTTACTTCAACAACCCTCAATCAAATGAGGTAAGGATGATTCAGAAATGCTGTGCAAAGGTATCGCCTCTTGGATATGCAATCTCTGGCAGAAGAAACTTTCTTTCTAGATTAGGAGCTTGTGCCTGTCTTGGTGTCCTGGTAGAAATGAACTTCCAATCTCGATCACCGAACCTGTTTAGTAGAGGTGGCCACACATGCTGTATTACACTGATGCAAACAGCCTTTCCCTCTCCATTCATTGAGCAAAATGCATATCCAAGAGGCAATACCTTTGCACAGCATTTCTGAATCATCCTTACCTCATTTGATTGAGGGTTGTTGAAGTAAGTGCACACCCTTAGGGGGACACATACCGGATTGGAAGAAGATTTTATTTGATATTTTGCGATAATACTAATTGACTGTACCCAGCTAGACCGTATATAGGTCCCAGTTCCATGTACTCCTTTTAATAATAATTTTTTTTTTTACACTGGTTATTATCATAGCCCTTTCTTTTACTGTTTTCAGTATTGCATTGTGTACCTATTGTTAGAATATCTGTGACACACTGGTATTTTACTGTACATTGTTCTCCTACCTTTTCTCCTTACTCTAATAGCGCCATCTCTATATTTCTTTTGTACTCATATCCTTTTGGGAGGTATAGGAAAATCCTCCGACATCTTTGAGATTGGCAGCTTATATGAGAAAATAGGTGCATATTACGTATATAGGGGTATCTGTAATCTTATAGTACATGTCTCTAATCCATAGGAGCGCTGTAGGGTTAGCTAAGAGGGTTATCCCTAATAGCTTTCTGTCTTTCACACTATATATATATATATATATATATATATACACAGTATATATACAAACTGTACAGGGGAAGTGGCACACGCCATCCAATCAACCGCCTGGTGCTGTATCGACGATGTTTTATTAATCTGGAGGGGCTCTTCAGAATCACTCCTACAATGGTTTAATGATCTTAACTCTCTTGATTCAACCATTCGATTTAAGATTGAATGGGGTACTCATAAAATCCACTTCTTGGATTTAGAGATATATAAGACAGGTACAGGTGTTGATTGTACATTATATACCACCTTGTATCATAAGGATACAGATAAAAACTCTATTCTTCATTATGACAGTTTTCATCCTCATTACCAAAACAACGGTGTCAGTTTTTCGCAGCTCCTGAGGGTCGTGAGTAATAAAACTGAGGGTTCCCGTAAGAAGACTCAATTGCATGAGATGGCTCAAAAAATTTTCCAACGAGGATACCTCCAACGTCTAATTGAACAACAATGTGCAGTAGCTGAACAACAAACTCAGGAGAATCTCATTGTGAGGAAAATACAAAAGAAGGAGGACCGGCAATTGAATTTCGTCACCACCTTTACTCCGGGCTCACGTGTGGTTGCTGCAACCATTAAAGACAACTGAAAGGTACTGTCTAAAGACACCAGTCTACCTTTTTTTGACCTACTACCACCAAGGATGGTATACAAGAGGTCTAAGAACTTACGTGATTTACTTGTATTAAATGATCCTATACACTGTTATGAGAGGAAATCCTGGATACCAAAAGCAAAACCAGGCTGCTATCGGTGCGGCAACTGTGTCACATTTAATAGCATGATGGCTGGCAACAGCTTCCATCATCTGCACACCAACAGGAAATACACTATCAAACACAGATTGACATGTACCTCGGAATTTATGGTTTACACCATTATTTGTCCGTGTTCTTTATATTACATAGGAAAAATTGTGACCACCTTTAGGGAGCGACTGGTGAACCACAAGTCAGCAATTCATCAGGCTATTGATAAAGGCCAGTCAGAACAAACTGTCGCTAGACATTTCCTGCAAGCAGTCACGCCATTTCATCACTAAGGACCATTCTTATTTACCATGTCCCTTGACTGAGACGTGGGGATGACAGGGCATTGACTTTGTTATGCCTTGAGGCAAAATGGATTAACTATTTGGACATAGTAGCCCCAAGGGGCCTCAATACTATGATCTACTTTGGCTGTTGGTACAAGTGATGCTTTGGACTGCGGGAACCCCCTCTTATTTTCTATAAGTTTCTACCTATTCCATTTGTCTTGAAGCCCTTTGTAAATGTCAACACCTTTATTATTGTGATGTACATATAGTCAGATTGGGTATGACATTGATATCATGGGTATAGATTGTTTCCAATCTGTTTCTAATGCAGTATATGTTTATGTAAACCCATGATTCTACTTTAGTGATTGCGCTATGTATCTTGTTCGTTTTTTGTAATGATTGTTTTTTTTTACCATTGTATGATATTGTATTTTTGATGAAAATGGATTGATGTTTTTGTTTTAGGGTTTTCCTTTGTTTACCCAGTGCCTATCAGCGCATGCCTTTCAGAGATTTTGAGCACTATTTTACGGTTTTGACACCGCTACCATGACAACTCACCTACTGCCTGTGTTTACATTGGCAGTTGCTGGTGACATCATTGGTTGGCGCGGTGGCGCCTTCCGTGTTTGCGGCGTGCTCTCTCTGGATGTGGTGAGTTGATGTGTGACACATAGTATGATTATCTTTTCATTATTTCATTTATTTAGATACATAAAGGTGGGTTTGTCTTGGCACTGGTTATGTCTGTTACGGCTTCCATTTGAGAAAGGTTCTAGCCAGAACTGAAACATTATGGGTTAAGGCCCTACTTGTTTTTTCCCTAATTGTGGATTAAAAGGCTTTGTTGAATTTTGACACTGTGTTGCCTGCTATATCAGTATTACCATTATCCTTGGCCAGGTTTTGGATACTGGGATTTTGTGTGTGTGTGTGTATATATATATATATATATATATATATATACTGTATATATAAATGCAAAGATACATCATATTTCTAAAAATATAACAAATTAATATTATGTTTTTAATATGTAATAACACCTAATTTACAATATACTGGCAGTTTGTAAAGGATTCTGTCCCTGACACAGACTTTGGCCTGGGACCTGCTGAGGCCCCTGGCTGCTATGTGTATAAAGCAAATACATCATGTCTTGAAGAAAAAAAATACCATCTTATTATAGAAAAGCTTTGTCTAGGAGAAAGCATTGCAAAATGTTTATGTCAGTCTGAGGGAGATCCTGCTGCTTCTTCTGAGAACTGAATAACAATTAATTACTGTCATATTAACACTGAGTAAAAAAAAACACTTCAGGAGTCTTGATCTACGTAGAACACACCAGGGTCTGTGATTATTTGTCTGCTTAATTGTCAGTTCCAACAGCTCCCTGAGTAGTCTAAGCATGTGACACTGTGTGAGCAGACTCATAATTCAGATCACATTCGAGAACCATTGTACGCCTCCCTCTGTCATTGGATAGGAAGCAGCCAGGATTTATTCCTGCTTCCTGTGGAAAGGAATATATCCCAACTGTCAGATTGCACATCTTTAATATTAAAGTGACATTGGAAATTATGTTTTAAGTATAATGCATACTTAAAAAAATAATAATAATATATATATATATATATTTTAGGGTGTGAACTGAGCTAACCAATCACTGTGTATAATGTTGCAGTGACAATGAACTAGTACACTTTTCAGAGTTATTTTACAGCAGAAGCAAAAAATAAATACACAATATTTGCATAAAATTTCATAGACATAGATATTCTTCACAAAAACAGAATTTATGCTTACCTGATAAATTACTTTCTCCAACGGTGTGTCCGGTCCACGGCGTCATCCATAACTTGTGGGAATATTCTCTTCCCCAACAGGAAATGGCAAAGAGCACAGCAAAAGCTGTCCATATAGTCCCTCCCAGGCTCCGCCCACCCCAGTCATTCGACCGACGGACAGGAGAAAAAAAGGAGAAACCATAGGGTGGCGTGGTGACTGTAGTTAAAGAAAGAATTTTATCAAACCTGATTAAAAACCAGGGTGGGCCGTGGACCGGACACACCGTTGGAGAAAGTAATTTATCAGGTAAGCATAAATTCTGTTTTCTCCAACATTGGTGTGTCCGGTCCACGGCGTCATCCATAACTTGTGGGAACCAATACCAAAGCTTTAGGACACGGATGAAGGGAGGGAGCCAATCAGGTTACCTAAACAGAAGGCACCACGGCTTGCAAAACCTTTCTCCCAAAAATAGCCTCCGAAGAAGCAAAAGTATCAAATTTGTAGAATTTGGCAAAAGTGTGCAGGGAAGACCAAGTCGCTGCCTTACATATCTGATCAACAGAAGCCTCGTTCTTGAAGGCCCATGTGGAAGCCACAGCCCTAGTAGAGTGAGCTGTGATTCGTTCGGGAGGCTGCCGTCCGGCAGTCTCGTAAGCCAATCGGATGATGCTTTTCAGCCAAAAGGAAAGAGAGGTAGCAGTAGCTTTTTGACCTCTCCTCTTGCCAGAATAAACAACAAACAGAGAAGACGTTTGTCTGAAATCCTTTGTTGCTTCTAAATAGAACTTTAAAGCACGTACTACATCTAAATTATGTAACAAACGTTCCTTCTTTGAAACTGGATTCGGACACAAAGAAGGCACAACTATTTCCTGGTTAATATTCTTGTTGGAAACAACCTTTGGAAGGAAACCAGGTTTAGTACGCAAAACAACCTTATCTGAATGGAACACCAGATAGGGCGGATTACACTGCAGAGCAGATAACTCAGAAACTCTTCTAGCAGAAGAAATAGCAACCAAAAACAGAACTTTCCAAGATAACATCTTGATATCTATGGAATGTAGAGGTTCAAACGGAACCCCTTGAAGAACTGAAAGAACTAAATTCAGACTCCAGGGAGGAGTCAAAGGTCTGTTAACAGGCTTGATCCTGACCAAAGCCTGAACAAAAGCTTGAACATCTGGCACAGCTGCCAGTCGTTTGTGTAACAAGACAGATAAAGCAGAAATCTGTCCTTTTAGAGAACTCGCTGATAATCCCTTATCCAAACCTTCTTGGAGAAAGGAAAGGATCCTAGGAATTTTAATCTTACTCCATGAGAATCCCTTGGATTCACACCAACAGATATATCTTTTCCATATTTTATGGTAAATCTTTCTGGTTACAGGTTTTCTGGCTTGTACCAGAGTATTTATCACAGAATCCGAAAACCCACGCATAGATAAAATCAAGCGTTCAATTTCCAAGCCGTCAGCTGGAGAGAAACTAGATTTGAATGTTCGAATGGACCCTGTACTAGAAGATCCTGTCTCAAAGGTAGCTTCCATGGTGGAGCCGATGACATATTCACCAGGTCTGCATACCAAGTCCTGCTTGGCCACGCAGGAGCTATCAAAATCACCGAGGCCCTCTCCTGTTTGATCCTGGCTACCAGCCTGGGAATGAGAGGAAACGGTGGAAACGCATAAGCTAGGTTGAAGGCCCAAGGCGCTACTAATGCATCCACTAGAGTCGCCTTGGGATCACTGGATTTGGACCCGCAGCAAGGAACCTTGAAGTTCTGACGAGAAGCCATCAGATCCATGTCTGGAATGCCCCATAATTGGGTCAACTGGGTAAATATCTCCGGGTGGAGTTCCCACTCCCCCGGATGGAATGTCTGACGACTCAGATAATCCGCCTCCCAGTTTTCCACTCCTGGGATGTGGATCGCAGATAGGTGGCAGGAGTGATCCTCCACCCATTTTATGATTTTGGTCACTTCTCTCATCACCAGGGAACTCTTTGTTCCCCCCTGATGGTTGATGTAAGCAACAGTCGTCATGTTGTCTGATTGGAATCTTATGAATCTGGCCTTTGCTAGTTGAGGCCAAGCCCTGAGAGTATTGAATATCGCTCTCAGTTCCAGAATGTTTATCAGGAGAAGAGACTCTTCCCGAGACCATAGACCCTGAGCTTTCAGGGAGTCCCAGACCGCGCCCCAGCCCACTAGACTGGCGTCGGTCGTGACGATGACAAGTCTGTATAGTCCCCATTTCACTGTTTCAGCAACCATCAACCCTACTACTTCCATGCCCTGAGCTATGGAAGGTCGTGGAACAGAGTGAAGAACTTTGACTTTCTGACATCTGTCAGGAAAATCTTCATTTCTAAAGAATCTATTATTGTCCCCAAGAAAGGAACTCTTGTCGACGGAGACAGGGAACTCTTTTCTATGTTCACCTTCCACCCGTGAGATCTGAGAAAGGCCAGGACGATGTCTGCGTGAGCCTTTGCCTTTGAAAGAGACGACGCTTGTATCAGAATGTCGTCCAAGTAAGGTGCCACTGCAATGCCCCTTGGTCTTAGAACCGCTAGAAGGGACCCGAGTACCTTTGTGAAAATCCTTGGAGCAGTGGCTAGCCCGAATGGGAGAGCCACAAACTGGTAATGTTTGTCCAGAAAGGCGAACCTTAGGAACTGATGATGATCTTTGTGGATAGGAATATGTAGATACGCATCCTTTAGATCCACGGTAGTCATAAATTGATCCTCCTGGATTGTAAGTAAAATCGTTCGAATAGTTTCCATTATGAACGATGGCACTCTGAGAAATTTGTTTAGAATCTTTAAATCCAGAATTGGTCTGAAGGTTCCCTCTTTTTTGGGAACTACAAACAGATTTGAGTAAAACCCCAGTCCTTGTTCCACAGTTGGAACTGGGTGTATCACTCCCATTTTTAACAGGTCTTCTACACAATGTAAGAATGCCTGTCTCTTTATATGGTTTGAAGATAAGTGAGACATGTGGAACCTTCCCCTTGGGGGTAGTTCCTTGAATTCCAGAAGATAACCCTGAGAAACTATTTCTAGTGCCCAGGGATCCTGAACATCTCTTGCCCAAGCCTGAGCGAAGAGAGAGAGTCTGCCCCCTACTAGATCCGGTCCCGGATCGGGGGCTACTCCTTCATGCTGTTTTGGTAGCAGCAGCAGGCTTCTTGGCCTGCTTACCCTTGTTCCAGCCTTGCATCGGTTTCCAAGCTGGTTTGGTTTGCGAAGCATTACCCTCTTGTCTAGAGGCTGCAGAGTTGGAGGCCGGTCCGTTCCTGAAATTGCGAAAGGAACGAAAATTAGACTTATTCTTGGCCTTGAAAGGCCTATCTTGTGGGAGGGCATGGCCCTTACCCCCAGTGATGTCTGAGATAATCTCTTTCAATTCTGGCCCAAAAAGGGTTTTACCCTTGAAAGGGATATTAAGCAATTTTGTCTTGGAAGATACATCCGCTGACCAAGACTTTAGCCAGAGCGCTCTGCGCGCCACAATTGCAAACCCTGAATTTTTCGCCGCTAATCTAGCTAACTGCAAAGCGGAATCTAAAATAAAGGAATTAGATTTCAGGGTCCTAGCAGGCGCCATGATCAGTCACCAGAAGAGAAGCTCCTCACAAATTTGAAAAATCTAACTGTTTACCAGTATATGTACCTACTTCTTTTCTATCAAAACAAGGTGTCCTGGTAGTGGAAACTCTGCTGAATCGTTTACTACCAAATATTATCTTTATTCCTACTGCCAGCAGCATAATAATTCTCAAGAGGAGCGTAATCAAGCATGGCGGCCTAGATAGAAAAACATCTACAACACCCCCCCCCCGGTTCGCCGGGGTTAGCAGGACTAAACAGCTGGTCTAGCTTACTGAGAGCCTGAGTTCACTCTGGGGGCTATTCAAAGATTGCACCGCAGCTACCATCTTTTAAGGAGGTTGGATAATACCCTGGAACGCAACATGGATGCCCTAGCAGCTGTGGATAACTGGGAGCGCACTTTATGCAATGCGATCTCGCAAAGCTATGACCAGCTGCAGAAGGAATTTCGCTCCTTACTTTTGGCCATTACGGATCAATGTGCCGCTCCCCCCCCCGGCGTCCTCTGTGGGCCGCCTAGGGTCGGATAAGAACTTCCCTCACTTGGAGCTACCGGCAAAGTCTGAATGCCCTCCTGCTCGATTCTTCAGGGCCCGTGAGATTGCTGCGTCACAGTGCCCTACTTCTGGCCCCACGGACATTGAGTCTGAGGTGACTGACCTATTCAACGCAATGGCGCCAATGATCGCTCCCAAAAAGAATCCTGATACGAACCGGATCTGCTGGGGCCAAGATAAGCTAGCAACCTACATTTCAGAGTATAACAGGTCTGGTCTGCTGGTCCTGAGGAACTTTCTTTTTACTTTACAGAGTGAGGATAATTGTGACCCGAGAAAGCCTAATCATGAAGTGGGTTGCAGTGCTGCGGCAAGTCTGCCCTCCCAGCTGAACATTATCCTTCCCTACATAAGGCTTGGTATTGGATAAAACCAATAATAGACACAGAGTTCATACCCTCCAGATTGGGACAAGATGGACGCTAGTAACTATTTCTAGCCTACCTTAGGCTAAGAGCCCTGTTTTAATTTACTTATGGTTTCTCAGTTATAACGTTATTACACACTGCTTTGTATTTTCCCTCAAAAGTCTCTAGACACAATTTTACAGTATAACACTAAGTTATGGATAGTGTGGTTTTGTGCTAACCTTGTCTTCTGTTTTGTTATGTTTTTTTAGAGGTAGATTGTAGATTCATGTACTTCTCCCTACCCTCCTCTAAAGTCTAGACATGCAGGTACAAATGTATTATTTCTGCCAGGTTCATGTTTACCACATATTCCTAAATTGTTGCAGCAATTCTGCTAGTGCTAAGGGGGACTTTATTATACTCTGCTAGCTATCATATCCTTAGATGAATAGGACTTTTGCCCTAGTGATTGCCTACTGTGGATTTACAAGATTTAGTACTACTGTATTTTGAGTTTAATAACTTGGCATTTTCCCGCACTACCAGCGGCCGAGGTAGTGTGGCATGCTGAGGAATTTATATAATTTGATTCAGTAGTTAACCAGCTCCAAATACATATTGATTAGGTCCCTCTGAGGCTTTAAATTCAGAGAATAAGATATATTGCTAGCAGCTATTATTGCAGTTTTGGTATAACATGTTCCTGCATAACAGGAAATATAAATAGCAATCACAGCTCCGTTATCCCTGTAAAAAACCACGACATCTAACCATGCTTAAGCATTTATTTATTTTTTCTCCTTTTTCTTGTCTCCCACTTCCATACTTTGGACAGCTTTAGCACTTGTGTTCTACCAGCTTTAGATAGCCTGTATAAACTTGTAACTAGTATAAATCTGGTAGGTGTATGATTATAGTGTTAATGAGATCTTCTTGTTACATCATATCCAGATTACTGTACATTTACTGTGCTATTGTTATTATAGAACTTGCTTAATATAGACTTACAAGTCAGGAAGTGTGACAGGCGTCCAAATGTCCTCAACCCCTATAGAATTTTCCTATAACCTAACCATGTTTAAGTACCTTTTTCAGTTTCACCTTCACAATATGGATAGTTTTTACATTGGTAATATACCAGCTCTGAATGGCCCTCACAAACACATACTTTTTAGGGTAAATTTACTGTGATAAAGAAGCCTAGCTTATACTGGTTATAATGAGGATTCAGTGTTCAGATATTACAGACCCCTTAACAATTTGCTATCTATTTTTTTTTTTTTTCATAAGCTGTTTAGCCTGCTATACTTTTTTATTTTTTTTTATTTTTCCTCATATATATATATTTTTCAGGTCCAAGAGTGACCGTGCTGAACATTAGAGTACCTCCCTGAGTTTTAAAGTATACATGGGTCCATGAGTGGCCCGTACTACAATGGAGGTGCAATTACCGTTTCTATACATGAAAAATGAGGTTTTCATTCATTCAGGCCTCGCTTCCATTGAGTCGTAATTCAGTTTGCGTGCACTCGCAAACCGATAAATATGCTGTCGGAAGCAATATCGTTTATCGACTGTTTCCAATGGCGCGTTATACCTCGATATCGGCAGCCGGACTTCGGCTGCCGAAAAGACCTTCGCGTCCCATAGAAAGTAATAGAAGCCGTTAATCGATAAATTATACCAGGTTTCCAATGAAAGCGCTAACCGTTAATACATTGTCGGAGGCTGTCGATACATTGAGATATATTACCCCCAGCTCAACTAGGTGTAAAAGAGGAAAATTGTGCTTTTTGAGACCTATTTTCTATTGAAATTATAAAACTTGCAAATAATGCAAGTGTTTTAATGTAGAAATAAATTGTTATAAGTAATATTTATTGTTGTCTCATGTATAGAAATAGTTGAACTTATATTCTAATAGAAATATCAGTATATATTTAAATATAATAATATATGCAAGAACATATCTACAGAATGCAAACTAGACCTATGCCTAGGGCAGCAAGAAATATTACTTATATTTATGAAGTGTTAAATATAATTATATTAGAAAATAGTATTTGATTATTAAAAATATGGATAAGTGTTTTTTTATTTTTCTTGAGAGGCGATCACAGGTAAGAAGCACGGACGTTAAACGTAAATTCTATAGCGAAAGGTCGGGTTACCTTAGCAACTAATTGATTTTCAAGAAATCCGACGTCAGATGGAAGCGTTAACACAACGTTAACTTACAGCTACACGAAAAGAGCGACTGCGCGCAACACGCTAATCTTTTCAATGGAAACCTGGTACTAAAATGCAGCCGTAAATTACTTTTAGCTGTCGGCCGCTTCGGTAGCTTACGGCTCCATTTTTAACGACTCAATGGAAGCGAGGCCTCAGTTGGGTAATAACCTATTGTATTGAGATGTCTTGATCTTTTATTCGTTTGCTGGCCTTGTAGTACTGTATTTTTCTTATCTTTTCTCCTTTTAGGTTACAGGGACATAGACAATTTAAGATATGTTCATTATAATACCCACTGTACTTTTTATTTTTGTTATTGTTCTGTATAACCTCAATAAAAAAATATTTTAAAAAAAAATAAAAAAAATAAAGGAATTAGCTAACTTAAGTGCGTGAATTCTGTCCATAACCTCCTCATACGGAGTTTCTCTACTGAGCGACTTTTCTAGTTCCTCGAACCAGAACCACGCTGCTGTAGTGACAGGAATAATGCACGAAATAGGTTGCAGGAGGTAACCTTGCGGTACAAAAATCTTTTTAAGCAAACCCTCCAATTTTTTATCCATAGGATCTTTGAAAGCACAATTATCCTCGATAGGAATAGTAGTGCGCTTGGCTAGTGTAGAAACTGCCCCCTCGACCTTAGGGACTGTCTGCCATAAGTCCTTTCTGGGGTCGACCATAGGAAATAATTTCTTAAATATAGGAGGGGGGACAAAAGGTATGCGGGGCTTCTCCCACTCCTTATTCACTATGTCCGCCACCCGCTTGGGTATTGGAAAAGCGTCGGGGTGCACCGGAACCTCTAGGAACTTGTCCATCTTGCACAATTTTTCTGGAATGACCAGGTTGTCACAATCATCCAGAGTAGATAGCACCTCCTTAAGCAGTGCGCGGAGATGCTCTAATTTAAATTTAAATGTCACAACATCAGGTTCTGCCTGTTGAGAAATTCTACCTGAATCAGAAATTTCCCCATCTGACAAAACCTCCCTCATGGCCACTTCAGATTGGTGTGAGGGTATGACAGAGCAATTATCATCAGCGCCCTCCTGCTCTACAGTGTTTAAAACAGAGCAATCGCGCTTTCTCTGAAATGCAGGCATTTTGGATAAAATATTTGCTATGGAGTTATCCATTACTGCCGTCAATTGTTGCATAGTAACAAGCATTGGCGCGCTAGAAGTACTAGGGGTCTCCTGCGTGGGCAAAACTGGTGTAGACACAGAAGGAGATGATGTAGAACTATGTCTACTCCCTTCATCTGATGAATCATCTTGGGCAACTTTACTATCTGTGGCAGTACTGTCCTTACCTTGTTTGGACGCTATGGCACAATTATCACACATATTTGAAGGGGGAGACACATTGGCTTCCATACATACAGAACATAGTCTATCTGAAGGCACAGACATCTTAAACAGGCTTAAACTTGTCAATAAAGTACAAAACCCGTTTTAAAACAAAACCGTTACTGTCTCTTTAAATTTTAAACAGGGCACACTTTTTACTGAATATGTGAAAAACTATGAAGGAATTGTTCAATTTTAACCAAATTTTCCCCACAGTGTCTTAAAGCATTCAAAGCATTGCACCCCAAATTTCAGACCTTTAACCCTTAAAATGAGGAAACCGGAGCCGTTTACATTTTTAACCCCTCTACAGTCCCAGCTCCAGCCTTTGCTGCGACTTTACCAAACCCAGGGGGGTATACGATACCAAATGAAGCCTTCTAGGAACCTTTTCAACTACTTCCAGACCCACACACATGCAGCTGCATGTACTGCTCTCAAAAGTAACTGCGCAGTAATGGCGCGAAAATGAGGCTCTGCCTACTACAGAGAAGGCCCTTCCTGACTGGGAAGGTGTCTAAACCCGTGCCTGACGTAAAAAAAACGTTCCCCAAAGTTATAAAGTGTGAATTTCAACATCAAACTGTATAAAATGCCCAAATAAAGCAATCGATCTAGCCCATAAAAGTGTCTACCAGTTTTATAGCCCATATTAAGCCCTTTATTCTGTTTGAGACTAAGAAAATGGCTTACCGGTTCCCATGAGGGGAAAATGACAGCCTTCCAGCATTACACAGTCTTGTTAGAAATATGGCTAGTCATACCTTAAGCAGAAAAGTCTGCCAACTGTTCCCCCCAACTGAAGTTATCTCATCTCAACAGTCCTATGTGGGAACAGCAAACGATTTTAGTTACTGCTGCTAAAATCATACTCCTCTCACAAACAGATCTCTTCATCCTTTTCTGTTTCAGAGTAAATAGTACATACCAGCACTATTTTAAAATAACAAACTCTTGATAGTAGAATAAAAAACTACAACTAAACACCACATACTCTTCACCATCTCCGTGGAGATGCTGCTTGTTCAGCGGCAAAGAGAATGACTGGGGTGGGCGGAGCCTGGGAGGGACTATATGGACCGCTTTTGCTGTGCTCTTTGCCATTTCCTGTTGGGGAAGAGAATATTCCCACAAGTTATGGATGATGCCGTGGACCGGACACACCAATGTTGGAGAAAAGTGTTTTTTTCAGATTATAGGTATAATAACCTTATATGGTGCAGACCCTTATAAAAATTATTACTTCAAAACTATAAGAAAAAGAGAAAATAGGACCTATAACTGTTAGATAGTCCTATAAAAAGACAGGGAATAAAGCACTCTTTTAAATGCCAATAAACACTTATTTATAATTTATTAATACAGTTCTATACTCCTGAACTGGGACAACATAAGCATAAACCGGTGTAATGAAAAGATTCATCATATTATACAAAATACACAACAAGACCTAAAGCAGTCATGCAAGCACAGACCTCCTATATGCATTCAAACACTGGAAATCACAAGCCTAAGTCAACAACAACACAAAAGCATGTTAAATGTAGTGCAGACAGTTCGGAAATCAGGATTTTTAGGGAAGGGTACAGAATAGATAAAGCAATCGAGGGAAAATTTTCATTTTAACTGCTGAGGAGGTCTTGTCTGATGGATTTATATAATGGTATGTAGTTGTATTTATACAGATGGTGAAACTGAGAAGTCAGGTGTATCCCTAAATATTTGAGAGAATGTTTTGCCCACTTAAACTCTAAATTAAGCTCTATAGTTTTTTTTTAATGTGAGGGGGTAGAGCTATTGGTAAAGCTTCCCATTTCTCGAGATTGATTTTATATCCTGAAATTTGCGAGAATGTGTCAAGAACGTTATATAAGTTCGGCAGGGATATCAATGGTTTGGTAATTGTAAGTAAAATGTCATCCGCGAACAGGGTAAATTTGTAATATTAGTTACATATTTTTGCTCTGGTTATATCTGGTGATAATCAAATTCTAGCCGCCAAGGGCTCTATACTGATCGCGAATATTAGAGGTTAGAGAGGGCACCCCTGTTTTGTTCCATTTAACATTGGAAACGATTTAGACTTGTATCCTGCAGATACTACTTGCGCTGCAGGTGTGGAGAAGATCGCCTGAATCACACTAATAAAAGGGCCATCAAAATCCATGTGATGTAGGACCGTCATCATATATTTCCAATCTATCCTGTCAAATGCCTTCTCCGCATCCAATGACAGAATCAGAGAAGGCGTCCCCCCCTACCTAGATGGTCAATGATGCTCAGCATCCTTCTTATATTATCTGGGGCTTCCCTATTCGCTATAAATCCCACCTAATCTGGGTGAACAAGGGATAGTAGTATTTTTTTAAGACGATTGGCCAATATTTTAGTGAAGATTTTTAGGTCTTGGTTAATAAGCGATATAGGGCAGTAGCTAGTGGAAAATTTAAGATTTTTCCCTGATTTAGGAATGACTACTATTTTGGTTCCCAGTAATTCTGATCATATCTCATAACCCTCCATAAGATAGTTACAAAATTTTGTGAGGTGGGGTATTAATGTTGTTTTAAACAGTTTATAATAGTCCCCGGGAAATCCATCCAGTCCTGCTGCCTTACTTAACTTTAACTCTTTTATAACCTGTATAACCTCCATAGGAGATATAGGAGCATTTAGGACCTCTCTATCATTTTCGGATATAATTGGGAGATGGGCGTCCAATAGGAACCTATGTGTAGCCTTTTCAGTATCTGGTGAATGTATAGTTTTATGTCCCTCATACAGCTGTCCATAGTATCTTGCAAACTCATCAACTATCCCATGCGGGGATGAGGTTACAGTATGGTCCGCCCTTTGAAGGAGAGGAATAGGAATGATCTGTTTCTCTCCTGAAGTTTGTGTGCTAGGAATCAGTACAGTTTATTGGCAAATATAAAATATTGTACTTTTAATTTATGTATTACTCTATTTGCGTTTTTAGTTAGTAAATAAGCTAGTATCGTTCTCTTTTGTTGTAGAGTCTGGAGGATGCTATTGTTGTGTGTGATTTTATGAGTTTTCTTTAGGCTAGCTATCTCTTGGTGCAGTTTAGATATCTGCTGTTTAAGCTGTTTGGTATATGCTGCTTTTCCTTGTATTAGTAAGCCCCTTAGATATGCTTTGTGGGCAGCCCATGTGTATAGTGGATTTGATACTGTATCTACAGTTATGTCCCAATATTCTCTTAGATGCTTTAGGATGTGGTCCTGAGCGGAAGGTTGTTTAAAGTATTGTGGATCGTAAGTCCACAATTTTTCTCTTTTACTATCCTGGACCCCATCTAATAAAAGAGATATTATGGAGTGGTTAAACCACACACAAGTGTGAATCTTGGAGGCTAGTAGCATCGGGTGTAAAATCTGACTAACATAAATATAATCGATCCTGGTGTAAGTTTTATGTGCTGCATAGTAGTATGTGGTGTCGGTAGTGGCAGTGTGTGCCATGTATCTATGAGATAATGGGATAAAAGGTTTTCTTGTATGCTTTTAATATATCGATTATGCTGTTGTTTCTTGTGGGACAGAACTTTCTGACATGTTTTTGGGGACATGTTGATATTAAAATCCCCTGCCATGAGAATTCTATTCTGGGACTACTGTGTTAAAAGATATGATACATGTTTTTTTTAAATTCTGCTTCATGTGTGAAATTAAGTGTCGAGTGAATTAAAATGGAGACTCCACATTTTTTAGTAGAGGTGGTTGCATGGAAGTGTTGTTGAAAGTGTCTGGACCATTATTTGGGTATTTGATCTTTAAAAAAGTGGGTCTCCTGGAGAAAAAGGATATTAGCTTTAAGGTTAATGTATTGGTTCATCGCTACCCGTTTTTTGACGTCTGAGTTCAGGCCCCTCATGTTGTGAGAGATTCTTGGAGTCATGGTATTAGTTTGTGTACTGAGCTATAAACGGATCAAGAGGCACCACTAAACCATTGTTGTATGTAGTATCTATCTGATCGGGAGCAATTTCTATCCAAACCCTCATTATGGCTGCCAGGATGTGTGACATATGTCGGTAAATGTACGGATCTAACCAAAAAAAAACCCCATTTAACTGTGTGGATACAATAAATAGCAAAAAACAAATATAAAAACACCCTTGTAAAAGGGTAAAATAGTAGAACGAATAACATTCTTGATGTGAATTTGCAATGCTGTACTAGGTAACTATAAGTAGAGTATCATCTGTAGGCTTACATTGTCCATAGTGCACACCAATTCTTTGTATAAATTACCTTAACCACTAGTAATAGCTTCAACAAGAACATGGTAACAATAAAAGTAAATCTGTTAAAACGACAACTCATTTCAAGTTGTAACCTTATAATATCTAAGAACGTAAAACTCTTTAGTTTAACATAGGGTGAATTCCCAGAAAAGTATACTCAATTCTGTGTAATCATGTCCTCAGAGCATCAATGAACTGTCTCCTATCAGTTTTGTTCCTCTAGAGATCTTCTGAAACTCAGCTCTGTGTTTCATTTATTCTTGGAACGTCTTTTATTCACTGTTTTCCATTTAGGGAGTGTGCTTGATTTTAAAGGTGCCTGAGAATCCAATGAGGTTATAGAGGTAGCTGACTTAGGTATTTGTGGAGTCTCAAGTCCCAATTGTTGGCACAAATCTGGAATGTCTGCCGATTCCCGGATTGTCAAGTTGTCCTTTAGGATGTAAAGAACAAAGGGGAATCCCCATTTATACTGGATCTGATATTTCCTCAATAGTTGAGTAAGAGGGCGCAGGGAGTTCCATCTTTGCAAAGTCCTGAGGGACAGGTCTTGGTAAAACTGTGAATTAATCGAACAATAAAACTTAAAGGTAGGATTAGTTCTGGATGCCGAGAGTATCAGTTCTTTGTCTTGGAATAGAAGCATTTTCACAACTACATCGCGTGGCGGAGCCTCTCCCCTAGGTTTAGCTTTCAAAGCCCTATGGGCTCTCCTCATGATGAACTCTGAAGATTCGTTATTTCCCATTATGCTCCTAAAAAGTTGCTGCAGGTAGGAGGGTAGATTCTTACCAGTAACTGCTTCCGGTTTTCCCTTTAGTCTTATATTGCTCCTTCTACTTCTATTCTCTAAGTCCTCTATTTTGTCTTGCATCTCTGTTAGCATTTGTTGATGTGAGGATACAGTTTGTGTAACCCCAGCTATGTTGTCTGTGAATGCTTCCGTGTGATCTTCCAATGTATCTATTCTTCCTCCAAGTTCGGCTATATCCGATCTGATTTCTGTCAGACTAGTAGTGACTGCTGTGTGCATAGTCTATTTTATCCCATAGTTTCAAAACTAGTGAATATGTATTGCTTTGAAACTAGGGATTTTAGGTCTGCTTTAGTCACAGGAGTCTGATCTGTATCTGAGGTTGTGATTTCTGGATCTGAATCAATTTCTTCCTCAATTTCTATATCTGGTTGGTCAGCTGGTTTCAGTGTTTTAGAGGGTTTGAAATATGTGAACATAAGAAAAAAGTGTGCGCAAGAGAGCACCAAGCTCCCCCAACCCTATAGTCCCTAACAATAGGGGAAAGTTAAAAAGTGAAAGAAATGTGTATGGAGAAGCGCTAAAAGCTAAAGATGCACAGATATAAACCAAAAATATTGTAAAGTGAAAAATGGCTATGCCAGATTTAATAAAATAAATTCAAATATAACAATAAAACACAAAAATCAGATAACTGCGTAAAAATCGGACGTCTCTGATATAGATGATTAAAATAAGAACAATAATAATGTTGCCACCATAGGGGAATAAAATCTCTGTTATAATTCTGGAGAAATGCACAGGGGCCCCCAAAGAAAGTCTCTAAATACTATTACCTTCCTTCCAAGAGCTGTCTTTGGCTCAAACGGCTTTCAAACTTACACCTCCATGAAGGCGCGTATGTAGCTAGTGACGTCACAGAACGTGGGCGCTGTCTCCAGGCTGGAGTCCTATTGGTCAGGATCTTCCTAGTGTAGGAGATAGCGGCCGCTATATTGTAGAGCAAAACAGTGGTGAAGTATCCGCTCTTAGTGCAGGTATGCATGCAGGATAAACTTGTCTTGTAGTAGATGCCTCGCAGCAGCCTTGTGAGAGCTTTGAACTTATTTCGATAGTTCTGGATTTCTCTGGCTGGTTTTAGGCTCTGTACTTCAATGTCCAAACCATATCAGGGACAATTTCTTTCTCAGCGTAATCTCGATGTTCTTCCGAAAATATAATGTAGCATAGGAGAGCTGTGGCTCTTATCATCAACGCGTTTCTCCCTCTTACAGGGCTTTTTCAAGATGAATTGGCTACTGTCACAGCTTTCCTTTATACAGCCAACCATATTTCTTATTGGTCAGACTGGATCCATTAGCAAAGCATATGTCTACTATGCAAATGAGGTTGTATTGGCAACAATGTGGGCAACTTTATATCATCCTCATTAATATTATAGAGAAGTGGCAATTTACAGCAAAGGAAAGGCAAAGAAATATATATAACCCTCATTGATTTTTAAGGGTACAGTTCACATAAAGGAATGCGAAAAATGCAAAAAATATATAATAATAAATAAAAAATGCAAATATATATATATATATATATATATATATATGTAAGTTAGTTTCCACAAATAAACTAACATTGTTTATCAATAGAGTATAGCAGCTAGCAACGTGGGAGAGATTCATAGAGTTTAAGCAACTTTGAGTAACAATTTTGTCATCGTTAAAGGGGGAGTGTGTAAATACTGCTAGCGGATATTAGCTGCTCAAATATAAATCTAAACACTTGATACATATATAAGGACATAAAGTAAACAACATTGCGTGTTACTTTGTGTACCATACTAATAAAGTGATAATTTGTATTGTATCATAAAAATAAATGTGCATTCAAACATAAAAAAGGTGATAATAGCGACATTAAGTATAACTTGTATACTCTACAATACTGCTAAAATGACAATTTACATTACATAGTATGCATTTATAGGTGAGTGTACTTTAAACAAATGGCACTATATGACAGTGTGAATAGCAACTGTCAAACACACATTTAGTGTTTGCTACTCAAAACATGTGTATATGTGAGATATAATAATAATAATCGGATCTTATCCGCTAAAGTGTATATCTAAATAATTAAGAACCAAGAGGGGTAGAGCAGTGTGAAAAAGAAGAAGAGAATATATAGAAACATATACATATATATATATATATATATATATATATATATATATATATATGTATATATATATCTATACACATGAATAAAAAGAATCCCAAAAGAAGGTGCATTAGTCCAATATAAATGGTGAAATATCTAACTCAGAGTTTAAACCAGCTGGGTATAGTGTATCATATTTATATATGTATTCTGCCTCTTTTATACGTAGTATTTTGTCTATGTTTCCTCCCCTCCAGTGGCATTTGACATGTTTAATTTCCCAAAACTTTAGATCCTTTGTTCTCCCTTTATGGACCTCTTTAAAGTGTTTATAAAGTCTAGTGTCTTCTCTGTTTTTTTCTATACATAGGAGATGCTCCCTAATCCTGTCTTTTATCATCCTTTTGGTTTCCCCAAAGTATATTAAATTACATGTACACTGAAGTATGTATATAACCCCTTTAGTTGTACACCTAATAAGTTCTTTTATTGGAAATATTTATCCTGTCGGGGGGATTTCTAAAGAGATTCTCTTACAGCTATGCTGGCAGGCCTTACATGTATAACATGGAAAGAAACCGGCAACTTTCTTTCCAGATAAATCCTTATGTGTATTGACTTGTATTTTATTATCCTGAAATGCACTGGGTACTAGCATTTACTTCAGATTTTTAGATCTCCTAAATATAAGTTTAGGTCTATTGGCCAGTTTATTTCCTATAATGGGGTCTGACTGTAAAATATGCCAATGCCTATTGAGAATCTTTCTCATAATGCCATGGTCATTGCTGTAATCAGTAATAAAAGGAGTATCAATCAGGTCTTTTTTGTCCTCAATATCTTTCTGTTTATATGTGAGGAGTGTACTTCTATCTGTTAGTCTAGCTCTCTCTGTTGCCCTATTCACTAAATCTTCATCGTATCCCCTATCCCTGAACTTCTCATCAAGGGTTCCTATTTGATCCTCAAAATCTGATAATCTAGAGCAGTTTTTTCTAATCCTTAGGGCATGACCCACAGGGATATTGTCCTTCCATTGCTGTAGGTGGCAACTTTCTGAATGTATGAAGCTGTTTGAATCTACTTCCTTGAAGTGTGTCTTTGTTTCAAGGGAGTTGTCAACTACCATAATCTCTAAGTCAAGGAAAGTAGCAGTTTCTTTACTATAATTGTGTGTGAATTTCAGGCCCCTATCGTTTGCATTCATATTTATGAGCATATTATTTAACTCAGTTTCGGAACCCCTCCAAATAATTAGCATATCGTCGACATATCTCCTATAGAGCACAAGGTTTGCACCGTAGCCACTCTCCTGGAAGAAAGTTTCTTCCCAGCTACCCACAAACAGGTTAGCATAGCTCGGTGCAAACTTCGTGCCCATAGCTGTCCCCTCGATTTGAAGATAAAAACTTTTATCAAATACAAAATAGTTATTATTTAATATGAACGCTATGCTTTTTAACAGAAAGTCGGTCTGCTCTGACAATATTCCTGGATCTGCGTCCAAGAACTGTTTTACGGCCAATATACCTTTCTTATGGTCAATCACTGTATACAGTGAGGTAATGTCACAGGTCACTAGAAATAAGTTTTCTTCCCATTTTATCATATCTAGAACATTTAGTACCTGGGTTGAGTCCCTCAAATAGGAGTTCAAATTCCTGACATACTTCTGCAGGAAGGAATCCACGTATTGAGAAAGATTGGATGAGAGTGCCCCTATTCCGGAAATAATCGGCCTTCCGGGGGGTTTTTTAATATCTTTGTGAATTTTGGGTAGGAAGTAGAATACTGGGACCCTAGGATACCTAGGGTCCAAGAAGTCCACTTCCTTTGCATTTAGGATCCCCAAATGTTTCCCTTCTACAATGATTTTCTTCAAAATAGCTGTGAATTTATTAGTAGGATTTAATTCTAGTTTCCTGTATGTTTTAGTATCGCTAAGGAGTCTCAGAGCCTCCCTTTTGTAATAGCTGGTATCCATGACCACAATCCCACCGCCAAGAATCTGGATTTAGTATTTAGAGACTTTCTTTGGGTGTCCCTGTGCATTTCTCCAGAATTATAACAGAGACTTTATTCCCCTATGGTGGCAACATTAATATTGTTCTTATTTTAATAATCTATATCGGAGACGTCCGATTTTTACGCAGTTATCTGATTTTTGTGTTTTATTGTTATATTTGAATATATTTTATTAAATCTGGCATAGCCATTTTTCACTTTACGATATTTTTGGTTTATATCTGTGCATCTTTAGCTTTTAGAGCTTCTCCATACACATTTCTTTCACTTTGAAATATGTGTTCAGGGATTAAGTTTTACTTTGGTTATCTTTAGTAGATTTCCTGGATGACATTGTAAAGTATGTGATGATATCCAAGAAGGTCCACTGGTGAATATCGCTGTGGAGCAAAAAATAGATGATACCAGGACGGATACTTCCTTTATCAGTCGTAGGAGCCCACAGGGGATCCCAGGTGCCAGGGGAGAGACTCTCAAGCAGATATAAATATCTTTCTCAATGAGTATGTCATTAGTATAATTCAGAAGTTGTCAGGGTGCCAGGAATCAGACTGAGACGAGAAGTGCAAAAATCACACCTTTATTAATAGCAAAAAATAATAAAAAGTCCACAAGTCAAATAACAAGCCAGGAGTCAAAACCAGAGCTGGTAGTCAGACAAGCCGAGTCAGGAGCCAAAGCGAGTAGTCAGATGAGCCGGAATCAGGAACAAGGAGAACAGCAGAGTCAGGAACAAGCCAGGGATCAGGAACCAGGAGGGATGTCAGACAGCTAGGTAATACACAGGAACTGGAACTCACAAACAGGTCTGAGACAACACAAGGGCAAAGCATACTGAACAGAGGCCCTGTAAAATATAAGTGATGACGTCACAATTCTGAGACTACAACCTGTCTCACATGGATGATGTACACCAGTCTGGCCATAAAAGGGCGTGCAGGAAATGAGCAGCATCACACACTATGCACCAGAGTCAGCAAGAGAGGTAAGTAAAATGGCTGCCAGCAGCACATGGCAAACAAAGCAGGGAAAAAAAACACTGACAGAAGTTATTGTTCTAAACTCATCAGTATGTACTATAGGTAGTATGCATTACAGTATTGTAACCATGAGGCTCATGGTTGAAATAAAGTATCATTAAGACTATGTGTTCAATGGCGTCTGTGTAGAATATCCTTTCCTGTCTCTAGGGGGATTTGGTATCTGTTTCCAAAAAGTTGAAACTTTATTAGCCTGCTATTTATACAGCAGTCTACCTGGGGACTAGGGGCTAAGCCACCATCTTTGAATGTAGCATCCGTTTTATTTTAACTTCTTTATTTCTCCTCTGTAATGCCTCTATATTAATAGTGCTGGATCAGTAACCAATAGATCACCTCAGCTCTGCAGATGATTCTGCTGCCGTTGTCTATCTGGACTAGTATTTCCTTATGCTGCATCTGCTCGTCAAGCACAAATATTTTCTTAATAGAGGTCTGCAGTCCTTGTCTGCTTATATAATTTCTGCTCCTGAATAGCTCTACTTTATATAGTTTTCCTGTACGCTTTAAGTAGTGTAGTACACTCCTGCCTGTATGGAGCGTATTAATATATATATTTTTATTACTGTGAGTCTATTTTGGGCTGCTAATTGTCAGTGACAATGCTGGGTAAAATTTTCCCTTCTGGGTGAGCATGTTAATGCTCTTCAGATGAATAGATAGCTCAGCATGCTAAGGCACTGTGGCTGAGCTCTGTAGTAACCCAAGGGTTGCAGGTTCGATCCTCGGCTAGGTCCACTCAGCCTTTCATGCTTCCGAGGTCAATAAAATGAGCAGCGCCTTGAGACCCTTACGGGTGATTAGCTGTGCTTTACAAGTACCCAATACAATATTAAAGCTAGTTTTCAGCCCTGTATGTCCCTGGCTCTCTAGGGGCAGGCCACTTAAGGGAGAAATGAAGATAAGAAAATGTCAGTTCGCGCCAAAGAAAATACTGTGGCCAGTTATGTCCTCAGCCATCTCCAACTCCAGAAGCACTAGGCTCTCCCCTATCGTCAGTCTTTATCAAGTAAGTCGGCTTGGGGATAGCATATGTCGGCTGACTGTCAAAGCATGTAATCACATTTAGAGGACAATATGTTTTCAAACCAGTTGTCTCTTTCTAAGTGGCTAGTTGAGGTGTCCCGTAATGTTCTCTATCCTCCGGTTACAGCTTGAGTGTCTGCTTAAAGGGACACTGAACCCAATTTTTTTCTTTCGTGATTCAGATAGAGCATGTCGTTTTAAGCAACTTTCTTATTTACTCCTATTATCAAATTTTCTTCATTCTCTTGGTATCTTTATTTGAAATGCAAGAATGTAAGTTTAGATGCCGGCCCATTTTTGGTGAACACACTGTGTTGTTCTTGCTGATTGGTGGATAAATTCACCCACCAATAAACAAGTGCTCTCCATGGTCCTGAACCAAAAAAATAGCTTAGATACCTTCTTTTTCAAATAAAGAAAGCAAGAGAATGAAGAAAAATTCATAATAGGAGTAAATTAGAAAGTTGCTTAAATTTGCATGCTCTATCTGAATCATGAAAGAAAAAAATTGGGTTCAGTGTCCCTTTAAGTTCCGGAGCGGAGCCCCGACCCCCTGGAACTCTGTGACCCTGTGATCTTTACTCTGATGCTGCAGTGCCAGTGCCGGGAACCCTCCGTCCAGACCACTAAGCCCCAATCTTCTCTTCCACGAGTCCAATCGATTTCGCCAAACTTTTACAATTCCCTGAGGCAGCTGTTATCTATAGCGTCTTTAAATAGGTTTTTCTTGCTTATAGTATTTAAAAAAACACTAAATATATTTATTTTACTTAGGAGCTCTCATGAAGTGTGTCCATATAGCTGGATTGTTAGCTCCGCCCTCCAAAATGTAATTTTTAAAGGGGCAGTAAACACTTATATAATTACAATTATATAATAAAACAACTTTTTTACATACTTTCTGTGATGAGAATGGGAGTGTGACGTCACGGGATGGGGGTGTGACCTATAGCCATTAGTCTATGTCGCAGTTACTAAGTCTGATGTGTTATGCAGTCTGTATACTTCTATGCTCTGCAATAAAATAGCGTTGTACCTTCTATACTGTGTCCTGCATCTCATAACATGGTGTCAGCAGTACTTGTCAGCGCTTCTGTTTCCTGATTAATGACGATGTTGAAGTTTACCCCACCTGAGCCTTTGGATTTCTTCAGCCTACAGCTTGGCCCACATGGCATCAGCGGTTTTCAACAAGCTGGACAAGGAGATTGGTGAAGTACCAGCTAATTATCTTTTATACTCTATGGGGAAAGATGTAGAGCCAGTGTTTAATGCCTTTACATTCCAAGAAGGGGAAGAGTTTGACTTTGAAATAGTCATGAAAAAACTCAGTGCTGACTTACCCAAATGTAATATGATTCATGAGAGGGCCTGTTTCCATAAACGCGCTTAGCGTGTGGAGTGGAGTCATTTGTGCGCAGCCTGTATGAACTAGCTGTTTTCTGTGAGTTTGGTGTTGCTAAAGAAGAGCAACTCAGAGACAGAATAGTTATTGGAATTGCAGATGCTGAGGTTTCACTGAAGCTACAGTTGGAGGCTGAATTGATGTTAGATGGGGCTACTAGATGGCCCACCAGAGTGAACTGGTGAAAAAGCAAAGTGCTGACATGAGGTCTAAGAATATTGTGGATGAAGTGCAGCAGTTCAGCAGAGCTGCAGGTGAAAGGCACAGTGTGAGCGGTAGACCAAGTGCAACAGATAGGCCCAGAAGCGGATGGGCGCAGCAGGCTCGCTGCATGTGGTGTAACCATATACATGATCAGAATGTCATATGCCCCACTAAAGATAAAAGATGTATGAAGTGTAACTAAATGGGCCATTTTGAAGTGGTGTATAAAACTGAATTTATTAAGGAGATGCAGGTGGATAGTGACCAGGAGGCTCAAGAGGTGTCCTTTGTAGGATTGGCGGGTTACCCTTACTGTAATGGGAGCCAAGGTTGCCTTCAAGATTGACACAGGAACAGACATCACTATTATGTCCCTTGCAGCATTCATAAATCTGCCTTGATAGCCTCAGCTGGTGAAAGTTGCAACGAAAGTTCATAATCCTGGTGGCCGCATCGATTGTGCGGGAAATTTCTTGCCAGCTGTGAGTACAAGCAGAGGAAATTCACCATGTGTGTACATCTAATTAGAGGACAGTGTGTTAACAACCTATTGACCAGGAAAGCAGCCTGTGGTTTGGGCCTTGTCGCCAGAGCAAACGAGATTACGGAAGACATGTTTGGTGAATTGGGCCTGGTAAATTTCAACCCAGTATGAATATCACTTAAAATTGGTGCAGTCCCATACAGCATTAATACTCTATGTAGAATTCCATTCCCACTCATGCCTCAAGTGGAGAAGGAACTTCTGCATATGAAGAATATGGGAGTTATTGAAGAGGTTGTCGAAGCAACTGACTGGTGTGCCCCCATTGTGCCTGTTGCAAAGAAGAATGGGAAGGTACGCATCTGCATAGGCTTGAAATGACTGAATGAGGCGGAAAAAAGAGAGAGATATGTGCTGCCGACGCTTGAAGACATAGCTCCGAAACTGGCTCAGGCTAAGTTATTCTTTACACTGGATGCTTCCAGTGGCTTCTGGCAGATACCTCTAGACCCAAAGTGCCGCTTCCTTACACAGATAGGTCGGTTTTGCTTCTTTAGACTCCCCTCGGAATATCCTCTGCTCCTGAAATCTTTCAAAGAGAGATGAGTTCCCTCTTAAGGGATCATGAGGGCACGGCAGTTGTCATGGATGACATTTTAGTATATAGATCTACACAGGAAGAACATAATCAGAGATTGAGCTGTGTGCTTCAGACCATTAGAGAGTCCGGGCTGAAATTAAATAAAGAGAAATGCCATTTTAGAAAATCTGAGTTATGTTATTTTGGCCATATCATTAATGGAGATGGCATCCAGCTAGACCTGGATAAAATCCTTGCTATTGAACAGATGAAAAGTTCTTCTGATGTACACGAGCTGAGACAAATATTGGGCCTTGTGAATTATGTGGGCAGGTTCCTACCAGATTTATCCACAGTACTCCACCCTATTACCTAGTTGTTGAAGAAAGATGTTGCCTGGGTCTGGGCACCTCCACAGGAAAAAGCTTTTATACAGGTCAAGTCCCTGCTTGGGTCTGTCCCAGTGTTGGGGTTCTGGGACCCTTCTAAAAAGACAGTGGTTAGTGTTGATGTGAGCAGTTATGGGCTAGGGGCCGCCCTCTTGCAGCTGAATGAGAACAAACTACAGCCCAATGCCTACTGTTCCCGTATACTGACGGCTGCTGAGTTAAAAATACACCCTGGCTGCAATTTGGGCCTGTGAGCGCTTCCAGCGTTACCTAGTGGGTTTACAGAAATTTAGTCTAGAAACTGACCATAAACCACTAGTCCCTCTAATCAATTCCTATGATATTGACAAGACACCCCTAAAATGCCAGAGACTTCTGATGAGGCTGCTCAGGTTCAATGCTCAGGCAGTGCATGTGCCAGGGAAACAACTGGTAGTGGCAGATACACTTTCCAGGCTCCTGCTGGCTGCTGCTGAAAGATCTTCAACAGAATCAGATGTGAAAGTGTATGTGGATTCAGTTCTGGCATCTAAATCCATCTCATCAAGTAAGCTAGAGCAAATAAGAAAGGAGACACATTTAGATACAGATCTTCTAGAAGTTATTAAATACATAAAGAATGGTTGGCCCGAGAGCCAGGCAGCCCGGATGTCTTTGAGCTCTTACCAGTCAGAGACGTCACAGCTCACAGAGCTGGACGATTTAGTGCTGTTCCAAGACCGCATTGTTATTCCTGTTAGCATGCGGCAGATGTTAAGCAGGATTCATGATGGCCACTTGGGCATTACAAAGTGCACAGAAAGGGCAGCTATGGCGGTATGGTGGCCTGAGATTAGCACTGACATTGCAAGCCACGTGTTAAAATGTGCCTTTTGCTGGGAACACCGGCCTATTCAGAGAAGAGAGCCCTTAATTTCTACCCCGCTGCCTGCAGGCCTGTGGCAGAAGATAGCCGCAGATTTGTGCAAACTTTATGGGAAGAAGTACCTGGTTGTGATCGACTACTATGATTTCATCCATTCTACATTCTTCATGCAGTCAAGTCTGCATTACCTGCAGGCCAATGGAATGGTCGAAAGGGCAGTTCAAACAACCAAGTTCATTTTGAAGCAATCTGAGCTGTACCTAGCTCTCCTGGCCTATAGAGCGACTCTCATCCAAGCCACAGGTTTTAGCCCGGCGCTGTTGATGCTAGGACGTCAGATCCGCACTACTTTACCCTCTGTGGGTGTCTTCAAGCCAGCCCCCTCTGTTCCTTGGGGCGAGGTTCTTAGGAGGTATGAAGAGGCGAAAAGGGGCTACCGATTCTTCTACGACAGAAAACACTCTGTGAGGCCCTTGCAGGAGCTGAATGTGGGCCAAAATGTCAGAGTTAAACTGGATGATGAGAAGAAATGGAAGACCCCTGCTACTGTAATAGGACGCTCTCCAGAACCAAGGTCTTATGTAGTCCTTACTGAAGGAGGGACAGTCACACTTCGAAATAGAAGACATCTTCAGTCAGTACCTGAGAGTTTGAGACTGGATGCCTCGGAGCCACAGCCAGCGAGATCCCCTGTTTTAAGAGGGGTGACTTCCCCTCAGCAAGACCACAGTGGGGATATTTCTGTACTTCCAGCAGACTCTCAATCACCTTCTTCTGTATTAGAGGATAGTTCATGTAAAATGACGTCAAGTGGAATAGTGGTGAAACTTCCAGCCCGCTACCGGGATTAGCACTGTATTTAGAGCAGTGACCAGAAGAATGGGCAGAATAATCCCATGGTCACTGTGGACTAGGGTAGTCTACCTTGATGTCCAAGACAGGATTGTATTTCTTTTTGTTCATATATATTCTCTTATAACTTGTTATTTGTTGTACACTTAAGAAAAAAAAATGATATGGTCCTTGTATACCTTGTTTGTTGTACTTTAAAAAAAAAGTATTCTTTATCCTTTGAAAAAGGGGAAGATGTGATGAGAATGGGAGTGTAACGTTACGGGATGGGGCATGGCCTATAGCTGTTATAGTCTATGTCACAGTTACTAAGTCTGATGTGTTATGCAGTCTGTATACTTCTATGCTCTGCAATAAAATAGCGTTGTACCTTCTATGCTGTGTCCTGCATCTCATGACACTTTCATTATCTGTTTTGTAACCTGTGATCCATTTTCCTTTAATTTCATTCTAAAAATTTTGGGGTTTCCAATTCCTGTTAAAAGTGTTAGTACATACTCAGACTTAACACTGCTTTATTCAACACAGTAATTGGTAGCACGCTCTACCGACCAATTAATTACTATCCCTAATAAGCCTTAGCAGAGAAGGAAACCTAGCTTACGACATGGCTACAGCCATTGCATTATAGACACTAAAACCTTACACTTATTTTTTAATATATACAACCAATATTATTTAAAAAAAAAATACATCTACATATTATTATCAGGAAAATCTTTGCATTGAATACATCATTATACCTAGCCTTTATTTAGTGTTAAAGGGACAGTCTACCTTCATAATAGAGTGATCTATTTAGTTAGTTTGCCCCTTATTAACTTGTCCTACCTGGTTGTCAGCATGCTGCACACAACGGTCTCAGTTATATTTCCAAAAGATTCACTCCATTTTAGATTTGAAAATGGCCCCTAAACTCCGCCTACTATGACATCATCCATGCCTCACTTCAATACACTATCCTGTGTCTCCCATGAAACCGTAAATAAAGCTAATATAGCGTTCCCAGTATTGTGTACATGTGCATTATGTAGCCAATGACATCACTGCATAGAGTAATCCGGAACGCTCCAATCCTAAATACGATCCCCAGCTCTTCCGGTCGACTATGATCAGGCGCAGTAACTCGACACACAATGCAGTGACGTCATCAACATTCACTGGCACGAAATTTGAAGAAAAAAAATGTGCTGTGAATGAAGAAGACTGCGGTAGGTGGAGTTCAGGGGCCATTTGTAAATCGAAAACAGCAGAGAAGGAAACAATGGCACTACTTATAACTGAAAATTGTATTTATACGTTCCCCTTCTTATCAACTAAATATTAAATACATCTCTATAAGTTGAGTATGTGTAGTTATTTGTATGATTGAGGGTAGGTGCTTGTACCTATTCATATATTTACAAGGAATCAGTGAGGAACTGATAAAGGGGTACAAATATAGCACTCAGGAACGTAAGAAAAATGTATATAGAGTAAATTTCGGAATGAAAATAAAATATAACCTTTATTAAATCATGTTAAAATCTGGGTTAACATACACTTAAAAATTCAGGTTGGTTGTCCACCGTATAGCCATAAGATAGTGGCTATAGAAACAACACGTCCAAATAAATATTCGTGTTGATTATAATATGGAGATGGCTAGTTATGATTACCTAGGAAGGTGGAACTAAAAAAATCTGCTGAGCTATTGGATTTTCTCACCCTTTATATGGGGACATGGGAATATTTGATCTAAAGTAGAAATAGATTTGTGTTGTTATTTCTATCAATTAAGTATATATAGATCACTATGACCCCAGATATAAAATATTTTACATATGTTGGTATTTATGAGAATTATATACTATCCAATAAATTGTAGGGTAGTAAAGAAATATATTTGATTCTCTGTTAGTCAAAACGGTTTATCTGTTAACCTAATATGGATGAGCGGAGAATCTAATCCTAAAGTCAGGAAAAGCCTGACTGATTACCTTCTTAATACCCTAAATGTCTGGCTCAATATTTGTATAACAGTCAGTAGTCAGGAAAGGCCTGACAGATTACCTTGTTAGTACCGATGTGGTGGAGAATGGTATAATACCCTCTAGTGGTCAGGAAAGGCCTGGCCTATTACCTTATTAGTACCTTTAATTATGATTCAGTAGTCTGGCAAAACTGACTAAATAATATATGATAGTCTTGTAGTAATTTGGGAAAAGCCCAAATGATTACCTATTTATTACCGTAAGTTATTGTGACTATCATCATTAGAAGTAATTCTTGCTATAGTAACGTAGCTGTCATACAGCAAAGTTTCACCGCCTAGGTAGTTATAATTTCAAATTTAAACTAGTCATCTGGATAATACGGTAGTGAACCAATTATTTAAAAAATAATTGGTTCACTACCGTATTATCCAGATGACTAGTTTAAATTTGAAATTATAACTACCTAGGCGGTGAAACTTTGCTGTATGACAGCTACGTTACTATAGCAAGAATTACTTCTAATGATGATAGTCACAATAACTTACGGTAATAAATAGGTAATCATTTGGGCTTTTCCCAAATTACTACAAGACTATCATATATTATTTAGTCAGTTTTGCCAGACTACTGAATCATAATTAAAGGTACTAATAAGGTAATAGGCCAGGCCTTTCCTGACCACTAGAGGGTATTATACCATTCTCCACCACATCGGTACTAACAAGGTAATCTGTCAGGCCTTTCCTGACTACTGACTGTTATACAAATATTGAGCCAGACATTTAGGGTATTAAGAAGGTAATCAGTCAGGCTTTTCCTGACTTTAGGATTAGATTCTCCGCTCATCCATATTAGGTTAACAGATAAACCGTTTTGACTAACAGAGAATCAAATATATTTCTTTACTACCCTACAATTTATTGGATAGTATATAATTCTCATAAATACCAACATATGTAAAATATTTTATATCTGGGGTCATAGTGATCTATATATACTTAATTGATAGAAATAACAACACAAATCTATTTCTACTTTAGATCAAATATTCCCATGTCCCCATATAAAGGGTGAGAAAATCCAATAGCTCAGCAGATTTTTTTAGTTCCACCTTCCTAGGTAATCATAACTAGCCATCTCCATATTATAATCAACACGAATATTTATTTGGACGTGTTGTTTCTATAGCCACTATCTTATGGCTATACGGTGGACAACCAACCTGAATTTTTAAGTGTATGTTAACCCAGATTTTAACATGATTTAATAAAGGTTATATTTTATTTTCATTCCGAAATTTACTCTATATACATTTTTCTTACGTTCCTGAGTGCTATATTTGTACCCCTTTATCAGTTCCTCACTGATTCCTTGTAAAAATCGAAAACAGCGTCAATCGCTTTTAAATATAACGGAAACCGTTGTGGGCAGCATGCTGACAAACAGGTAGGACAACTTAATAAGGGGCAAACTAACTAAATAGATCACTTTATTATGAAGGTAGATTGTCCCTTTAAATATCCCTTTCATTTTGACAAAATGAAGTGTCTTGAATATTGAGCTCTCTCTCTTTCAATAGCTGCATTTGACAATATTTCCCTGAGTGCTGCAAATCCACATTGTGCTATAGATACACTTGCTCTGCATTATATACAGTTCTGTGTGTTACATTGCTAGGTATGTCACAGGAACAAAATGCATTAAGGGATTAAATGCTTATCGGGGCGTTTCCAGGAGAGAAGGGAATACACTTTAACTTTAACTTACTCACTATAACTTAAAACATGTGAAATAATAAATAAAGACAGACAACTTCTTAGTGGTAAAATTTTGACCGTCACAGGTCAAATTTTTATTAAACTTTTAAACTTTATTTTAGCCAACAGAAACCAAAATGGCGGCATGGACGTAAACAAGGCACAGAACAGCAAGGAGGTCAACGGCCCAACGGAAACAAGCAGTAGAGGGGTCTCTGCTCAAAAAGGAAATGACACTGAGGGGTTGCAGAGATCACGTGAGCATCCCCCAATGGGGAGAGAGGGGGGTTACCTCACGTGCACATGAGGCCTACCACCTCTCCCCTTTCTGGTCATCACTCACCCCTAGCGACCTTTTCCTGCACAACAGGACCGAGACCTCCCGCCGCCAGGGTGTAATTTTTTTATCTCCTCCTGAAGTAAGGATTCTCTGCTACCAAGCCGCTCGAACCGCATAGTCAGAGATGGGAGATTCCAAACCTTACCGCTATGGACTTATCTTAGGCCTAGGTTGATTAGCCATAGCCCTGCCATTCGCATGAAAGCCGCCATGGACAAAACAAAGGGGTTTGGGAGGGAGGGGAAAAACACTTCACAGCCTGGATCGGATGGAGAAGAGGAAGTTGGCAGGGGAGCATCAGCTTTTTACCAGGTAAGGAGGGGCCTTCCCTAACCTGCAACATTGTTGCACCTAAAACCAACCCTCTATCTCCTATCCCACTTTCCTACAGCCTTAACCCTTAGCCTGCTACAGGCCCATGCTGGGCCCTACACGAATTTGAGGGATTAAATGCTTATTGGGGCGTTTCCAGGAGAGAAGGGAACACACTTTAACTTACTTAACTATAACTTAAAACATGTGAAATAATAAATAAAGACAGACAACTTCTGTTAGGGGTTAATGTGAACCTGACTAGCGCCATCTTGTTTTTAGGCGCCATCTTGTTCCTCGCAGCCATCTTGTGATGATTAGCATCCATTTTGTAATGATTAGACTTTATTATACTGGGTTATTATGTAGTGGGAAATATGTGCTTGTTATGGTAGTTTCCTTAGCTGTTCGGCCTTGTAGAAGCTTCCTGGCTGAACGCCCAGAAGAATATAATGTCAATAAGATGTTCCAGAGACCTTGTTGTCTCTGCAGATGTTAGCTTATTATGACTATCGATTATTGTTATGATCTAGTGAATTTCCAGAATCACACTGTGCTTTACTCTGTAGAACTGTGTAAGATGAAGCGGTCCTAACGTGTCATCCCCTTTACCCTGTATGCTGTTACTGAAGTCTATAAGATAGGCTTGCACTGTTCAATAAAGATGATTGGCGTTAGATCATATTGCTGCGTGGTCTGAGTCATTCTAAGGGATCCTTATCAGATAATCTACATCTGCCTCAGGTGGTACAGTGGGCCCGTGGCTTCGGCCTGACCTGACACTTACCCCCTGGGGAAACACCTAACAATTTTGGTGTCAGTTATGTGGGATTCGCCGTGGGTGAGTATGAGTGCTTTTACCATGCTTTCCTTCTGTGAATCTGAACCTAAATTTAGTCTGGTAATAGGTGTATGATAAAGGGTTAAGGGGTTCCTGTGGTTGAGACGCAGGTTTGCGGAGGTTATAGTCCTGCCGGCAGTTGTGATAACCCCTCCAGACAGGTTAAGAGTCCTGTGCTGGGTTACGACAGGTATTGTGAGTCCTGTCTGTGATAAGCGCGCAAGAAATAAATGAATGCCATTTGACGGAGATTTTAAGTTAAGCTCCCCCGGGAAAGTTGGCAGTGAGTGAGTCTCACGTGTGTTAAAGTTTCCCATATTCATTATCATAATAGAGTTTTGTTACCCACCTGAAACTCATGTTGATATCTGATGCTTGCTTTTGCTTTGTTTGTGTTTTGCTGCTATATAATTGCTTGGAAAATATTAAGTGGCTATGCATGTTATTATTGTGGCTATTATTGTGTGGAGAAATGGGATCTGCTTATAGATAATAATGCACAGAGAAAATTACACGTATAAGGTCGAAAAAAAAAAGAGTTAATAGTTTCTGCAAAAGACAGAAATATTTTTTTAAAACACTGTCAGTGAGCACTGCTGTGTGGTAAATAGAGAAATCTCTGTGTTAAAAAATGTAGCAGGCAAAGAAGGGGGGCCACCACTGAGCGCGCAAATAGATCAGAAGAGAAAAAAAAGAAAAAAAACTGTTACAGCAGCTTCGTTTGTAAGACTTTTTGTTTGTTTGCAGTAATGAAAAGGAAATTTTGTATATTGAGATGCATAATGTGTGATGGTCTGTCGGTTCTCACTGTGGTATGCGTGTAACAGATTTACTTTAAACCAAAAACAGGATGTATTATTTGAAAATGATTGTCCCAATCCGTGCAAAAAATGGCCATTTTGCGGGGATTCGGAATGAAATACGTTTTGAACTTGGTGACAAGTTAATCTTGTGGTCTTTTATATGTATTTGGTACGCTATGAAATAGATGTTTTTCTGGGAAAGAAAAAAAGGAGTGAATCTCTGGTATGCAAGATGGAATGAGCTTGTGTGTCTGTATCGCTGTAAAAATGTTTCTTTCTGTTTCTCTGCTGGGAAATCAGACGTTGTAAGAAGGTATTTTGTAGTGTTATTTTTATATACCTGTATTTTAAAGTCAACAGCATGTTTTAAGTATGTGGTATTAATAAGCAGTTTTAGTTTTACGTGATAATTGTTTTTCGGCATGTAAATATATGATATTGTGTTAGCAAGTGAAGTAACGGCTTTGAAAGTGGCTTTGAAAGTGCGATGGTGTGTGTGATTTTTTGTCACGCGCTGGTAAATATGAAACTGTTTCTGGTATGATTAATGGGTTAACGTATGTTGTATTTGTAAGGTCTGTGCACGGAGTTGGTGCACACAATGAAATACATTTATAGGCTGTAATTGAAAGTTTATCTAAAAGTGCGTCCGTTTTTGTTGCAAGTAAATTAATCTGCAGGTCATGCTACAGTACAGAGGTGGAATTTGTGTGGTAAATCATACAAGCAGCCTAAATTATGGTTAGGGTATATATATGAGATTTACGTGATGAATGGTTAGTCCTTAAAGGGACAGTCCACTGTACAATTGTTTTTATATTAGTCTATTTTCAATGACTTGTTATACAAGCTGCATAGTATAAAATGTAGGAGAAGTTGCATTTGTAAGTCTGTGTATAGCTGATGTAATTTGTAATGGGTTGAATTTCGGATAATCCTTATCTTATATTTGTCTGTAAAATCATAGCTCAGTGCGTAGATGGAGCAATAGAAAATTGTCATTTTATTATTTAAAGGATCAGTTCACTCTGGTGAAAGGAGTTCAGGAGCAGCAATAACACTGTATTAGTAGTTTGCAAACCAAATATGTAAATCGTCTCCTTTTTGATTACACCCTCTCCAACACCTATCAGAGGCACCCGTATAGAATCTGCTCAGCCGATTAGGCACCCAGTGCCACCTCGTCAGAAGTTTATAAAAGAGTTCGAAGAGAGTAACACTGTGTATGGCCTGTCTTGTGTGTGCTATAGCTCTCATCCATTCCTAGCAATCAAAAACCTTACCAAAGTCCCTCTCCCAGGCTAAAATGTTGTGTGTCTTCTGAAGTACCGGGAGGTCTTGTAAGCACTGGTAGTGAACTGTCAAAGGGCGATGTCCCTGTGTACCTATCTGGTATCTAGATTCCCATAGTGTAAGTTCGCGTGGGGCAGCTTTAAAGAAGCCCCAGCTATGTAATAGTGACCTAAAGCGTGTGACCTCAAAGTGCATTTTACGCGGGATAGAAAAGTGCGTAATAATCTTGGGTCCTGTAGCCCAGGCTTTGTCAATATACATATCTTTAATGGTCTCAATAGAGACAGCAGACCAGCCAGAAGCATGGGAGTCAGGAAGCCCCTTTAGGAGCCCTCGGATACTGTGGATCAGAGAAGGGTGGGGGGCCACTCTGGGAGAGTGACACAGTTGATACCAGAGACCTAGGCAATGTCTTATGATAGGGTTACTGGTAAGGGAAAGGGGTTTACAGTGTTGCGGAATCCACACTAAGTCACAAAGTAGTACATCATAGGGCAGCGAGGCCTGCTTAATCTCATACCATCTGGGGCGCTCCTCATTAGGGCCCCAGCTCGAGATGTGTGTTAGCATGGCAGCCTCGTAGTACATCCTAAGATTTGGGAGGCTAAGCCCTCCTTTATCTATTGGGGCCTGTAGGATCTTTCTTGCGACTCTGGGATGAGTGTCAGCCCAAACATATTTATTTAGGAGTGATTGGAAAGTATCTAGATAGTTAGCAGGGAGCTTCAGGGGAAGGCACCTAAACAGGTATGTAAGTCTTGGGAGGATCATCATTTTGAAGGCAGAGATCCTGCCCATCCAGGAGACCTCTCTATATCTAGGCAGTAGAAGCAACCGTCTAAAGTCTTGCAGGAACTGGTCATAATTCGTTGTTATTACCTCTTTAAGATCATGGGATAGGAAAACTCCAAGGTGTCGTAAGCCCCTCGGGTTCCAATTAAAATTATAGGAGTCTCGGAGGCCCTGTAGTTGGGTAGCCGGAATGTGTATTGGGTAAGCCTCTGTTTTAGACACGTTCAGCTTATAGAACGACAGTGTACCAAAGAGTTCAAACAGATTTAGTAAGTGTTGGAGTGACCTAGTGGGATCAGAGAGGAATACCGTTAGGTCGTCAGCGAAAAGGCTAAGCTTCTGATTCGTCCCTTGGACGTAAATACCCTTGATATCTCTGCTTGTGCGGATGGCCTTAGCCAACGGCTCAATGGCCAGGACAAAAAGGAGGGGGGACAGGGGGCATCCCTGTCGGGTACCGTTTCTGAGTGCAAAGGGCTCAGAGCAGAACCCCAAGCCTCTCACCCTGGCCGTCGGATTAGAATATAAGGCCCCCACTGCTCTACAAAAGGTCTCAGGAAGACCCGCCGTTTTAAGGACCGCCATCAGATATTCCCATCTCACCCTGTCAAACGCCTTCTCGGCATCAAACGACAGGGCGAGAAGGTGTACCGTCGCTCTATTAGCCTCCGCAAACACATTGAGAAGGCGGTGTGTGCTATCTGTGCCCTGTCTGTTTAGGACAAAGCCCACTTGATCTCTGTGAATGAGCTTGGGGAGTAGTCTACCTAGTCTAATGGCCAGGATTTTGGAGAAGATCAAGATTTATGAGTGAGATTGGGCGATAGCTTTGGCAGACCATCGGGTCATTTCCCTCTTTTGGAATGGTCAATATAGAGGCCTCCAAGAATTCCTGGGGTAGGGAGCCCGACTGTAGGATTTCAGTATATAGTCGCTGTAAGTAGGGTATAAGTAGGGGGCATAGGATTTGAAAAAGAAGGGAGTAAAGCCATCTGGGCCAGGGGCCTTATGTACTTACTGCATAATTTCAATCAATTGGAGTACTGGAACGGACCCCACATCGTTACCCCCCAGATGAAGGACAAGGAGATGAGATTTCCCCCATCTTAAGAGGGCCCCAGAGATCACCTCCGCAAGTTGAGGCCAGCACATACCCCTATTCCCTAACCACCTAACAGAGGCTTTGTGTGAGGGAAACCCTAAATTCTGGCCCAATGGGAGGGAGGAGCATTGAATTGAGGCCCAGTGGATGAAGAAATGACCCACAATCCATATCCGCTTCGTTACGGGGTGTACTTCTGTGGAGACAAAGAGTTTAGTATGCGTACACACAAATATAAGTCAAACAAGTGGTCGGATATATTTTTTAAAGCAATTTGATCGCCACCACCCCAGCCGCTTAATGTCATCGCCTGAATAGCCTATGCTCGCTGCTTGTGTTGCTGCCCCAATACCAAATGAATGAGGCACAATTTTACTGTTATCCAGGCCTGCTTTGAGCGCTGCTTGCTTCAAGACCCTGCTAAACTGGAATTTGGACAGAGATTTTCCATCGGTGTGAATTAAGAATTTGCCTGATAACTGGGGTCTACAAGACAAGTAAGCGTTAACTACCGCTATAGGACAGGAAATGCTACCCGGCCTAGGTGTAATGTGGAGCCAAGTGCCTCTACCTGACTGGTCTGTTTTTGAGCATGGGATGAAGAGCAGGAGGGAATCAACCACGGCTCTAAAGTGCTCCAGCTGAACTCCCAGACCTACCGACTGTTTAGAGGGGGCGACTAACTCACTTACGCGGAGGGCCGCAGCAAAAGCCAGCACAAACGCGGCTTTAAACAGCAGGACCTCAAATGGGGAGGAGCATGCGCTATCAAGCGCTTGTAACAGCCTATCAAGACGCTCTTCAGTGATGGGTTCGCGAGCATCTGGCTGCCAAGGTTGAACTCTACCCCACCCTTTAACCACCTGCCGAATGAAAAATGAGTTTGTGGGGTCTGGTAAATTCAATGCCCGGTAAAAAATTATAAAGCAGTCAATTTTGATTGGATGGCTCCCTGACGAGCGCCTAATGTGTGAAGACTCACCAACCAGTCGCACAAAGATGCCTGATTCCCTCGGGCAGCTTCTACGCCCCTGGACAGACAGAACTGGTCCCATTCGTTCCATAATTTCAAATAAGTGCGCCACGTGGATGGGGCTAAAGAGGAGCACACCAAGGGCAACAGAGCTATCCAGGAACGACCAGCTGCCAAAGGAAAGCAGGACAATGTAAAACCACTGGTGATGTGGTAGGAACTAAACGTCTAAAAGTGTTGCACTCAAATCTGGACAACGCATCTGCCACCACATTATTAACTCCGGGAACATGTCTTGCATGGAACTGTATATTGAGTTCCAGACAAAGCAACACCAAGTGTCGCAGCAACGTCACTACCACCGATGAAGTGGTAGACAGGTTATTAATCGCATATACAACACTGGTGTTGTCCGTCCAGAAAACAATTGTCTTGTTCGAGAATTGCATAACCCAGAGTTCAATCGACAGGACTATGGGGAACAGTTCCAGGAGGGTTAAATTGCGGGTAAGGCCCAGAGCAGGCCAAGAACCCGGCCAGCGCTCCGCACTCCACTCCCCCTGGAAGTAAGCCCCATAGCCATGTGACCCTGCCGCATCCGTGAAAAGGTGCAAGAAATGACTGGATATTGGTTCTAATCGCCACACTCGTACCCCATTAAACCTTTTTAGAAAAGTCTACCAAACTCTTAGATCTGCCAGAAGATCAACTGTGAGTGTGATTTTTTGAGTAGGTTTATTCCTGCCACTAAGTTGTCTTTCTAACCTACGATTAAAGATCCTACCCATAGGGATGACTCTTCAAGCAAAGTTGAGGAGCCCTAGCAAGGATTGCAACTGTTTCAACAACAGAAAACCTTTGGAAACAGCCGCTTGAACCGCCTCCAACATAGCCTCAATTTTATCAGTGGGTAATCTACAAACCATAGCTACTGTGTCTATTTCAATGCCCAGAAAGACCAAGCATGACGTGGGACCTTGTGTTTTGTCCTCTGCCAGAGGTACCCCAAACTGGGAATTATCTTGCGCATGCTGTTCCCTCCCCACGAGAAGGAAGTCATCAAGGTAATGTGCTATTGAATCGCTTCCTGTACAACTGGCCACTACACAGTGCAAAAAGGTGCTAAAAGCCTCGAAAAGGGGCGCATGACAGTGAGCAGCCCATAGGCAGACAACGATCCACATAGTACAAACCCTGAAACCTGCACCCCATGAGCGGGAACACAGACGGGTGGAGTGGCAATAAACGGAAGGCAGACTCGATGACTAACTTCGCCAGTAGAGCACCCTTCCCTGCCCGTCGAACCAGGTCTAATGCGCTATCAAATGATTGATACCGTACAGAGCTAAGCTGAGGGTCAATAGCGTCGTTAACCGAGCTACCTTTGGGGTATGAAAGGTGCTGTATCAGGTGAAATTTCCCAGAGTCCTTCTTGGAAACCACCCCTAGAGGTGAAATGGTCACATTTTTCAGTGTGGGGGGGGGGGGAAATGGGCCAGCCATGCGGCTCAGGGATACTTCTTTACGAATTTTCTCTAATACCGCTTCCGGATGCTGGTATGCTGAAATTTTTTTTAAAATGTGCTGTGAATGAAGAAGACGGTGGTAGGTGGAGTTCAGGGGCCATTTGCAAATCGAAAACGGCGTCAATCGCTTTTAAATATAACGGAAACCGTTGTGGGCAGCATGCTGACAAACAGGTAGGACAACTTAATAAGGGACAAACTAACTAAATAGATCACTTTATTATGAAGGTAGATTGTCCCTTTAAATATCCCTTTCATTTTGACAAAATGAAGTGTCTTGCATTCTGAGCTCTCTCTCTTTCAATAGCTGCATTTGACAGCATTTCCCTGAGTGATGCAAATCCACATTGTGCTATAGATACGCTTGCTCTGCATTATACACAGTTCAGTGTGTTACATTGCTAGGTATGTCACAGGAACAAAATGCATTTCTACATCCTTGTTTCTCAACCTGTGGTAAATGTTCCCCTGAGGGTACCCAGAGCATTGGTAAGTGGTAAATTTCAGAAGCTTTGCCCTTTCATTATTTGTTTGCCCTGCTGCAGCTAAGCTAAATCTTCAATATCTCAGTTCTAGCCTGAAGCACCTCTAATAGGCCACATTCTAATTCTGTGCGTGTCTGCACTGTCTGGTCAGCTGTTCAATCACTGTGACTGGCTCAGCTAAACTCAGGTTAGGAAATCCTTACAATAAGGCTGGTTAGTGGCATTTGAGGACTGGAGAAAAGCTGTTATAAAATGTGTCACAGAGCAAGTGCCAGGTAAAGTGTACTATACTCAAGTTTCCACAATGAGATGAATGTGATAAGCTGCATTTTTTGATTGGTAGATGCAGAAATGTGGTCACATTAATATTATTTCCCTCATCATGTTTTTCTAATGTGACACAATATAAAAGTTCTAAATGTACAGTATGTTGAGTAGGGTTGCCACCTTTTCTGGAAAAAAATACTGGCCAAGCTCATTAGCATCAATTTGCATATATCACAAATCATCATACATCAGGAACTAAAGCTGCTTATTATTAGATTCCAATATACGTAAAAGAATATTGATCATAATAGCATAATTGTTTCTATATTTAATTTCTACTTTCAAATTTGACCTTAACCTTAAAAATATCGACCATGAGCCAGCTTACAAGTGTTGAGCTAACAAAACTTTTTGCTTGCGCACTAACTGGGCTCAAAGTAAAATTTTAACGTGGGCAGGTTAGCACGCGTATTACAAGTTGAAAGTAAACACATAGCGCAAGAGTCTCCCATAAACTTCAATGGGGTGCACTGATTAAAAAAACAACTATCAATTATCGCTCACGAGTTATAACAACACCGCAGCAGACAAGCTGCGCTAAAGCCAGAGGTAGTTATATATATATATACACACAAAACACGGAAGGTGACTGCACTCCTAGACTGGAACGGGTACTCATCCCATGACCCTGCAACATGCTCAGCTATGGGTGCTCACTGGCACTCACAAGAAGCTGTGCTGTCCCCACGCTTTCTCTGTGTGTTGTATTAATTTGTTTTGTAATTTCCCCTATGGTTCTTCCACCAAGACCTGTCTGGGGTTAACTGCCTGTGACTCTGGGGACAGCACAGCTTCTTGTGAGTGCCAGTGAGCACCCAGGGCTGAGCATGTTGCAGGGTCATGGGATGTGTACCCGGTCCAGTCTAGAAGTGCAGTCCCCTTCCGTGTTTTGTATATGACTGGGGTGATTACATAAGCCTGTGCACCCTTCACTTGTTCCCAGTTTGTTTAGAACTTGCATTGTGTGGCTGTTTTAGGGTCCCAGGTTTTTGGAAAGGACCTTGACGTGGTACCTGGGCTTGTCCCATTTGGCCAGATGCGGTAACTAACCTTTCCATTTTTTATTTTAATCTTAGCTGAGAGCTTGCTAGTGAGTGCAGGGCTTTCTCTGTGTGTTGTATTCATTTGTAATTAGAAGAAAGGACAGATGCGCCACATGGCCCAATATTGTTTGTTCCAAGGAAATATATAATGGTAGTGTGTTAAATTACACTCGCGTGTATTAGAGCACTCCAGATAGTGCAGTAGGAGCAGTCTGGGATCTATAACAGTCACGCAGCAGACGACCTCTTGGAAGGAATGAATATTCTGTAGTATGAAATACAAAAAAGACACAAAGGTACCTATATGGCCTAGTACAGTTTAAACCATGGAGCAAATGTTATGGGTGGTACAATATATACTCACATATGTTGTAGCATCTCCAATGATGCCAATAGAGCAGGAAGGGATCAATATGGTCACCCAACAGACTTATATGAGGCAAGCAGCATAGACCAAAACTCCAAAATGTCCAATGGGCCAAAACAATTGGTCCAAAAAGTAGTACAGCAAGTGTTTTTTTAAAAATAATCAACTTTACTTCATTAAAATATATAAAATCAAGCGACGCGTTTCTCAGCAACAAGCGGTTTCATCAGGCTTATAAAAAATGACAAAAAACACTTGCTATATATACACCAAACAATTGAGTTAAAGTAATTGGCCACACTTGTAGGGGGAGTGGCTGAAAGATGGCTAGCTCATTGAGAACCAATAATAATTCATGTAACAAACAATGTAACAAGCCTATCTAAACATAGTGAACCTGGTGACACTTTAATGAACTTTCATCATAATACATAAAACATAATATCATTTCATAAAAATATAAAAGAAGAAAGGCCTGACCGCAGACGGAGATGGAAGTATAACTGTACAGCTCTGTGCAGGCAAGCAAACAAAGGGGATTTTAACCCTACAAAGGATGACCAAATTGTCATTAGCAGGTAGCGGAGAGCTCCCAGGATAATCAGAAGGAGATACTGAGGCATTTGGGGAGAGACACGGCTAATAGGCATGGGACACAGCAAAGAAGCCGTTCTGAGAGCAGCTAGAGGCATCTTGCCAGACCACGTGGAGTAGCGATACGGTAGCGATACGGTAAAGAGAGCAGTAAGCCAGCGCGCACACACTACAATGATAACTCTTGTCTAATCATATGTACAGAATGAAGCGACTGGGCTGTTTAAAAGCTACCGGGAGAGGGTAAGGGGACTCCCCACACCGTCCACAATAGCGGCCACGCTGTCACCCTGCCCTGAAGCCATAACTGCCGTGCAGAATAACGGGGGAAGAACGCATTCTTCTCTTAAAAATAAAAGCGCTTTCAATTGAAAAGGGGCTATATGGGTGGTCAATCTGACACTGGGATTGCTGTAGGGGGGAAAAAACAACAGGCTGAGGAGGACCCAAAATGTACATGAGCAAATAGGGCTTACATTGGCTAAAATAGAAGCTTTGGACACACTTTGAAAGCGGGGCACTGTCCTTGGGAATTCTGTTTAAAGGTACAGATACACTAATAATAATTAAAAAACCACCACTTAGCATATTGTTCTAGATAAGAGGACTAACACCCGCGCCATAGAGGCAACTTCCTGTATCATAGACAATGGAAGCTAGGAAGATGAACAAACCCCCTGCAGCAGGAAAATCGGCAGCAGCCAGTTTATTTTTTTAAATCTTCCAAAGGGGAGAAAGTAATAGAACCCCAAGAAGTAGAACTAGATGGAGAGTCAGATGCAGAACTGGGAACACAGGTCAGCACTGATGATACCACACCGGTCACGAGAGCTGATATTCAGGCCCTAGTTTCAAAAAAGGACATTGATAAGAACTTTGAGAAAATGTGGAACAAGATGAATTCCTTTCAGACTACCATCACCAGCAGTCTGGCGGAATTAAAACATGAGATGCTGGACTTAGGCACCAGAGTGTCCGCTTTAGAAGACAGTGAGAACGGCATGGAGGAAGCGGTGACCACATTGACACAGCAGTCACAAGATCATCAACAAGAACTAGATACCCTCCAGGACAAACTGGAGGATCTAGAGAACCGCTCCTGCCGAAGCAATCTAAGAATCAAAGGAGTCCCAAAAAACATAACGCAATCTGACTTGCAGAATTACCTAAAGCAATTATTTTGGGCAATCACAGGCTATACAGAGGAAGACTCCTTCCAAATAGAAAGGGCACACCGGGCCCTTAAAGCAAAACTGAAGGGAGACTACCCCCCTCGTGATGTAATAGTAAAATTACTCCAATTCCCGGAGAAAGAGGCAATTCTTCAAGCTTCAAGAAAAAGCCCTACTATTAAATACCAAGGGGTAGTGGTTCAGTTCTATCAAGATCTATGTGTCCGAACTTTACAACGGAGAAGCGCACTCAGACCACTCACCGCATTGCTCAGGAAAAATCAAATAACTTACCGTTGGGGATTCCCCTTTGCCTTACACATCCTCCATGAAGGTAAAACTCTTACAATAAGGGACAGACAAGACATCCCAGAAATCTGCTCATATATTGGATTAGACGCACCAGACATACCAAAAGAACATAGCGACCCAGAAGTAGAACGACACCCCCGAAGTGAGGACAACAATAAAAGTGGACCAAAGTAGCTAAGAAGAAAGCAAAATGACCCCAGGAAGAAAAGGGGAATGAAGCCTTGCTGATCGCCGGGTTCTCAGGCCTTTTGGAGTCACAAGTAACAGATAAGTACTTAAAGTTATGTAATAAGATGATATTCTCGTTGCAATCTCTCCTATGAAAGGGATATGGTATTATTGCCAGGGCGGGACAGCTCGCCTGGGGACAGCTTGGGACAATATATATAAAAAAAAAAACAACAAACTCTTTTCATGTTCCTTATAACAGAGACAAATGTTGTTTGGTTAATAATGGTACATACCTAGAAGACTGTCAAATGGTTATGGGACTCTGAAAATACCATAAGAGAGATGGAGTAGGCTAGGATGTTACAAGAATGGACACTAAAAGAGGTCCTCAAGACATACACCCTGAAAGAGTTAGGTTGAAATAACCTTTGTTACTATAGCTTACCCTATACAATTTTACTACCCTGCACGTAGTATTTAATTGGTTTTTATTTTTTTTCTTATTTTTATGTATCAGTATGGTTTATACGGATACTAAAAGTTGTTTGCAGGCATTAAGCTATTATTAAGTTATTGTTATGTGTTTAAACTGTTCAAGGTCTTCATGTATTGTTCTTTCTATGTGGTCAACTGGGTTACTGATTTTCTAGTGAAACTATGTCAGTCCAAGATAAAGAGGTTTATCATAAGGTATAAGAGATTAAGAATGTTTACAACTGTATGCAATGTCCTCCACACTTACTATCCTCTCGCATAATGTGAGAGGCCTAAACACAAATGTCAAACGCAAAATAGCCCTCCCTCAATATTTACGACTGAAGGCTGGGATTATTTTCCTCCAAGAAACCCATTTCACACAAACTTTAACTCCAAAATTCTGGCATAAGTATTTTCCCACACACTTTCACTCCACCACAGACCAAAAAAAAGAGGGGTTACTATTCTCATTCATTCCTCCCTAGGTTTTGTAAAAGAAGAAGTCATAACCGATCCAGAAGGTAGATTCCTTATAGTGAGGGGAAGGATACACAACATGAAGGTTACGCTTTGCAATGTTTATGCCCCAAATGAGCAACAACATTCCTTTTTCAAAATGATCTTGCATCACCTCACTGAATGGTCCCAATCTAGAACAATCTTAGCTGGGGACTTTAATATTTCTCTGCCATCACACAAAAGAAACACAAGGCAAACACTTACAAAGAAACAACAGAGACAAAACTTGATTGCCAAGTCAGTGAGGGAGTCATTAGACTCACACAACTTAGTAGACACCTGGGAGACACTCTACGGTCAATCAACAGACCACACTTTTTACTCACATGCACACAAAACTTACACTAGACTAGATTATGTGATGATAAGCCAGATCATGATCCCTAATATCATAAGCGCGTTCATACAACCATGTGTATAGTCGGATCATTCGGTGGTCCAGGTAGACCTGACAGACATAATTAACATTTACAGACAGAGATCGTGGACATATGACCCAAACGTACTCAATAACGAACATACACTTAACCAAACAGTAAAATCAATGGGAGAATATTGGCAACTTAATGAGCATTCCACTAACAACCCGCTGTTTTCCTGGGCCGCACATAAACCCTATGTAAGAGGGATTCTCATACAGGAGAAATCAAAGCTCATTAGAGCCTCTCACAAAAATATAGATCAGCTACAAGCAGAAATACACACACTGGAGGCATTACACAAACAAAATCTGTCAGGAATTACTTTTAAACAACTCCAGACCAAAAGAACGCTTCTCGCAAAGATATTAAATGACTCAGCGTTGAGAGCAATCCAGAGACTGAAAACAGTCTACTTTATACACTCAAACAAACCTGACAAGTATTTGGCAAACAAACTCAGGGAAATAACTAAAATGCACTCTATCCCATGTATACAGATCAGGGGGGGGGCAACAGACTTCAAACCCACAAGAAATAGCAGACGCGTTTGCAAATTTTTACGAAATACTATATGACGGTAAGAAAGTTAAGAGATCAGCTCAGACTCAGGGACTGATGACGAGATTTTTACAACAAGCCAAAGGGAAGATTATTAGCGTCACTGATATGGAAGGACTGAATGCAGAGATAACAGAGCAGGAAATAGTTAATGTGATTAAAGAGCTCAAGACAGGTAAAGCAGCAGGACCAGACGGCCTACCCAGCGAATACTACAAATTATTTAAGATGGCCTTAGTTCCGCATTTTAAGAAATTCTGTAATGATATTATGAAAGGGGCGGAGATCCCAATGGATATTCTAAGGGCTAAGATAGTAGTTATCCCCAAACCAGGGAAAGACCCCACACAGTGCAAGAACTATAGACCAATTTCCTTGATTAATCAAGATATAAAAATCCTCACGAAAATATTGGCCCATAGACTCAAGTTAATACTTCCAGACATCATACACCCTGACCAGGTGGGGTTCATTCAGGGGAGAGAGGCCCCAGACAACATCAGACGGACAATAGATTTAACGGAATACTTGAGGACGACAGGGACGCCTTCTCTGCTCCTATCGCTGGATGCGGAGAAGGCATTCGATAGAATAGATTGGACATATATGTTTGAAGTTTTATCGCAATATGGTTTCAAGGGAGAGTTCATGCAGGCAGCCAAGGGAATTTACTCAGCGCCTTCAGCGACAGTTAGTGCTGCTGGCTACAATCCAGATCCATACGTATTTTAAACGGCACTCGACAGGGTTGCCCTTTATCCCCACTGCTGTTTGCATTATGCATCGAACCGTTGGCGGCCCGAATTAGACAGTCGGAGGACATTAGAGGAGTTAGATTAAGGGGATCTGAATACAAGCTTTTGCTGTTTGCGGATGATATCCTGCTGACACTAACTAAACCTTTAGATTCCTTAACACATTTATATCAGTTTTACAGGAATTCCGGAAATCTCAGGATACAAGGTCAACCGGGACAAATGCGAGGCCTTACCTTTGTCGATCCCCTCCCATACAAAAAAGCTGATAGAAACTAATTTTGATATCACATGGGCTAAACATTCCCTTCCATATCTGGGAACTAAATAAGCAGACTCAGTAGACAAATTATATAAACTTAATTACATCCCATTATAAAAGTTCATTAGACAAGATTTACAAAAGTGGAAGAAGGGCAATTTTTCATGGTATGGCCGCCTGTCAACTATTAAAATGAACATATTCCCCAGATTGTTGTACCTGTTCAGGGCACTACCGATTTCTGTACCCCCCTTGGATCTGCAGAAATTACAATCCGACCTACACTCCTTCTTGCGAGGAGACAGAAGGGCGAGAATAGCATCACATGTTCTGGCCCAATACAGACAGCTGGGGGCAATGGGGGAGCCAAACTTGTCGGATTATTACCGAGCCTCGAGGATAGCTCAAGCCTTGCTTTTAAGCAAGCAAACACACAATGTGGTCTGGACAATAATAGAGAAGGAACTGTTTGGCCAGGATAACTCAGATAGCATACTATGGGACTCAGGACAGAGACCAAGTCAAGACTGTAGTAGGACTCCCATTATTCTAGACACAATATCCCTGTGGAATTCTCTCACAAAGACCCAAGAACTCTTGCCTACACATACATGGGTTAAACCCTTGAGATACCTTCTACCAAAAGACACACAGAGACAGATAGGTAAATGGACAAACAAGGGGCTCTACAGAGTGGCAGACTTTATGATAGGGGGCCGCATAATCACTTATAATCAGCTACAGGATATCCTACAACCAGATAAATTACACTGGTACATATATTTACAGATAACATCAGTCCTAAATAAATACATTAAACATTATAAACGACAACCAAATACAAATCTTGAAAAGGCACGCAAGTCAACAGATAGGGAAAAACATACGATATCCAAACTCTACATTGACATTCAGGAGGGAAAGCATAAATCTAAGTCCAACATAGTCTTAAAATGGGAAGAGGAACTGGGAGCTATACTCTCGGAAGAAGAATGGTGCCAGACCTTTTTTGAATCCTCTAGAGGCTTGATAAGTGCTGACCTTAGGGAAAATGCCATCAAAACTATGTTTAGATGGTACCTGACCCCGTTACACACATTCCATTTTTCCAATAACAAATCCAAGTTATGTTACAGAGGCTGCGGAGAGAGGGGCTCATTTAGACATATGTGGTGAGACTGCAGGATAATCCACGTGGAATAGGCTAAATGATTTATTGAGCCACCTATTGGAGGAAAATATAACCTTAACCATATCCCAGGCCCTTCTGAACAGGGGTTTTCCGAACTTTATACCACCAATTAATAAATTTATTAAAATGATGTGTACAATAACTAGAGTATGCATAGCTCGGTATTGGAAAGAGGGAGCCCCTACATAGAAGGAGGTAACGGATAAGATTCAAGATGTTTATAGGTTGTTGGAAGGAGCCTCTAAGATTCAGGGCACCGCAGATCAGTTCCAGAAGATCTGGTATTATTGGAGCTTAAACAGTACTTCAAGGAACAGGTGAGATAGGAAATAGAAAGGAAGGCATAAACTAGCAGTACAGACAGACAGACATGTGATTCAGGTTACTTGCATAGAGACCCAGCTAAAGATGTTTATAAGGTGCGATAAAATGAGAGATGACCACATAGAATAGTTTGATTAGTTTTATCAGCTTTGTTACTTAATATAGTTTATTGGTTAACTTGTTAAAATTTGAATAATAATCTTAAGGTATGATCCCGAGTATATGGATCGGGCACAATACAAACTAAGTGTAAGTTACTTTAGAAACGATAGGGTATTGAAGGTACTTATATGGGTTGATCAGCAACCTCCACCAACACAACCCTAAGAAGATAAACAGAAAGCTGCTTCTACATACATAATTACTGTACTGTATCATTATGTTATTGTAATGTAATCTATTGGAGACCAAAGATAATATTGTGATTGTGCCTGAATGTGAAATGTATATGCCTTATGGTTCGAAATAAAATTTCTTTTAACATAAAAATATAAAAATGCAATCAATTTATATATATTGAGCATTCTCAAGAAATTTCATATACTTTGTTGGCAAGCTTCCACCTTTGTGGATTTAGTTATTTTTATTTTTAACCTACGGATTTGATCTCTTATGCATATCCCCATAAATAATAGGATGTCTTATTCATTATCAAATGAGAAGCACATTCTCAAAAACATAGAAATTCCTATGTAACTTACGATGCTAATTCATGCTGCACTTGATGTGTGGATACTATCAATGGCGTCTATTGACCTAGAAGTTAGCGTGTGATTTTTCCTATTGCGCATGTCACAATGTGAGTATATGACTTAATTGCGTATACCGCTATCATTGGATTAGGCTCCGTTACGGACATGAAGTGTCGTCATAGGGGGTGTGTCAAAGTGCAGCGTCTGTATCAGCTGTAATAGTGCTGTCAAAGGCGTAAGAATTCCTATCAAGTTGCTACAATGTCTCATACAGTATTGTAACTTTAGGCTACGTTTTTTTCGTCCCAAAAATATAGATTATTAAAAAGGCTGCTTCGATCCTAAAATCGTAACGTTCTAATGGTAAATGTAACAGAATACTATTACCATGGCAACCATTTAGCATCAGTTATACTAGCCTAATGATGTAAAGAATATGATAGCCTATAACAGAAATATACATGTATATTATAGCTTACAGGTACAAAATAATGCAGAACAATTAGTGATATAATGCTGATTAAGCGATATATAATACTAAATTATTAATACTAAAATGAAGTGCATAGTGATAAATAAATATAAGTGTATTTGAAGAACTCTACTCTATATGTATGAATGGTGATAATCTAAAAATGAATAAGTATGGTATATTGAACCTATTAAGTGTATTAACAGTGATCTCTCTCATGATACTCAGATAATAATGTTAATATATGGTAAATTAATATAACTAATAATAAGTGACAAAATGATAATTACATTATATATAAGTGGTCCCTAATCTTATATGATCATAGTGTTATCCGTACCCTAACTTAATCATAAAATTTAGTAAGTAAATATCTATAAGTGTGCAGTGCAGATTGTGATATACTAATATCACTATTTGCATAATCTAAATGTGAAGATTCCCTCTGTGATGTAAAATTGTCTGAGATATATATTGTCAGTGAACAGTGGCCTAGATTTGGAGTTTGGCGTTAGCCGTGAAAACCAGCGTTAGAGGCTCCTAATGCTGGTTTTAGGCTACCTCCGGTTTTTGGAGTCACTCAAAATAGGGTCTAACGCTCACTTTTCAGCCGCAACTTTTCCATACCGCAGATCCCCTTACGTAAATTGCGTATCCTATCTTTTCAATGGGATTTTTCTAACTCCGGTATTTAGAGTCGTGTCTGAAGTGAGCGTTAGACATCTAACGACAAAACTCCAGCCGCAGGAAAAAAGTCAGTAGTTAAGAGCTTTCTGGGCTAACGCCAGTTTAAAAAGCTCTTAACTACTGTGCTCTAAAGTACACTAACACCCATAAACTACCTATGTACCCCTACACCGAGGTCCCCCCACATCGCCGCCACTCGATTAAATTTTTTTAACCCCTAATCTGCCGACCGCCACCTACGTTATACTTATGTACCCCTAATCTGCTGCCCCTAACACCGCCAACCCCTATATTATATTTATTAACCCCTAATCTGCCCCCCACAACGTCGCCGCCAGCTACCTACACTTATTAACCCCTAATCTGCCGACCGCAAAGCGCCGTCACCTACGTTATCCTTATGTACCCCTAATCTGCTGCCCCTAACACCGCCGACCCCTATATTATATTTATTAACCCCTAATCTGCCCCCCACAACGTCGCCGCCAGCTACCTGCAATAATTAACCCCTAATCTGCCGACCGCAAAGCGCCGCCACCTACGTTATCCTTATGTACCCCTAATCTGCTGCCCCTAACACCGCCGACCCCTATATTATATTTATTAACCCCTAATCTGCCCCCTCAACGTTGCCTTCACCTGCCTACACTTATTAACCCCTAATCTGCCGACCCGACCGCACCGCTATTATTATAAAGTTATTAACCCCTAATCCGCCTCACTAACCCTATAATAAATAGTATTAACCCCTAATCTGCCCTCCCTAACATCGCCGACACCTAACTTCAATTATTAACCCCTAATCTGCCGACTGGAGCTCACCGCTATTCTAATAAATGTATTAACCCCTAAAGCTAAGTCTAACCCTAACACTAACACCCCCCTAAATTAAATATAATTTACATCTAACGAAATTAATTATCTCTTATTAAATAAATTATTCCTATTTAAAGCTAAATACTTACCTGTAAAATAAATCCTAATATAGCTACAATATAAATTATAATTATATTATAGCTATTTTAGGATTAATATTTATTTTACAGGCAACTTTGTAATTATTTTAACCAGGTACAATAGCTATTAAATAGTTAAGAACTATTTAATAACTAAAATAGTTAAAATAATTACAAAATTACCTGTAAAATAAATCCTAACCTAAGTTACAATTAAACCTAACACTACACTATCAATAAATTAATTAAATAAACTACCTACAATTACCTACAATTAACCTAACACTACACTATCAATAAATTAATTAAATACAATTCCTACAAATAACTACAATGAAATAAACTAACTAAAGTACAAAAAATAAAAAAGAACTAAGTTATAAAAAATAAAAAAATATTTACAAACATAAGAAAAATATTACAACAATTTTAAACTAATTACACCTACTCTAAGCCCCCTAATAAAATAACAAAGACCCCCAAAATAAAAAATGCCCTACCCTATTCTAAATTACTACAGTTCAAAGCTCTTTTACCTTACCAGCCCTGAACAGGGCCCTTTGCGGGGCATGCCCCAAAGAATTCAGCTCTTTTGCCTGTAAACAAATAAACATACAATACCCCCCCCCCAACATTACAACCCACCACCCACATACCCCTAATCTAACCCAAACCCCCTTAAATAAACCTAACACTAAGCCCCTGAAGATCTTCCTACCTTATCTTCACCATACCAGGTTCACCGATCCGTCCTGAAGAGCTCCTCCGATGTCCTGATCCAAGCCCAAGCGGGGGGCTGAAGAGGTCCATGATCCGGCTGAAGTCTTCATCCAAGCGGGAGCTGAAGAGGTCCATGATCTGGATGAAGTCTTCATCCAAGCGTGAGCTGAAGAGGTCCATGATCCGGATGAAGTATTCTATCAACGGCATCTTCAATCTTCTTTCTTCCGGATCCATCTTGCAGACCTCCAACACGGAACATCCTCTTCTCCCGACGCCTACTAGCCGAATGACGGTTCCTTTAAGGGACGTCATCCAAGATGGCATCCCTCGAATTCCGATTGGCTGATAGGATTCTATCAGCCAATCGGAATTAAGGTAGGAATATTCTGATTGGCTGATGGAATCAGCCAATCAAAATCAAGTTCAATCCGATTTGCTGATCCAATCAGCCAATCAGATTGAGCTCGCATTCTATTGGCTGATCGGAACAGCCAATAGAATGCGAGCTCAATCTGATTGGCTGATTGGATCAGCCAATCGGATTGAACTTGATTCTGATTGGCTGATTCCATCAGCCAATCAGAATATTCCTACCTTAATTCCGATTGGCTGATAGAATCCAATCAGCCAATCGGAATTCGAGCGACGCCATCTTGGATGACGTCCCTTAAAGGAACCGTCATTCGGCTAGTAGGCGTCGGGAGAAGAGGATGTTCCGCGTCGGAGGTCTGCAAGATGGATCCGGAAGAAAGAAGATTGAAGATGCCGTTGATAGAAGACTTCATCCGGATCATGGACCTCTTCAGCTCCCGCTTGGATGAAGACTTCATCCGGATCATGGACCTCTTCAGCTCCCGCTTGGATGAAGACTTCAGCCGGATCATGGACCTCTTCAGCCCCCCGCTTGGGCTTGGATCAGGACATCGGAGGAGCTCTTCAGGACGGATCGGTGAACCTGGTATGGTGAAGATAAGGTAGGAAGATCTTCAGGGGCTTAGTGTTAGGTTTATTTAAGGGGGGTTTGGGTTAGATTAGGGGTATGTGGGTGGTGGGTTGTAATGTTGGGGGGGGGGGTATTGTATGTTTATTTGTTTACAGGCAAAAGAGCTGAATTCTTTGGGGCATGCCCCGCAAAGGGCCCTGTTCAGGGCTGGTAAGGTAAAAGAGCTTTGAACTGTAGTAATTTAGAATAGGGTAGGGCATTTTTTATTTTGGGGGTCTTTGTTATTTTATTAGGGGGCTTAGAGTAGGTGTAATTAGTTTAAAATTGTTGTAATATTTTTCTTATGTTTGTAAATATTTTTTTATTTTTTGTAACTTAGTTCTTTTTTATTTTTTATACTTTAGTTAGTTTATTTCATTGTAGTTATTTGTAGGAATTGTATTTAATTAATTTATTGATAGTGTAGTGTTAGGTTAATTGTAGGTAATTGTAGGTAGTTTATTTAATTAATTTATTGATAGTGTAGTGTTAGGTTTAATTGTAACTTAGGTTAGGATTTATTTTACAGGTAATTTTGTAATTATTTTAACTATTTTAGCTATTAAATAGTTCTTAACTATTTAATAGCTATTGTACCTGGTTAAAATAAATACAAAGTTACCTGTAAAATAAATATTAATCCTAAAATAGCTATAATATAATTATAATTTATATTGTAGCTATATTAGGATTTATTTTACAGGTAAGTATTTAGCTTTAAATAGGAATAATTTATTTAATAAGAGTTAATTAATTTCGTTAGATTTAAATTATATTTAACTTAGGGGGGTGTTAGTGTTAGGGTTAGACTTAGCTTTAGGGGTTAATACATTTATTAGAATAGCGGTGAGCTCCAGTCGGCAGATTAGGGGTTAATGTTTGAAGTTAGGTGTCGGCGATGTTAGGGAGGGCAGATTAGGGGTTAATACTATTTATTATAGGGTTAGTGAGGCGGATTAGGGGTTAATAACTTTATAATAATAGCGGTGCGGTCCGGTCGGCAGATTAGGGGTTAATAAGTGTAGGCAGGTGAAGGCGACGTTGAGGGGGGCAGATTAGGGGTTAATAAATATAATATAGGGGTCGGCGGTGTTAGGGGCAGCAGATTAGGGGTACATAAGGATAACGTAGGTGGCGGCGCTTTGCGGTCGGCAGATTAGGGGTTAATTATTGTAGGTAGCTGGCTGCGACGTTGTGGGGGGCAGGTTAGGGGTTAATAAATATAATATAGGGGTCGGCGGTGTTAGGGGCAGCAGATTAGGGGTATATAAGGATAACGTAGGTGGCGGCGCTTTGCGGTCGGCAGATTAGGGGTTAATTATTGTAGGTAGCTGGCTGCGACGTTGTGGGGGGCAGGTTAGGGGTTAATAAATATAATATAGGGGTCGGCGGTGTTAGGGGCAGCAGATTAGGGGTACATAAGTATAACGTAGGTGGCGGTCGGCAGACTAGGGGTTAAAAAAAATTAATTGAGTGACTGCGATGTGGGGGGACCTCGGTTTAGGGGTACATAGGTAGTTTATGGGTGTTAGTGTACTTTAGAGCACAGTAGTTAAGAGCTTTATAAACCGGCGTTAGCCCAGAAAGCTCTTAACTACTGACTTTTTTCCTGCAGCTGGAGTTTTGTCGTTAGATGTCTAACGCTCACTTCAGACACGACTCTAAATACCGGAGTTAGAAAAATCCCATTGAAAAGATAGGATATGCAATTTACGTAAGGGGATCTGCGGTATGGAAAAGTCGCGGCTGAAAAGTGAGCGTTAGACCCTATTTTGAGTGACTCCAAATACCGGAGGTAGCCTAAAACCAGCGTTAGGAGCCTCTAACGCTGGTTTTCACGGCTAACGCCAAACTCCAAATCTAGGCCTATGAAAATAAAAATAAATGAGAATGCCCTCATAAGTGGGTCAATTTCGTGGGTACTAATCCACATATATTAGCATTACTCACGGCTAGATTTAGAGTTTTGTCGGTAAAGACCCGCGTAGCTAACGCCGGCTTTTTTCTGGCCGCACCTTTAAAATAACTCTGGTATTGAGAGTCCACAGAAAGGCTTCGTTAGGCTCCAAAAAAGGAGCGTAGAGCATTTTTAACGCAACTGCAACTCTCGATACCAGAGTTGCTTACGGACGTGGCCAGCCTCAAAAACGTGCTCGTGCACGATTCCCCCATAGAAAACAATGGGGCTGTTTGAGCTGAAAAAAAACCTAACACCTGCAAAAAAGCCGCGTTCAGCTCCTAACGCAGCCCCATTGTTTGCTATGGGGAAACACTTCCTACGTCTGCACCTAACACTCTAACATGTACCCCGAGTCTAAACACCCCTAACCTTACACTTATTAACCTCTAATCTGCCGCCCCCGCTATCGCTGACCCCTGCATATTATTTTTAACCCCTAATCTGCCGCTCCGTAAACCGCCGCTACTTACATTATCCTTATGTACCCCTAATCTGCTGCCCCTAACACCGCCGACCCCTATATTATATTTATTAACCCCTAACCTGCCCCCACAACGTCGCCGCCAGCTACCTACAATAATTAACCCCTAATCTGCCGACCGCAAAGCGCCGCCACCTACATTATAGCTATGTACCCCTAATCTGCTGCCCCTAACACCGCCGACCCCTATATTATATTTATTAACCCCTAATCTGCCGCCCTCAACGTCGCCTCCACCTGCCTACACTTATTAACCCCTAATCTGCCGAGCGGACCGCACCGCTATTATTATAAAGTTATTAACCCCTAATCCACCTCACTAACCCTATAATAAATAGTATTAACCCCAAATCTGCCCTCCCTAACATCGCCGACACCTAACTTCAATTATTAACCCCTAATCTGCCGACCGGAGCTCACCGCTATTCTAATAAATGTATTAACCCCTAAAGCTAAGTCTAACCCTAACACTAACACCCCCCTAAGTTAAATATAATTTTAATCTAACGAAATTAATTAACTCTTATTAAATAAATTATTCCTATTTAAAGCTAAATACTTACCTGTAAAATAAATCCTAATATAGCTACAATATAAATTATAATTACACTAGTCCTAAAGCCCGTTGACACGGGCCGTGTTATTCCCATTATTATTCCCATTCTCTCTCCCATTCCCATTCTCTCTCCCATTCTCTCTCTCCCATTCTCTCCCATTCTCTCTCCCTCTCTCCCATTCCCTCTCTCCCATTCTCTCTCTCCCATTCTCTCTCTCCCATTCTCTCTCTCCCATTCTCTCTCTCTCTCTCTCTCTCTCTCTCTCTCTCTCTCTCTCTCTCTCTCTCTCTCTCTCTCTCTCTCTCTCTCTCTCTCTCTCTCTCTCTCTCTCTCTCTCTTCTTTTATAATATAGGATTGTAGCTATTTTAGGATTAATATTTACCCTATTCTAAATTACTACAGTTCAAAGCTCTTTTACCTTACCAGCCCTGAACAGGGCCCTTTGCGGGGCATGCCCCAAGAAGTTCAGCTCTTTTGCCTGTAAAAAAAAAACATACAATACCCCCCCCCCAACATTACAACCCACCACCCACATACCCCTAATCTAACCCAAACCCCCTTAAATAAACCTAACACTAAGCCCCTGAAGATCTTCCTACCTTATCTTCACCATACCAGGTTCACCGATCCGTCCTGAAGAGCTCCTCTGATGTCCTGATCCAAGCCCAAGCGGGGGGCTGAAGAGGTCCATGATCCGGCTGAAGTCTTCATCCAAGCGGGAGCTGAAGAGGTCCATGATCCGGATGAAGTCTTCATCCAAGCGGGAGCTGAAGAGGCAGCGCTTTGCGGTCGGCAGATTAGGGGTTAATTATTGTAGGTAGCTGGCGGCGACGTTGTGGGGGCAGATTAGGGGTTAATAAATATAATACAGGGGTCGGCGGTGTTAGGGGCAGCAGATTAGGGGTACATAAGTATAACGTAGGTGGCGGTCGGCAGATTAGGGGTTAAAAAAATTTAATAGAGTGGCGGCGATGTGGGGGGACCTCGGTTTAGGGGTACATAGGTAGTTTATGGGTGTTAGTGTACTTTAGAGTACAGTAGTTAAGAGCTTTATGAACCGGCGTTAGCCCAGAAAGCTCTTAACTACTGACTTTTTTCTGCGGCTGGAGTTTTGTCGTTAGAATTCTAACGCTTACTTCAGACACGACTCTAAATACCGGAGTTAGGAAGATCCCATTGAAAAGATAGGATACGCAAATGACGTAAGGGGATCTGCGGTATGGAAAAGTCGCGGCTGAAAAGTGAGCGTTAGACCCTTTTTTGAGTGACTCCAAATACCGGAGGTAGCCTAAAACCAGTGTTAGGAGCCTCTAACGCTGGTTTTCACGGCTACCGCCAAACTCCAAATCTAGGCCTAAGATTCACATAATATAAAGATATACATAATATCTTTATAAAATATACATGATATCTTTATAGATACAAAGATATAAGTTTGGAACAGTGTAACCTAACCACATTAATAAACTTCCATAGTTAAATCCTATTTGTGAATGGTAGCTAAAGTACCAAGCCAAAATTGGCCAGTATTAATCACCTTAAGATGATAGTAGTTGGTATTATTCATGATGTTTAAGTTCATGTTACCCAACTTAAAAGATATATTCCTTCAAGATCTTTAGTATAATAATAATAATATAATAATTGATGTATCAATAAATTTATATCCAAAGAGTCTATGACGATTTTTGGTCTTATCATATCATCTATATGTATAACATATCAGTTATATGTATAACATATCAGTCTATCTCTCGAATGACCACAGCTGACAATGTAGTAATAGCCAGTATTTCCAACAATGGTGCCCCACAAATTACCAGACCCATATAAATGCACAATGGCTAACCAAATACAATATTCTAAAAGTACTAAGTAAGGGTCATAATGACCAAGGATGGAATATCACTCCATAAGAGCAAAGATTCAACAGAACCAATCAATCATAGATCAAAAGCTGCAAGATCAACACATTCATTTAGACCATCCAGGGCTAAAGTGTGTAGTAACTTGTGTATCCAATAGGTTTCCCTATGGCACAGCCTAAGCATGGAATTATGGCTATTCCGAGGTATCTGTTCAATGGGTAGTATAGATGTTGTTTTCAGGCTAAACATATGAGCCTCCTTGTAAGAGTACCCACGAAATTGACCCACTTATGAGTACATTCTCATTTATTTTTATTTTCATAGGATGCACTAACACTGTTCACTGACAATATATATCTCAGAAAAATTTACATCACAGAGGGAATCTTCACATTTAGATTATACAAATAGTGATATTAGTATATCACAATCTGCACTGCACACTTATAGATATTTACTTATTAAATTTTATGATTAGGTATTTATAAAAGTTAGGGTATGGATAACACTATGATCATATAAGATTAGGGACCACTTATATTTAATGTAATTATCATTTTGTCACTTATTATTAGTTATATTAATTTACCATATATTAACATTATTATCTGAGTATCATGAGAGGGATCACTGTTAATACACTTAATATGTTCAATATACCATACTTATTCATTTTTATATTATCACCATTCATACATATAGAGTAGAGTTCTTCAAATACACTATATTTATTTATCACTATGCACTTCATTTTAGTATTAATAATTTAGTATTATATATCGCTTAATCAGCAAAATATCACTAATTGTTCTGCATTATTTTGTACCTGTAAGCTATAATATACATGTATATTTCTGTTATAGGCTATCATATTCTTTACATCATTAGGCTAGTATAACTGATGCTAAATGGTTGCCATGGTAATAGTATTCTGTTACATTTACCATTAGAACGTTATGATTTTAGGATCGAAGCAGCCTTTTTAATAATCTATATTTTTGGGATGACAAAACGTAGCCTAAAGTTACAATACTGTATGAGACATTGTAGCAACTTGATAGGAATTCTTACGCCTTTGACAGCACTATTACAGCTGATACAGACGCTGCACTTTGACACACCCCCTATGACGACACTTCATGTCCGTAACGGAGCCTAATCCAATGATAGCGGTATACGCAATTAAGTCATATACTCACATTGTGACATGCGCAATAGGAAAAAATCACACGCTAACTTCTAGGTCAATAGACGCCATTGATAGTATCCACACATCAAGTGCAGCATGAATTAGCATCGTAAGTTACATAGGAATTTCTATGTTTTTGAGAATGTGCTTCTCATTTGATAATGAATAAGACATCCTATTATTTATGGGGATATGCATAAGAGATCAAATCCGTAGGTTAAAAATAAAAATAACTAAATCCACAAAGGTGGAAGCTTGCCAACAAAGTATATGAAATTTCTTGAGAATGCTCAATATATATGAAATTATTGCATTTTTATATATTTATGAAATGATATTATGTTTTATGTATTATGATGAAAGTTCATTAATGTGTCACCAGGTTCACTATGTTTAGATAGGCTTGTTACATTGTTTGTTACATTAATTATTATTGATTCTCAATGAGCTAGCCATCTTTCAGCCACTCCCCCTACAAGTGTGGCCAATTAGTTTAACTCAATTGTTTGGTGTATATATAGCAAGTGTTTTTTGTCATTTTTTTATAAGCCTGATGAAACAGCTTGTTGCTGAGAAACGCGTCGCTTGATTTTATATATTTTAATGAAGTAAAGTTGATTATTTAAAAAAAAAAAACACTTGCTGTACTACTTTTTGGACCAATTGTTTTGGCCCATTGGAAATTTTGGAGTTTTGGTCTATGCTGCTTGCCTCATATAAGTCTGTTGGGTGACCATATTGATCCCTTCCTGCTCTATTGGCATCATTGGAGATGCTACAACATATGTGAGTATATATTGTACCACCCATAACATTTGCTCCATGGTTTAAACTGTACTAGGCCATATAGGCCCCTTTGTGTCTTTTTTGTATTTCATACTACAAAATATTCATTCCTTCCAAGAGGTCGGTCTGCTGGGTGACTGTTATAGATCCCAGACTGCTCCTACTGCACTATCTGGAGTGCTCTAATACACGCGAGTGTAATTTAACACACTACCATTATATATTTCCTTGGAACAAACAATATTGGGCCATGTGGCGCATCTGTCCTTTCTTCTAATTTTAGATTGTTGTCTTGGGATCCAGGCCGGGTCCTCTACAGATTGCTGCCAGTACCCACTACTTTCTTCTCATCAAGGGACTCTTTGCCCATTGTCTGATTGTTGCCAGCATCTTTTACCTTGTATATACAAGAGACTGATTTCTCACCTTAAACTGAGTGTAATTAATTCTATTAAGTGTTGGTGATATTGCATTTAATTTTATTGTGTTATACACTTTACCATTTACCATATTCATTGTGTTACCATATGTTGTTTTGTACTCATTAATTTTAGTTAGGAATAATCTTCCTAAAAAAATATTAATTTTCAGTTTATTGTATATACATTGAGGGCGCCCCCTATCTAGTAGAGTTGTATTAATTTGTTTTGTAATTTCCCCTATGGTTCTTGCACCCAGACCTGTCTGGGGTTAACTGCCTGTGACTCTGGGGACAGCACAGCTTCTTGTGAGTGCCAGTGAGCACCCAGGGCTGAGCATGTTGCAGGGTCATGGGATGTGTACCAGGTCCGGTCTAGGAGTACAGTCCCCTTCCGTGTTTTGTATATGACTGGGGTGATTACATAAGCCTGTGCACCCTTCACTTGTTCCCAGTTTGTTTGGATTGAGAGCTTGCATTTTGTGGCTGTTTTAGGGTCCCAGGTTTTTGGAAAGGGCCTTGACATGGTACCTGGGCTTGTCCCATTTGGCCAGATGCGGTAACTAAACTTTCCATTTTTGCTTTTAATCTTAGCTGAGAGCTTGCTAGTGAGTGCAGGGCTTTCTCTGTGTGTTATATATATATATATATATATATATATATATATACATACATATTTATACATACACATTCCGTTATCACTCACTAGCTCCATCGGAATGCCCCACCAGGCGAACAAGCTTTTGAGACAAGTGATAATTGATAACGGCCAGATTGGTGGTCTAATTCAGGGGTGCAATCTCCAAATACCTGGAATAGTAGTCGATCACAACCAGGTACTTCTTCCCATAAAGTTCGCACAAATCTGTGACTATCTTCTGCCACAGGCCTGCAGGCAGCAGGGTAGAAATTAAGGGCTCTCTTCTCTGAATAGGCCGGTGTTCCCGGCAAAAGGCACATTTTAACACGTGGCTTGCAATGTTGGTGCTGATCCCAGGCCACCATACCGCCGTAGCTGCCCTTTCTCTGCACTTTGTAATGTCCAAGTGGCCATCATGAATCCTGCTTAACATCTCCTGCCGCATGCTAACAGGAATAACAATGCGGTCTTGGAACAGCACTTAACCATCCAGCTCCATGAGCTGCGACCTCTCTGACTTATAAGAGCTCAAAGACATCCAGGCTGCCCGGCTCTCGGGCCAACCAATATAAATAGAGGTGTAACTAGAAAAATCTGGGCCCCGGTGCAAGAATTCATGAATGCCCCCCTCACCGGTACATTAGTTACAACACATTACTATATATATATATATATATATATATATATATATAACGCATAGAGGATTCACACTCTTAATGGGGCAGCCACCAGGGTGTCAGGATAGTCAAACTAAGTCTCCAGAGAGTGCATATATAAATAAATATAACTATATATATATATATATATATATATACACTAGAGACGCAACTCAAACTCACTATGTCCCAGGCCAAAGACTATGGCAGGGTCCCCTCTTTTGAACAGAACTTTTTTGGAAAGCACCATTAACACCCAGAATAATTCTTTATAAAACAGAGAATATATAAAGGTATTGATACATACATTAACATTTTCATTCTTATATTGTCACATTACAGCATATGAAAATAATGATGCAAAGGTACACATACACACACACGTACAAATATATACACACATATGCACGTGTATACATATAGACACAAACATATATATATATATATATATATATACACATACATATAAGCAAACATATACATACACACATCCATGCACACACAAACATATACACATACATGCACATACATATAAACGCAAACACACACATGCACATGAATACAAACACGCACATATACATACATATGCACAAACATATACACACACACAAATACATCCACACACACATGCCTGTACACACATAAACATACTTATGCAAAAACATAAACATACACACCCACAAATATACGCATATACACATACACTCACCCACACACACATACACACACATCTATAGATACATACACACATGCACACATACATATAAACATACTTATCAACACACATAAACCTACACACCAACAAATATACACATATACACATACACCATAAACACATATAAAAAACACACACATTCAGTTACCCTGTACTGATCTCAGGTTTCCTCTTTTCATAAGACATCTGACCTCAGATCATGGCAAGAGACAATCGGCTAGATTACGAGTTGCGTGTAAGGGTTAAAAAGCAGCGTTGAGAGGTCCCAACTCTGCTTTTTAACGCCTGCTGGTATTACGAGTCTTGAAATGACAGGCTCACCGCTCACTTTTTTAGCCAGACTCGGAAATACCGCAAATCCACTTACGTCAATTGCGTATCCTATATTTTCAATGGGACTTGCATAGCGCCGGTATTACGAGTCTAACCAAAAGTGAGCGGTAGACCCTCTCCTGTCAAGACTGGTACCGCATTTAAAAGTCAGTAGTTAAGAGTTTTATGGTACAACGCCGTAGCATAAAACTCTTAACTAAAGTGCTTAAAAGTACACTAACACCCATAAACTACCTATTAACCCCTAAACCGAGGCCCCCCCACATCGCAAACACTAAAATACATTTTTTAACCCCTAATCTACCGAACCGGACATCGCCACTACTATAATAAATATATTAACCCCTAAATCGCCACACTCCCGCATCACAAACACTAGTTAAATTATTAAAATTAACCCCTAATCTGCCTGCCCTAACATCGCCGACACCTACCTACATTTATTAACCCCTAATCTGCCGCCCCCAACGTCTCTGCCACTATAATAAAGTTATTAACCCCTAAACCTAAGTCTAACCCTAAACCTAACACCCCCTAACTGAAATATAATTTTAATAAATCTAAATAAAATTACTATCATTAACTAAATTATTCCTATTTAAAACTAAATACTTACCTGTAAAATAAACCCTAAGATAGCTACAATATAACTAATAATTACATTGTATCTAGTTTAGGGTTTATTTTTATTTTACAGGCAACTTTGTATTTATTTTAACTAGGTTCAATAGTTATTAAATAGTTATCAGCCAATAGAATGTGAGCTCAATCCTATTGGCTGATTGCATCAGCCAATAGGATTTTTTCTACCTTAATTCCGATTGGCTGATAGAATTCTATCAGCCAATCGGAATTGAAGGGACGCCATCTTGGATGACGTCATTTAAAGGAACCTTCATTCTTCAGTTGGACATCGTTTGAAGAGGATGCTCTGCGTCGGATGTCTTGAAGATGGAGCCGATCCGCGCCGGATGGATGAAGATAGAAGACTTCTGCCCGTCTGGAGGACCTCTTCTTCCCGGCTTGGATGAAGACTTCTGCCCGTCTGGAGGACCACTTCGCCCGGCTTCGTTGAGGACTTCGGCCCGGTTGGGTGAAGACCTCTCAAGGTAGGGTGATCTTCAAGGGGTAAGTGTTAGGTTTTATTAAAGGGGTATTGGGTGGGTTTTAGAGTAGGGTTGGGTGTGTGGGTTTTAAGGTTGGGGGAGTATTGTACGTTTTTTTACAGGTAAAAGAGCTGATTACTTTGGGGCAATGCCCCGCAAAAGGCCCTTTTAAGGGCTATTTGTAATTTAGTATAGGGTAGGGCTTTTTATTATTTTGGGGGGCTTTTTTTATTTTATTAGGGGGATTAGATTAAAAAACTTGTAATTATTTTATTATTTTCTGTAATTTAGTGTTTTGTTTTTTTCATACTTTAGATAATTGTATTTAATTGTATTTAGTTTAGGGAATTAATTTAATTATAGTGTAGTGTTAGGTGTAATTGTAACTTAGGTTAGGTTTTATTTTACAGGTAAATTTGTCTTTATTTTAACTAGGTAGTTATTAAATAGTTAATAACTATTTAATAACTATTGTACCTAGTTAAAATAAATACAAAGTTGCCTGTAAAATAAAAATAAATCCTAAGGTAGCTACAATGTAACTATTAGTTATAGTGTAGCTATCTTAGGGTTTATTTTATAGGTAAGTATTTAGTTTTAAATAGGAATAATTTAGTTAATTGTAGATATTTTATTTAGATTTGTTTAAATTATATTTAAGTTAGGGGGGGTTAGGGTTAGACTTAGGTTTAGGGGTTAAGAACTTTAATATAGTGGCGGCGATGTTGGGGACGGCAGATTAGGGGTTAATAAGTGTAGGTAGGTGGCGGCGACATTGGGGGCGGCAGATTAGGGGTTAATAAATATAATGTAGGTGTCAGTGATATTGGGGGTAGCAGATTAGGGGTTAATAAGTATAATGTAGGTGGCCGCGGTGTCCGGAGCGGCAGATTAGGGGTTAATAATATAATGTAGGTGTCGGTGATGTCGGGGCGGCAGATTAGGGGTTAATAAGTATAATATTAGGGGTGTTTAGACTCGGGGTTCATGTTAGGGTGTTAGGTGTAGACATAAAATGTATTTCCCCATAGGAATCAATGGGGCTGTGTTAAGAGCTGAACGCTGCTTTTTTGCAGGTGTTAGGTTTTTTTTCAGCCGGCTCTCCCCCATTGATTCCTATGGGGAAATCGTGCACGAGCACGTTTTGCCAGCTCACCGCTACCGTAAGCAGCGCTGGTATTGAGGTGAGATGTGGAGCAAAATTTTGCTCTACGCTCACTTTTCTGCGGCTATCGCCGGGTTTCTAAAAACCCGTAATACCAGCGTTGTCTGCAAGTGAGCGGTGAGGGAAAACTGCTCGTTAGCACCGCATCCCTGTTACCGCAAAACTCGTAATCTAGGTGATTATGTTAAAGGGAAAAAAAAACAATAGTATTATGAGATGGGCTCACTCACATACTCACTGGTTTCAGGCTAGCAAACAAGAGGGAGTAACTGCACAGCCTAGCAAACTAACTAGAGCACTTGCCTCAGCTAACTGCTAGATTTCTGGATAGAGCTTTCTTTTTTGTTTCCTACTTTTTTTTACAGAAAAGCCAAAGTTTAGCAACCTCTAAAGGCGAAGAAAAGAACTGTGGCCCCATAAATAAGCAACTATAAAATAGTTGTGTGCTGGAATAGTGGCAGGGCCCCTTAAAGGAAGGGCCCAGTCGCAATGGCGAACCCTGTGACCCTGTAGGTACACTCCTGATTTATAGTTAGTACCAGGGCCAGACTGGGAAATCAGACCAGCCCTGGAAATTTTTGAAGACTAGCCCTGGTCCCAGCCTCCACACCCCCAGCCATCCTACACCGTCCTAGCCTCCCCACCCCCTTACCTTGCCTGCCAACCTAGTTGTTCTAAAGGGCCACACAGGCCCCCACACCCTTGCAGGGGTGGAGCAGCCTTGAATAAATGCACACAAGGCTCACTCCACAACCTCCCTGCCTAAAGGATGTGGCCTTGTGGCGCTGTCAGCCCACTGGGAAAACTCTCAGTATCCACCCGTGCTAACCTAAGTGCGCCACTTGTAATCTAGCCCATGTCAGTAAAATACCATCAGGGTGTCAGCTCTAATGTTCTGTGTGTTCTCTCTATAAGTTGATTTCTTTATTATTTGTTGTTCTTATATTTCCAAAGATTTGCTGCATTTGTAATTAGTAAAACTGGATTTTAAAATAAATTCCTGAAAACAGCCCCTGTTTTTTATCAAATCTAATGACATTTAGGTGCTGCAGTCAGGGTACTTAGGTTAAGAAACACTGATCTACATGACAGAGACATGTACTGCATCCTACATTTATACTGATCTGCATGATACAGAACTGTGCTTTTGAGTGTGTAAACTCATCTGGCCAGTATACATATATCTCTCTGCAATGAGCCATGGCAGAATTCAGCATGCAGCTCTAGAGGAGTTTGCTTCCCCTCCCATCTTACTAATCTAGGCGTTTTGCCAGCTCCGATAAACACACACACTCACACACATATACACATCTGTGATACTCGGAGACACATCTCCCTCCCCTCTCAGTCTCTCACTCCCTCTGCCTGCTCATTTGCAATGCAAGGCTCACTTATCACTGGGTCTCTTAGGCTGGAGATGTGTGTCTGCGGTGCACATCACCCAGCTTGCTGCATGCTGCAGGGAGGAGGCTCTGTCTGATGCTGCCCTGTGCCCTGTCTCTTCCTGCCCAGCTGAATAAGGGTGCAATCCCTGGCACAGTGTCTGGATGGAACCCCAGCAAGGGCCTGGTATCTCAGGTGAGCCTTATGTGTACAGGGGGAATGATGCAAAGGCAAGATACCACACTCGGAGAAAAATAAGTTATACAAGTGTATCTTTTTCTTTAGAGTGTGACAAATTTGCATTGATGCTCTAACTTTAAATGATCACACTTTGCAGAGCAGTGCTGCATTACTAACATGGTAACTGTGTCACTGTTTATAAGGATATCAATGCCCTGAAAAGCAGAACTAAACCCACTTATATATCTTTAATCCTTTTGGCAAAAAGATCATGACTTCACTCTTACAGAGGTCATTTTTATTTATTTATTTATATTTTTTGTACAATTTATTATATAATTGTGGGACATTTTAATAATTAAATTGTAGCTATTTCTTTTTACAACTTTGCCGGTAATTTCTTTGCAGCTTTATTAATTTATTTATAAATAAAGGACACTTAAAATCGGTTACATTTAAAATGACAGACTCTGCAAATGTATTGTTACTATAGACTCATTGTGCAGCAATCTTAACCTAGGCCCAGAAAGTTTGTGTCACTAAACTAATAATACATAAAATAAATATATATATACAATTCTGTCAAATAATGTTACACAATGTAAATGCTCTGATACATATATGTGATAAATCCTGTATGTTATTTATTTGGGGTAGGTACACTAATGAGTATGAAACAACAGAAAAGAAAAAAAACAATGTTCTAGAAAAATAAAATGAAATGATAATAAAAAAACAACAACAAAAAAACACCCTTGTGGTTTTAAATACCAGTCCTCAGTTCATTCTAAATTGACAAAATCAAACCAAATTCCCAGAGGGATAATTAAATGTAAAGTTTGTACTATAGTGCATTTATGCTGACTATGAAAGATTGATAGACCATTTCTGCTGACATGCAGTACAAGCATATATCAATGCCTTTGCGGAAATAAAGCACTATTCTGAAAAAAACATATAATAAGTAAGTATATCTACTATAAACCGATTGTCAATAATAATTATTCAAAATTATTCAATATTGAAAAAGTGATAAGAAAAAAACCCTGATGGATATAACTTAGTGTAACAATGATTAAAAACTGCAGTAAAATTGCTTCACAGCACCAGGTTATTAAAACTGTCTATAGCTCAGTGCAAGACGTATTATGGTGCAAAATGTATGTTAGCAGGCCTGGTGCTAAGCATATCTGCTGAATACTCTAATAACTTGACAAAACGTGCAGTGATGTTTGCTGTGATTGACAGGTGACCCCTGGAGATTGTATGTAGTGTCAGATATAGAAAAAGTGACATGCAGATTTAAAAAAAAAAAAATCCCCAGTGTGCAAAGCTTTGTAAGATTTCCTATTAATCCCTGGAGCACAGTCATCAGCTGTAGCTGGGGAGGAGATTTAGAGGAGAAGGAATAGTGTACAAAAGACAGTAGCTGCAACTCGTTTTACTCTAATTACTTTATGTCAATGAAATGACCCCAAATTATCACACAGTTTCTTGGCATTAGTATTCAAAATGTGCATATGGCTGATACCCACACTTCACCAAGGAGCAACATCTGTCTTCTTTCTAAGGAGGAGGAGGGGAAATCTGAGGATGTCAGGGGCAACTAAGCTAGCTCACCTGAGAATAGTTTGAGACACACCTAGAGATTTATTGGAAGAGATATCAAATTCCTAAGGGATGAGCAAAATACAACAACAACTTCAGCATGACAATTGCATTTGCTATAGATATAAAGGAGGTGGCAACTGGAGACACTCAAGTCAAAATTAAACTGTCATGATTCAGATAGAACAGCAATTTTAAACAATTTTCCAATTTATTTCTGTTAACAAAAGGTGCACAGTATTTTATATTTAAACACAAAGGGTATAACCCAATAGGGGGCGCTAGTATGAATAATATACAATATATATGTGTGCCTACGTGGTAATATATAAATATTTCAGACCATTAATCGGCAGATTACTGGTATGGCATAGATACAATACTGGTGTGTGTGAGCACACTACTATATACCACAGTCCTGGATCAAAGGTGGAAAACAAAAGACAGTAAGTCCAAGGAAGTCCAATATGGTACAGGTATCTGTCTTCTATGAAGGCAGCACTCGATCTTCACCCTCCAAAGGTTAATAAATCTAAAATCAAACACAAGGAAAGAGGCGCCGTATGTGTGAATCTGAAACAGCCAACATCACATATAAAACATGTGCAGGGTACTCACAATCTGGAAAGGCACTCTGGTGTGCCTATAGGAGCGGGCTGGTATTCACAGCACACCAGCTGGCTGATCTGGCAATCCCTGGTATCCAAGGTAGAAGATTCTGTGTCTAGACTGATGGTGTATGATGTGTCCAGCAATATGGAAGCAGGAGCTAGGTGCAAAACAAAGGCACACCACTGTGTGAATCTGCAAGTGTATACTGGTAAATTTGCAATCTGTGCAGGGTACTCACATACTGTGGCGGCACTCAGTTGTGCCAATAGAGGCAGGCTGGCTTTCTCAGCAACCCAGCTGGCTGTACAGGGAATGATGCAGGAAGATCCACAGCATTCAGAATGAACAGGTAGCTCAGGAATAATCAATTGCAATGAGGTTTATATGATTAAAAAAGATTTAATAAAATTATCAACAGTTAAAAATACATATATCCCTCATATACAATAAGTAAAAATCATGCAACGCGTTTCTCGGTATAAACCGTTTCTTCAGGCATGTATTCTATCTCTGCATGTACGTCTTATAAAGATCTGAGCTACCTGTACTGCCCCTCCCTTCCTACCAAAAAGGACCAATCATAGAAGCCCTTTGTTTAATTGCCCATTATTTGATGCACCTGCACACTTCTCATCCCTTATCCTGATAGGTTTATTGGGCTTGTACAAGTGTTATGGTCACTAGAAGGAAAAGTACTATAAATGTTTATTACAAATAAACCCAATTATAGATCATGATATCGTGACTGTATGTTTAATGATATTACATATACAATCCCCAGATGATGTGATACCTCATTGAATCTGATATTAGCCTCAAAGAGTAAAAAACACATATTCGTACCTGTCTGCTGATGCTTGTCATCGTGCGTAACTGAAATATAATAATATGTACAATAAGCCGCATTTCCCTAATAGTTTTTCTATGTCTCACTGTATGTTTTCATAACTGTTAGCCTAATTTAACCATTTTGTGTTATGTGGAGAACCGCCACCCCGGATTATAACAAATAAGCGATCTCCTGTAATTGTTTGGCGTCTGACGTAAGCGCACGCCATAGGCTGATCGGCTCCAGCTTTCGGACCAATCCTGGATGTTAGCCGCTGCACACCCCCACTATAGTGTATCAGCCGATTTTCAGATTCGTAACAATGAATCGAAGCACTCAGTTGGTGTCCCCAGTACACACAACACGCTGCACGCATTATCAGCGCCTGCCCATGTAACAATCAGATTCTAAGACTAAATGCTGCTCCCGCACAAGTACCGACAGAGGGGATGTCTCTCCCATCCGCGGTCAAACTACAAAAGGACACGCCTCTCCATTACGTCACGGAGCTGTCAAAAAACTACCGTGAGCCCTCCCATATATGAATGCACTCGATCAAATGTGGCATCCATCGACAACAAGAGAGACACTCATAAAGATATGTACACATATTTCGCTACACGAGTCCACAAGTGTATCTCCTCCCGGTGTCCCAATATCTGGGCTCCAATCCAAAGCGGGACATAAGGAGACCCCCTGGGCGTGAACAGGACCACCATATTAGGTGGTCTATGCCGATAGTCAATGTACTCTCAGCTCACTATTATTTGTAATAAATGTTCATAACATGTGTGAAAATCTAATAGAATTAGAACTACTAACTAGCCTGTGTTGTATTGTGTAACAACATTTGCTAACAATATAAAATGTACTGTGTGTAAAAAATTGCTAACCTATTGATAACCTTAATCATAAAGATATAATTTCCTATCATTCCTCTATCCCTCAACACTCCTAACCCTACCAGTGCCATTAAAGTGTTACTGAAATGGTCATTAATCAGAAAACTATATGCATATGACCATAATAAACAGTACTCACATATTGTGATCCATAGACAGTGCTCACATATTGTGATCCATAATTGTAAGTATATATAATCTCATACCCTACTCCTCCTACTTGGACAGTGCTAACCATACTAGTGCTAATAATTAAAGTGATACTCAGATTGTCATAAGACCTTATCGATAATTGTCATGTAAAAGATGACATAGTGATACAATATAAATAAACACATACTTTTAACCTATCCCATATTGGCAATAAATTATATATCATATAAAAACAATAAGAGAGGCATCCTGATCATATTTGACCGACATGATCCTCAAAAATAGAAATGAAAATAAAATTAAAGTGGTACCTAAAACATTCATCAGCAATAGCTGTGGTAGTGAAAACTAAGATTTTTCATAGTGGTGTATACTAAATCTAAAGTGATCTATAAAGAGAAAGCTTGTGAGTTAAATGGGTGTGACGGAATCTGTGTGACATACTATTCTCATTGTTTATCCCCAATTAATGATATGTTGTATATGGGTGTAGCCCTATATAGCTACATAAATCAATATATTTAAATATGTGTATATAGAGAAGTGAGCAAGTATCAACATAGGATTAAACTCCGGTTCACAAAGATATGCACAATATCATACAAAGCTCGCAGTATCTATCACTTCATTTAGACCTAATGGGAACAACGTTTTGATCCTATAGATCCAGTAGGTCTCTCTCTGTCTGAGTCGTGAAAACCTATTATATGTGCGGCTAGGTGGAATGCTTTCTAATGGGGTGATTTTAAATCTACATCTCCCTGCGGTGTGTTCCTGGCAAACATGCCTAGGTACACTATGTTTCATTAATTTGTTTTTAATATTTCTAAGGTGTTCGCTCCACCTGATTCTTATTTTTCTGCAGGTTCTTCCAATATATTGGACCCCACATTCGCAGGTAAGTACATATATCACATATGAAGAATCACAAGTTATTCTAGAGGTTATCTGATGTTGTTCTCCCGTTGTGAACGATTTTACATTCAAAGCTTTATGGGTAATATACTCACACATAAAGCAACGGGTCTTACCACACCTAAAACTGCCCTTAAGTAGATGTCGAGTGGCCGTCACTTCAGATTTCTTTGAGGTATTTTTCTGCGTTATACGTTTGGATAACATAACCACTTTACTGGGTGCTAGTTTTTGTTTTAGGGTGGGTGCCCTTCGATATACAATTTTAGGTCGTCCCGGTAATGTCTTTTTCAAAACAGGGTCTCTCATAAGGAGTGGCCAATGTTTTTCTAAGATTTTCCCTATAGCTTTATAATTAGAGTTGTATTGGGTCACAAAAAGAGGGATCTCCTTCAATGAGTCCCCTTGTTTTTTCTCATCATTGTTTTTTGTTGACAACAACAATTTAGTACGATTGAGTTCTCTGGCCCTTTCGTAGCTATTAGTTACCAGTTGTAATGGGTAGCCTTTCTCTAAAAATCTAGACTTAAGTGTTTGGGATTGTTCATCATACTTGTCAATGGAGGAGCAATTACGTCTTATTCTACAAAACTGGCTAAAAGGGATATTTTTCTTCCAGTTTAGTAAGTGGTTGCTGCCAAAGTGTAAGAAATTGTTGCAGTCAACTTGTTTGAAATAAGTTGCAGTGCAAACATTACCCTCAGTGTCCCATGTGAGGCTTAAATCCAAAAATTCTATTGTAGATTGCTGAATGTTGGAGGTAAAGCCAATACCCATGTTATTATTGTTAAGATGTACTACAAATTCTTTCGCCTCAGCAATGGAGCCATCAAAAATAAACAAGAGATCGTCTATGTACCGGCCGTAGAACACCAGATTGCCCCACCAATTAGAGTCATATATATACAGCTTTTCAAAATGGCCCATAAACAGATTAGCAAAACTGGGGGCAAATCTGGTGCCCATGGCCGTACCCTTGATCTGTAAATAAAATTCGTCTTGAAACTGAAAATAATTATGATGTAAAATAAAATCAATCAGTGTAAGTAAATATTCCTTTTGTGTTTTGGGCATATAGATGTCTCCTTCTAGATATAGACTAGTGGTGAATAACCCTATCTCATGCGTGATGTTGGAATATAAAGATCCTACATCACACGACACCCATAGGATGTTGGTCTTCCTATTAAGTTTGATCTGTGATAACTTATCCAATAGATCTTTGGTGTCTTTGGATAAGGGTTATTCACCACTAGTCTATATCTAGAAGGAGACATCTATATGCCCAAAACACAAAAGGAATATTTACTTACACTGATTGATTTTATTTTACATCATAATTATTTTCAGTTTCAAGACGAATTTTATTTACAGATCAAGGGTACGGCCATGGGCACCAGATTTGCCCCCAGTTTTGCTAATCTGTTTATGGGCCATTTTGAAAAGCTGTATATATATGACTCTAATTGGTGGGGCAATCTGGTGTTCTACGGCCGGTACATAGACGATCTCTTGTTTATTTTTGATGGCTCCATTGCTGAGGCGAAAGAATTTGTAGTACATCTTAACAATAATAACATGGGTATTGGCTTTACCTCCAACATTCAGCAATCTACAATAGAATTTTTGGATTTAAGCCTCACATGGGACACTGAGGGTAATGTTTGCACTGCAACTTATTTCAAACAAGTTGACTGCAACAATTTCTTACACTTTGGCAGCAACCACTTACTAAACTGGAAGAAAAATATCCCTTTTAGCCAGTTTTGTAGAATAAGACGTAATTGCTCCTCCATTGACAAGTATGATGAACAATCCCAAACACTTAAGTCTAGATTTTTAGAGAAAGGCTACCCATTACAACTGGTAACTAATAGCTACGAAAGGGCCAGAGAACTCAATCGTACTAAATTGTTGTTGTCAACAAAAAACAATGATGAGAAAAAACAAGGGGACTCATTGAAGGAGATCCCTCTTTTTGTGACCCAATACAACTCTAATTATAAAGCTATAGGGAAAATCTTAGAAAAACATTGGCCACTCCTTATGAGAGACCCTGTTTTGAAAAAGACATTACCGGGACGACCTAAAATTGTATATCGAAGGGCACCCACCCTAAAACAAAAACTAGCACCCAGTAAAGTGGTTATGTTATCCAAACGTATAACGCAGAAAAATACCTCAAAGAAATCTGAAGTGACGGCCACTCGACATCTACTTAAGGGCAGTTTTAGGTGTGGTAAGACCCGTTGCTTTATGTGTGAGTATATTACCCATAAAGCTTTGAATGTAAAATCGTTCACAACGGGAGAACAACATCAGATAACCTCTAGAATAACTTGTGATTCTTCATATGTGATATATGTACTTACCTGCGAATGTGGGGTCCAATATATTGGAAGAACCTGCAGAAAAATAAGAATCAGGTGGAGCGAACACCTTAGAAATATTAAAAACAAATTAATGAAACATAGTGTACCTAGGCATGTTTGCCAGGAACACACCGCAGGGAGATGTAGATTTAAAATCACCCCATTAGAAAGCATTCCACCTAGCCGCACATATAATAGGTTTTCACGACTCAGACAGAGAGAGACCTACTGGATCTATAGGATCAAAAGGTTGTTCCCATTAGGTCTAAATGAAGTGATAGATACTGCGAGCTTTGTATGATATTGTGCATATCTTTGTGAACCGGAGTTTAATCCTATGTTGATACTTGCTCACTTCTCTATATACACATATTTAAATATATTGATTTATGTAGCTATATAGGGCTACACCCATATACAACATATCATTAATTGGGGATAAACAATGAGAATAGTATGTCACACAGATTCCGTCACACCCATTTAACTCACAAGCTTTCTCTTTATAGATCACTTTAGATTTAGTATACACCACTATGAAAAATCTTAGTTTTCACTACCACAGCTATTGCTGATGAATGTTTTAGGTACCACTTTAATTTTATTTTCATTTCTATTTTTGAGGATCATGTCGGTCAAATATGATCAGGATGCCTCTCTTATTGTTTTTATATGATATATAATTTATTGCCAATATGGGATAGGTTAAAAGTATGTGTTTATTTATATTGTATCACTATGTCATCTTTTACATGACAATTATCGATAAGGTCTTATGACAATCTGAGTATCACTTTAATTATTAGCACTAGTATGGTTAGCACTGTCCAAGTAGGAGGAGTAGGGTATGAGATTATATATACTTACAATTATGGATCACAATATGTGAGCACTGTCTATGGATCACAATATGTGAGTACTGTTTATTATGGTCATATGCATATAGTTTTCTGATTAATGACCATTTCAGTAACACTTTAATGGCACTGGTAGGGTTAGGAGTGTTGAGGGATAGAGGAATGATAGGAAATTATATCTTTATGATTAAGGTTATCAATAGGTTAGCAATTTTTTACACACAGTACATTTTATATTGTTAGCAAATGTTGTTACACAATACAACACAGGCTAGTTAGTAGTTCTAATTCTATTAGATTTTCACACATGTTATGAACATTTATTACAAATAATAGTGAGCTGAGAGTACATTGACTATCGGCATAGACCACCTAATATGGTGGTCCTGTTCACGCCCAGGGGGTCTCCTTATGTCCCGCTTTGGATTGGAGCCCAGATATTGGGACACCGGGAGGAGATACACTTGTGGACTCGTGTAGCGAAATATGTGTACATATCTTTATGAGTGTCTCTCTTGTTGTCGATGGATGCCACATTTGATCGAGTGCATTCATATATGGGAGGGCTCACGGTAGTTTTTTGACAGCTCCGTGACGTAATGGAGAGGCGTGTCCTTTTGTAGTTTGACCGCGGATGGGAGAGACATCCCCTCTGTCGGTACTTGTGCGGGAGCAGCATTTAGTCTTAGAATCTGATTGTTACATGGGCAGGCACTGATAATGCGTGCAGCGTGTTGTGTGTACTGGGGACACCAACTGAGTGCTTCGATTCATTGTTACGAATCTGAAAATCGGCTGATACACTATAGTGGGGGTGTGCAGCGGCTAACATCCAGGATTGGTCCGAAAGCTGGAGCCGATCAGCCTATGGCGTGCGCTTACGTCAGACGCCAAACAATTACAGGAGATCGCTTATTTGTCATAATCCGGGTGGCGGTTCTCCACATAACACAAAATGGTTAAATTAGGCTAACAGTTATGAAAACATACAGTGAGACATAGAAAAACTATTAGGGAAATGCGGCTTATTGTACATATTATTATATTTCAGTTACGCACGATGACAAGCATCAGCAGACAGGTACGAATATGTGTTTTTTACTCTTTGAGGCTAATATCAGATTCAATGAGGTATCACATCATCTGGGGATTGTATATGTAATATCATTAAACATACAGTCACGATATCATGATCTATAATTGGGTTTATTTGTAATAAACATTTATAGTACTTTTCCTTCTAGTGACCATAACACTTGTACAAGCCCAATAAACCTATCAGGATAAGGGATGAGAAGTGTGCAGGTGCATCAAATAATGGGCAATTAAACAAAGGGCTTCTATGATTGGTCCTTTTTGGTAGGAAGGGAGGGGCAGTACAGGTAGCTCAGATCTTTATAAGACGTACATGCAGAGATAGAATACATGCCTGAAGAAACGGTTTATACCGAGAAACGCGCTGCATGATTTTTACTTATTGTATATGAGGGATATATGTATTTTTAACTGTTGATAATTTTATTAAATCTTTTTTAATCATATAAACCTCATTGCAATTGATTATTCCTGAGCTACCTGTTCATTCTGAATGCTGTGGATCTTCCTGCATCATTCCCTGTACAGCCAGCTGGGTTGCTGAGAAAGCCAGCCTGCCTCTATTGGCACAACTGAGTGCCGCCACAGTATGTGAGTACCCTGCACAGATTGCAAATTTACCAGTATACACTTGCAGATTCACACAGTGGTGTGCCTTTGTTTTGCACCTAGCTCCTGCTTCCATATTGCTGGACACATCATACACCATCAGTCTAGACACAGAATCTTCTACCTTGGATACCAGGGATTGCCAGATCAGCCAGCTGGTGTGCTGTGAATACCAGCCCGCTCCTATAGGCACACCAGAGTGCCTTTCCAGATTGTGAGTACCCTGCACATGTTTTATATGTGATGTTGGCTGTTTCAGATTCACACATACGGCGCCTCTTTCCTTGTGTTTGATTTTGTATTTTATATTTACACTTTTTGAGTCACCAGCTCCTACTGAGCATGTGCAAGAATTCACAGAATATAAATATATGCATTTGTGATTGGCTGATGGCTGTCACATGATGCAGTGGGAGTGGAAATATACATAAAAAATCTACTTATTTGAAGTTCAAACTAAGTACTGTTGCATTGTCTTTTTATTGTGCATGTGTTGTTTATGCAAATCTACTGTATTTACTGGTCTTTTAATGGTGGAGCTTGGTTGCACATTATTATTATTAATAAAACACACTTGATACAAAGAACCAGCATACTATATTAGACAAGGGCACAATAAAAATATGGAACAGGTATATAGTGAAGTGACAGGTACTTCTTGTGAATTTCTAACCATGCCCTTCCAGGGATCACAGTCCTGCCAATAACAATACTACCAAAAGGGGTGGGGACAAGAGGAGCAAATTCTGCCCCCTAGAATATTGCTCTTGATATCCAAGCATGAGCGCCCACTTTAGTCACTTTATTGATGCCAATGAGCCATCACTTTTATAACAATATGCAGCTCAACAGGCAGCTCTCTAGATTACACTGCAGGTACCTGAAGGAGAGTTGCCGCACATGTGCAGACATAGATATCAGCAACGGAATGTAGTGAAAGACAGATTTCAACATAGCAGCACCCATGACTAGAGGGAGGCACCACCTTCTGCTATGCATCTTCCACAACTTTGTGCCCAATTGTTTTGACCTGTAGTGCTTTAATTAGTGCTTATTAAAGATCAAATAAACCTGCCATTTTGTACCAAAACTCACATATAGACATATTTAGACATGTAGTTGTATATATATATATATACATACACATTATAGCCCTTTGCAGTCAAACACCTTGTCATATACCAGATTATTTTGAACCCCTGTTGTTTAACACATTACCCTCTACGCGAGGTCTTCAGTCACGCTAACCAGAAGAGCGTAAAATGCGATTGCGCTCTTGTGATTGTGTTTACTTTCAACTTGTAATACAAACGCTATTTCCAACTTGCCCAAAAAGCCGAAAAGAGATGATATCGCTTGCGTTCAACAGATAGCGCGCCACTTGTAGTTTAGCCTGAATGGCAATAATAGGAGTGGTGCCTAAGAGCTCAACCTCCTGAGTCTCTGATACCCAGCCACAAATATTGTGAGGTATGTAAGAGCAAATGGTAAATTAAGATTTCCCTGTTATGTAATGCCACCCCAACCACCTAGCTACACCTAAACAATTTTGGACAGAGTCCATTTGTGGAGCTACAATTTGAGTTGAAATAGTATAATATCTTTATTCAGTCACACTCCAGGTGAAGTATAGGAGATTTGGTATTCATCAGCAGTCTATATTTATAAGGCCTTTAGATTATTATTATTTTTTTTTTTTTAGGACTCTTGGGCCCCTCAATAAAGACTGGGCCCAGGGCAACTGCCCCTTTTGCCCTGTGTTAAAGACGGTCCTGATTAGAATATCTAAAGAATGAAGCAAATTACATAATAGAAGTAAATTGGAATGTTGTTTAAAATTGGATTCTCTATCTGAATCATGAAAGAACATTTTTGGGTTTCATGTCCCTCACAGTTCATTGCAGAGTGATAGATTTCACATCTCTCTGGGATTCTAGCACATGTTTTACCCCTAGCCTGCAGTACTAGCACACTGGTACCCAGGTAACAATGCAGTAGTTGCATTGTGGCAGCCACAATAAATAAGCAGTATACCAGAGATTTTCCTAGTGCCTACACTACGTTGTTATAACCAATCAAAATGGAAGGCCATAATATAGATTAAGATGAGTAGAGCAGTGTTTTTCAACTAGTGTGCCGTGAGAGATCCTCAGGTGTGCCGTGGTAAACTGACAACAGTGTGACATATTTTTTAAATTTTACTTGTTTTGATGTGACAGGCTCATCAGGCAGACAGGCAGGCATCATTTACAGCCATGACATATTGACATTCATTCACAGACAATCATTATGATTCTTTGTGAATGAATGTCAATATGTCATGTATAGTTTGTAGGCATGGCATGACAGCAGAGTACAGTATGTATGTGTGTGTGTATATAGTATGTGTGTATATATATATATATATATATATATATATATATATATATATATATATATATATATATATAAATATATACTGGATTTTTAATGTAAAAAAGTGTGCCACAGCAAAAAAAAGGTTGAAAATCACTGGAGTAGAGGAAGCAAAATACTCACTGTGTCATTGCCATTGTCTAAACCCAGGCCTGCATTTATAATTTATTATGCCTTTTCTGAAATCCTATGCATACCATCCTAAAATAGATGGAGTATTCCTTAAAGGGACATTCTAAAGTAAACATTGTATTCTGTAATTTATTAGAGCAGGTCATTTTCTCTTACAGATTGTATCTCACTATGGCTTAGTTTCCATTGCTGTTGTAAATTGTTTAAAGTGATGGTAACATGAAGCATCTCCATAGACTTTAAAGGTGATACTTGTTACTAGCATCAGTTTACAATAACAATCAAAACTAGGCTTATATGTTTAACCACCGTAAAGGGTTACAAGGAAAATATACTTAGACAAGCAGCTAAAAGTTAAAGGGACATAAAACCCAAACCTTTTCACACATGATTTAGGTGGAGCATACAATTTTAATGAGCTTTACAATTTACTTTGATTATCTAATTTGTTACATTCTCTTGGTATCCTTTGTTGAAAAGCATACCTAGGTATGCTCAGGAGCTGCTGATTGGTGGCTGCACATATATGCCTCATGTTATTAGCTCACACATGTGCATTGCACAAAGGATAACAAGAGAATAAAGCAAATTGGATAATAGAAGTAAATTAGAACGTTTTTAAAATGTTATTCTTTTTTCGGAATCACAAAAGAAAAACTGTGGATATTATGTCCCTTTAATTTTATTTAAAGATGCTGTAGGAATAGCTTTTCAAATTGGCTTGGTTCTCTCCTCACAACACTGATGGGTTGGATTGGTGTTCAAATTATCATTTTAGGTGGTAAAAGTAGCTGTATCAAATGAAAAATAAAGGTAAAGGAGCTATTTGAAATTAAATACAATCCAGCAGGTAAAATAGATTATTGGGAACACATTAAAGGAGAGGAAATTGTACATTGGCCCTTTAAACACATACGGCTAGATTACGAGTTTTGTCGGTAAGGCTGTGTGGGGCTAACGAGCAGTTTATGCTCACCGCTCACCTACAGACAATGCTGGTATTACGTTTTTGTTTTTTTTAAACCCGGCGTTAGCGCAGAAAAGTGAGCGTTGAGCAAAATTTTGCTCAACATCTCACCTCAATACCAGCGCTGCTTACGGTATCGGTGAGCTGGCTAAACGTGCTCGTGCACAATTTCCCCATAGGAATCAATGGGGCAGAGCTGGCTGAAAAAAAACCTAACACCTGCAAAAAAGCAGCGTTCAGCTCCTAACGCAGCCCCATTGATTCCTATGGGGAAATACTTTTATGTCTACACCTAACACCCTAAAATGAACCCCTAATCTTACACTTATTAACCCCTAATCTGCCGCCCCCGACATTGCAGACACCTACATTATATTATTAACCCCTAATCTGCTGCTCCGGACACCGCCTCAACCTACATTATAGTTATGAACCCCTAACCTGCTGCCCCCAACATCACCAACACCTACATTATATTTATTAACCCCTAATCTGCCACCCCCAATGTCGCCGCAACCTAACTACAATTATTAACCCCTAATCTGCCGCCCACAACGTCGCCACCACTATATTAAATGTATTAACCCTAAACCTAAGTCTAACCCTAACCCTAACACCCCTCTAACTTAAATATAATTTAAATAAATCTAAATAAAATTACTACAATTAACTAAATTATTCCTATTTAAAACTAAATACTTACCTATAAAATAAACCCTAAACTAGCTACAATATAACTAATAATTACATTGTATCTAGTTTAGGGTTTATTTTTATGTTACAGGCAACTTTGTATTTATTTTAACTAGGTACAATAGTTATTAAATAGTTATTAACTATTTAATAACTACCTAGTTAAAATAAAGACAAATTTACCTGTAAAATAAATCCTAACCTAAGTTACAATTACACCTAACACTACACTATAATTAAATTAATTACCTAAACTAAATACAATTAAATACAATTTAAAACAATTATCTAAAGTATGAAAAAAACACTAAATTACAGAAAATAATTACAATTTTTTAAAATAATTACACCTAATCTAATCCCCCTACTAAAATAAAAAAGCCCCCCAAAATAATAAAAATCCCTACCCTATACTAAATTACAAATAGCCCTTAAAAGGGCTTTTTGCGTGCATTGCCCCAAAGTAATCAGCTCTTTTACCTGTAAAAAAAAGTACAATACCCCCCCCAACATTAAAACCCACCACCCACACACCCAACCCTACTCTAAAACCCACCCAATCCCCCCTTAAAAAAAACCTAACACTAACCCCTTGAAGATCACCCTACCTTGAGAAGTCTTCACCCAGCCGGGACGAAGTCCTCCACGAAGCCGGGCAGAAGTGGTCCTCCTGACGGGCAGAAGTCTTCATCGAAGCCGGCCAGAAGAGGTTCTCCAGACGGGCAGAAGTCTTCATCCAGGCGGCATCTTCTATCTTCATCCATCTGGCGCGGAGCGGCTCCATCTTCAAGACATCCGACGCGGAGCATCCTCTTCCAACGAAGTCCAACTGAAGAATGAAGGTTCCTTAAAATTATGTCATCCAAGATAGCGTCCCTTGAATTCCGATTGGCTGATAGAATTCTATCAGCCCATCGGAATTAAAGGGACATTATACACTCATTTTTTATTTGAATAAATGTTTTGTAGATGATCTATTTATATAGTCCATGAATTTTTTTTTTTTTTTTTTAAATGTTTAGTTTTGCTTATTTTTAAATAACATTGCTCTGATTTTCAGACTCCTAACCGAGCCCCAAAGTTTTATGGGAATACCGTCAGCTACCTTCTCCAGCTTGCTCCTGTTTGTGTAAAGGGTCTTTTCATATGCAAAAAAAAGGGGGAGGGGGGAAAGTGTCTTATTTCCCACTTGCAGTGGGCTTTCCACCTACCTTTTCAACAAAGCTTAACTGAAAGTTTCTAAGTAAGTTTTTAAACAGTTTTATACTGGATTTTTATATTGGTCTCTGTGCATCTTATTCTTTATAGTAGTGTCTATTACATGCACTTATATAAAAATGAGTGTATACTGTCCCTTTAAGGTAGAAAAAAATTGAAGTTGGATCAGCCAATAGAATGCAAGCTCAATCCTATTGGCTGATTGCATCAGCCAATAGGATTTTTTCTACCTTAATTCCGATTGGCTGATAGAATTCTATCAGCCAATCGGAATTCAAGGGACGCCATCTTGGATGACGTCATTTAAAGGAAACTTCATTCTTCAGTTGGACTTCGTTGGAAGAGGATGCTCCGCGTCGGATGTCTTGAAGATGGACTCGCTTCACTCTGGATGGATGAAGATAGAAGATGCCACCTGGATGAAGACTTCTGCCCGCCTAGAGGACCTCTTCTGGCCGGCTTCGATGAAGACTTCTGCCCGGCTTCGTGGAGGACTTCGGCCCAGCTGGGTGAAGACTTCTCAAGGTAGGGTGATCTTCAAGGGGTTAGTGTTAGGTTTTATCAAGGGGGGATTGGGTGGGTTTTAGAGTAGGGTTGGGTGTGTGGGTTTTACTGTTGGGGGGGTATTGTACTTTTTTTTACAGGTAAAAGAGCTGATTACTTTGGGGCAATGCCCCGCAAAAAGCCCTTTTAAGGGCTATTTGTAATTTAGTATAGGGTAGGGATTTTTATTATTTTGGGGGCTTTTTTATTTTAGTAGGGGGATTAGATTAGGTGTAATCAGTTTAACAAACTTGTAATTATTTTATTATTTTCTTTAATTTAGTGTTTGTTTGTTTTTTGTACTTTAGATAATTTTATTTAATTGTAATTAATTGTATTTAGTTTATTTAATTAATTTAATTATAGTGTAGTGTTAGGTGTAATTGTAACTTATGTTAGGTTTTATTTTACAGGTGCATTTGTCTTTATTTTAACTAGGTAGTTATTAAATAGTTAATAACTATTTAATAACTATTGTACCTAGTTAAAATAAATACAAACTTGCCTGTAAAATAAAAATAAACCCTAAGCTAGCTACAATGTAACTATTAGTTATATTGTAGCTAGCTTAGGGTTTATTTTAGAGGTAAGTATTTAGTTTTAAATAGTAATAATTTAGTTAATTGTAGTAATTTTATTTAGATTTATTTAAATTATATTTAAGTTAGGGGGGTGTTAGGGTTAGACTTAGGTTTAGGGGTTAATACATTTAATATAGTGGCGGCGACGTTGGGGGCGGCAGTTTAGGGGTTAATAATATTTAACTAGTGTTTGCGAGGCGGGAGTGCGGCGGTTTAGGGGTTAATATATTTATTAAAGTGGCGGCGATGTCCGGTTTGGCAGATTAGGGGTTAAAATTTTAATTTTACTGTTTGCGATGTGGGGGGCCTTGGTTTAGGGGTTAATAGGTAGTTTATGGGTGTTAGTCTACTTTTTAGCACTTTAGTTAAGAGTTTTATGCTACGGCGTTAGCCCATAAAACTCTTAACTACTGACTTTCAAATGCGTTAGGGATCTTGGAGGTAGAGAGTGTACCGCTCACTTTGAGGACGACTCGTAATACCGGCGTTAGGAAAATCCCATTAAAAATATAGGATACGCAATTGACGTAAATAAATTACGGTATGTTCGAGTCGCGGAAAAAAAGTACACCTGTACCTGCAAGACTCATAATACCAGCGGGCGTTAAAAAGCAGCGTTGGGACCTCTCAACGCTGCTTTTTAACCCTAACGCAAGACTTGTAATCTAGGCGATAGTTATTGCAGCTCTTGGGCAGCCAATCAGAAGTGGTAGTCATACATAGCTATCTTAATTGGCTGTTTCCTGCCCTGGAGCTACAATGCTTGTGACTGTTGTGAGGAACTGTACCTATGTTTTTAAAACCTTTACAGCAGTTAAAGTGAAAGTTAATTTTATGCCTAAACATTAATGCCATCCATTAATCTTATAAACACTAATGCAGTCGCTAACTTTTTTTTAGGCAATTCCATGTTATTTTTGATATAATCATTATTTTTATCACATACCGTTTTTTCACATCCTCCGCCCACCTACTCATTTCCTGCTTTTTCTCTTGTACACGTAAGAGTGGTCCCACCCGCTCTTATGTGTTCATCCGTGCGCGTTCCAGTAAAGCCTCCTTTATTGCGCATGCTTTAAAATACGATCTCTGCGCATGCATTAAATTCTTACAATCGCTATGTTCCTATGCCGGAACGTCAATCAGAAATGTTCGCTAATGAAGAGAATGCGCATGCGTGTCTCATGAACGCGCTTCTATAGAGGCAGAGAATTCCATGAGACACGCATGCATATTTTTAATTGTGGGCGTATAGTGAGTCTGTTGGGATGCCAGTGGTGGGCCCATGAAAATAATTATCAAGATATTCATCATTTCAAAATAAAAATTGTTTTTATATCCAGGCAGACTGACAACAAGATAACATAGCGGTTTGAAAGGTACATTTATAAGTTTAATAGTAAAGATTTAAAAAAATTATGAATTAAAGTCAAACTAATTTTCTATGTGCTTTGCGATGCGGCATAGGGGTGCATGATAGTTTACTTTTCCTTTAAATGCATAGAAGACTAGAGTAAGTAATGCAATACAGAATACTCTTTAAAACTGTATATAAATCACATTATCTTTTCTAAACATACTATAAAATAATAAAGAACCAGTAAATACAGTAGATTTGCATAATCAACAAATGCATAACAAAAAGACAATGCAAGAGAACTTAGTCTGAACTTCATATGAGTTGTAGATTTTTTTTTCTGAAAAATTTCAGAGTTATGTTTATTTCCACTCCCCCTGTACCATGTGATAGCAATCAGTTAATCACAAATGCATATAGTATAGTCTGAATTCTTGCACATGCTCAGTAGGAGCTGGTGACTCAAAGAGTGTAAATATAAAAAGACTGCACATTTTGTTAATGGAAGTAAATTGGAAAGTTGTTTAATTGTTGCTCTATCTGAATCATGAAGTTTAATTTTCACTTGAGTGTCCCTTTAACAATCAAACTGAAGATATTGTACTAAAAACCTGATTTGTAAGTTTAACATTTAGTGTGATTTTTTTTTTTTAAATAAGTTTAGCTGGGGGGCGGAGCTAGCCACAGCACTGAGGAGACGTGCAGACCTTGAGCTCCTGAGTTTAAAAGTTATAAAAAGGATATAAACTGAATTTGGCTATACCTAAACTAGCTAACTTACTGAAGTTTACAGAATACCAGCTCCCTTCTGCAGTTTAGGTTCTAAATTTGCTTCTAAACCGTTAAATCAAAGCTATACGCTTGACTGTATAAATCATTGAGGGCAAACTCGCTACTTATTCGACAGGACTGTTGCCTGCTGTGATCTGGAGGGCTGGGGATCCACTCCGGATCTATTGGAACTTGATTTACCAGCGAAGAGGGATAATTGAATAGCCCTTGTGAGGCAGACAAAGGACCTGCACGGCTGTTAAAGTGACATTCCTGCCTGTGTGCAGCTGCAAAGGACCTTTCTCTCCGGAGGGTCGGGGCTCTGCTCCGGAGACCCAGCTGAGGTCTTTGGCTGTCCTTGCCGGTTTCCACCTTTCGCATTTCGCTTTGCAAGGCTCCGGAGGGCCGGGGATCCGCTCCGGAGCATACATGCAGTCACTCACCTGCTTACCGGGCCTTAACGAGGGCTCTAAAAAACTTCACCGGACATACCCGCATAGGCCCGCCTGTTGGTGCTTACCTGGGATGCAAGCCTGAAGACAACAGCCGACACTGCCTACGTAGCTTACCGGGCAGAAGATCTAGTTCCGGCCTGCACAGACGGACCTTCGGCTTGGCCATAAAGAGACCCTGGGCCTCCTCATCACGCAGCTCCCTGGCAAGGGCGCGAACGGCCACCATCTAGGGCCTCCGCGTTCTCCCATAGGCAGCCTCACCACAGACGAAGTGTACAGCTGGCAGACCACTTTTCCTGTTATTGCGGCCAAACGGCTTGCGACTTCTTGGCCTACAACTTCAGCCCTGAGCAGCACAGCTGATAGCCAGGGGCTATTTGATGATACCTGCAGTTCTCCCACACTACAAGGACTTGCTGATTAGGCCTCACCCACGTGGATGCTTCAGGTAAAGGTCTCTTGTTATATTGCATCCACAAACTGGTTTTCCCATTCTCATCCACATTTCTAAGCCCCTGCAAAATTGCCCTGAGGTGCTCTCTCCACATTTTTGGCTATACAAGACCCCCACTGGGACATACTTATGACTTGCCATTTTGCATCTTAGTGACATTTTATTCATTCCTGGGGGGCCCTAGTTGGAGCTTTATGGATCCCATATGAGCATTCTACAAAGAGAGACAACATTGCAAAGAATTGTTCACTGACTTCCACATGTTTAGGCCAACAGTTTAAGTGTAATCTCCCCCAGGGATAAATTCGCTACTTAGTTTGTTTGGGAAGCAACCCTTTGGGTTACAGGGTGGCTCTACTGAAGGTACAGGATGCTGTGTCAGCTTATATGTCTCTGCTGCCCAAGCACAGAGTGGAGTGTATTTATTTTATTATATGTTTGCACACTTTCCTCTAATACTCTCTCTGCATGCTCTATAGTGCAGGCTGTTCTTTAGGCCTCTGAGTTTTAACCTTATTGGGGCCTACTTTATATCTATTACCACCTCCCCCTCCTTACATAAACTCTTCTCTTTCTATCTAACAGCACTGTACAGGTAACTTACTGCATTCAAAGTTCCTCTCAGACTTTGCCTAATAATTTCCTCTTTCCCTGCACTCACAGTAATTATTGATGTGACAGTTTTGCATATCCTTTCTGGCATATTCTCTGCATATTCTAAAGAGCAAACTGCGTTTTCATAGTAAATATTGCTGTGATAACTGAGGGATATTTGAAATTGCAAAATGTAGTGTTATTTATATTATTTTGCATGTCAATGTTATTGTACCTGCTCTCTTTTTGAATATTATTTATTGCACTTATAATTGAGGGGTGCTTACCCTCTATCATTTAGTATTTAACCTTCTCTCAGGTATAAGTGTGTGCCCTCTCCTTCCTTTCCCGCCAGGCTAGTGTTTGCGGCTCATATCCCCATTCCTTTTTCCTACATCGTCCTATAGTGACAACTTCCCTAGGAGAGGGCCTCATAGCGGATTAGGGCTGCTTCCACACAGGGCCATACGCAGTTCTGTTCTTTCTACAATAGGGCTGGTTTCCATTGAGCTCAAGGTGACGGTCTAAATAGGCTGCTCTAACGGATAGCAAACTGTCAGCAGCTTTATTTACCCTAGGTTCGTCCACTAATGTAATGTTGGTCTAAAGGGCCCTAGATACCCCCCCCCATCTACTTTAGTGTCCATACTAGTAGTGATAAGCTATTCAATATGTCGCAACAGGTAAAGAAGAAACAGAAGGGCAACTTTGGGCCTACAAAGGCAGTGATGGATCATTTTCATCCACAGGGACAGCGGGACAGCGGGACAGCGTCAGATCTGAAGATGAACAATCTTTTACCTCAGATTTACCTGAAGACCACATGGAAAGTAGGCCTTCTGGTCTGAGTACCCCTGGCAGGAGTAGGGGGACGCCCAGGCTTTACCGCTTGAGTCCATCCAACGTATGTTTGAAAACCAAAACCAAACCCTCACTAAGAGATTTGACAAGTTGGAAAGGTCCTTTGAAGATTTGAGACGTGATATTTCCTCTATCAGTGAAAGAACTGATATCATAGAAAGGAAACAAGAAGATCTTATGGTGGACCCCGCTAATTGGGTGGGACAGACGCAAAGCTTGATGGACCAAGTATCTTCACTAGAGGCTAAAATAGCAGATCTGGAAGATAGATCCAGGCGAAATAATGTGAGGCTGAGAGGAATTCCTGAGTCGGTCCTCCCACAAGATCTTGAAGAATATGCACAACATCTCTTCCAGGCTATCCTTGGCCCAGCCTCAGGGGATACAGGGAGAATAGACCGGATTCACAGAACAGCAAGACCTAGAAACCTCCCTCCTGGTAAGCCCAGGGACACTATAGCTCGTCTGCACTATTATTCGTATAAAGATAAGCTGATGAGAGCGATACTGAGATCACCCCAACTCAATGGACAATTTAGGGAGGTCTCGCTGTTCCCAGATCTGTTCTCTTATACCTTGGCACAGGGGAGAAGTTTCTCAGAAGTCACCAAAGTCTTGCGAACCAATCAAATCAGATATAGATGGGGGTTCCCGACTAAGTTGATAGTCACGAAAGATAGAGCTCCACATACTATCCTGACACCGCAACAAGGACAAGAACTCCTAAGGTCTTGGCAGCTTATACAACAGGACCGTACCCCCCCCCCCGAGGAAGCCCCCCAATGAACCCAATGTACCTGCTCAACCACGTAGACGAAGCCCTGATTTGAGGGTGAACGCTCTAGAATGGAATCCAGGAAGTCCATAAATTTATGTCAAACCCACTGTTCTTACAAGCTCAATTGGTACTAGGCCTACTCTATCAGATATGTCTTAGTATGTGCCTTCCCTAGGGGGTGATTAATTTATTAGTCTTGCAAGCTGTTTTGCACTGGGTCTCTTATGAGATGTAATCCCACTCTGTTTCATAACTAATGCCAGATCTATAGTTCTCATAAGCTCGACTCACCATAAGTCCAACATCATTAATAGGTTGGGCTCTAATAATTGGTTACCCTAGTGGGGGAATGGAGGTTCAATGTAGGCGCTAGTTTCTCTTTAATGTTTAAAATTCTAATGCTGCTGTTTCATTCTTTATATTTAATGCATACACTACTGAGTTTATAAGCTATCTCATCTTAGAATTAATGTGTGAAGTATATTTAGGTTCTAACAGTTAAATAGTTAAAGATTATGATGTATGAACAGTTTATTGTGGCTGCCGGCCCTATTCAAATGTTTCTGTTTTTTATTGATGTTATCTCAATATGTATGCTATTTTATTTTACAAATTTAGGGGGGGGGCATGGGTCTAATGCTGGCTCCACCCCCCCCATTTCATCTCATCCCATCTCATCTCATTCCACCTCATCCCATCACATCCCACCTCACTCCACTTCATTTCAGTTTACTCCATACCATTCTATCTCATTCTGCTTCAGCTTATTTCATTCGATTCCATCTCATTCCGCCTCATTTTTCCCCATCTTAGTCCATTGCATTTTGTTTTATTTTTCATATGTTCCACCTGGTCTCACTGTACTATATAGGTGTGGTTAGGGGACTGTAACACCCTCCGCACACTCCTGGCAGAGTTGGGAAGTCTCTGCCATTCCGGGGCGACAGGGCTTTTGGCCTGCTAAAAACTAAGCCCTACCTGTCCTTTTTTCCTCAGGTCCTCCCTATTTTATTTGCCCTCAACTGGTGGTTTGTTTTGTTTTTTTTGTTTTTTTTTCTCACCCCCCTCCTCATTGCCAAATCTCAAACATGAAATTATGTACGCTAAACACTAAAGGCCTCAATTCCCCAACTAAAAGGAGTTTGTTACTCAGATTCCTTCAAACTCAATGTGTTGATTTAGCTTTCCTCCAGGAGACACACTGGACAAAAGATGCAGCTGATAGACTTAAAACTCCGAGATACCCAGTTAATATCTCCTCCACTTTCCATAAAAAGGCAAGGGGGGTGACGATACTGATAGGGGACCAGATAGCCTATGAACCTATATATATAGATTGTGACGTAGCAGGTCGTTACGTGATTTGTGTGTGTCGCTTAAACTGTGTCCTCTATACACTGGTTGCCACATACCTACCTAACACTAACCAAGCTAGTTTCCTTCGGAAACTGCTCCTACAGGTTGACAAAGTTAAACAAGGCCACACCCTCCTAGCAGGTGATTTCAATATGATCTGGGACCCTAAGAGAGATAGGAGGGGAAACCCAAAACTGATAGGCGATAGAAACAGGGATATTGTTTCCCAAAAATTTAGGGAACTGACAGATCAATATGACATGATTTTTGGAGGGCTCTGCATCCAGATGCATGCAATCATACTTTTTATTCAGCCCCACACTCCTCCTTCTCCAGGCTGGACTATGTCTTCTGTGATCCCTGGGCGATGCAAAGAGTGCATGACTCTACTATAATGCCTTGCACTTGGTCCGATCATGATGCGGTGATGGTTGAATTGGAGGTAAGGGGTGCCCAAGAGGGACCCAGGAGATGGCATATGCCCGACCATTTATTTCAAGATGTTTTTATGCCGGAATGGTCTACAGAGATCCTTGAATTTCTATGGAATAATGTTAATGGGAAACTCCAATATCCACGGTCTGGCTAGCCTTAAAAGCCTATATGAGGGGGATTCTTATAAAAAGGGAATCTCAAAGTAAAAGGGAAAAAAGAGAATATGGCACAGCAGTATAGTAAGCTGACCTGGGTCAGGGGGAAGGCCGGGAGTAGTGCTTCCCCCTTGGATATCAAAGAGTGGCAATCTATAAGGGCCCAAATTCGGGACCTGGAAATGGAGCAAACTCAGAGACACCTTAAATACTTGAAAATGAGATTTTACCACAGCGGTAATAAGGCTGATCGCCTTTTAGCAAATAGAAGTTATATGATATGAAATATGAAATTATTTAATACACTGGTATCATATAGACAATACTGACAGACATGGTTCGCTAATGAATGCTCTCCGATATATGATTTGTATCGTGATCGTGTTGCTGCAATACAATAATTATATATTATAATATACTGGAGACTTAAAGATAATGTTTAGTAAAAGAAAGGAATTTTAATGAACAATTTTTTTGATTCTGCATTGTATTGCCCAAGGTAGGACACGTCCGGTATCATTTGCAAGTGCTAACTGTACATTTAGTTGCATTTAACTTTTATACCAAAATAGCCACTATTTTGCAAATGGTAATACGTGGGTATCTTGGTTATATACAATGTTGCAAGTCTGTGATTATATCCTTAAGGGTTCCCTTTTCTATTTTTATTTTTATTTTTCCAATTTGATATTAACTTTTGAAACTTTTTTGTGTTATTTTTATTGAGTGTTGCTTTCAAAATTAAATGTAACAATTTAGGTATGTATCTCTAGATTAATAGCCATGGGAATGAGTAACTAAATGGTTAATCTGTGTGTCAGATAAACTTATTTTGATTTGTTAAGGTTACAGCAATTCCCTGATTTAACAGCTGTTTGTAACACTCAATTTTGTGCTCTGATGAACTGCCCATGAGGCAGGAAACGCATCAGCCGTGGTCTGTCAGTTTGCTGTGCCTATGTTATCGTTTTAATGCAAGTATTAATAAACGTATTTACTTTTTAACTTTAAATCTCTCCCTGCCTATCCTTACACCAGAACTGTGACTTTATGCTCTATTTTCTAATTTGGATTTGATGGGTTCTGGAGAGCCCTAGCAGCACCGGAGTTTGGAGCAGTCTTACACCTGTGCTACTCAGCAGGTGTACTACAGAGGCGGCACGCTGAAATCCACACCGACACTTTGTTACTTGCATTGCAAGCTGCACGCTAGTACCAGGAATTTGAAGAGCGTGTAAGAGTCATTTCATTTAATCGGTGGGTTTCTGAGAGGTGTGGTAAGTCCTTTGTTACCTTATAATTGGATTGTTCACGTAACAGCATTTGACTTGGTGATATCCGCTATTGTGGGATTCCTGTGTGGAATTGTTTTCAACAAGTTATATTTTATTTCACCTTTGCACACCAATACTGTTAACAAACCTTCCAAAAGACTTTGTTGATAATATTACAAAGCTGCTATGCTCTCCCATGTGACAGTGTGGGGGGCTCCGCCAGATGATACCAGATGGGGGCAACTTGAACAGGCTGTGCTCCCCTCGGGATTATCCCTTGGAGACCATATATGGGTTCCTCAACACACGGACGTGCTCGTGGGAGTTGATAACCCCATTATTCGAGCTTGCATTAAAACATGGAGGGAACTCCGTAATCTACCGCAGGTTGCACCACATCCGTCACCTGCACACTCAATAGGAGCCCTGTTGCTATGCTTTCCAGAAACACATCCACAGTTGTGGGCTGGTTGGAATATAAAGAATACTCTAGACCTATATTCACCAAGGGGTTTGGCAATACGGCTTCAGATCTATCAAGCGTAGATATACCCAAGAAACATCAGTTTGAGTATTTCAGGCTCATTTCTATGATGTTAGCCTGGAAGTTTCAAAAGAATAGACCTAGGGAATCGACCCAATGGGAAAGAAGGTGGCTTACGGGTAAACCACTCCGTGAGGCCATGACAATTCACTACCAACTTCTGTTGGACTCAGATGGATTTGTGAAGACATTCTGTGTTATGGAGTGGGAAAGAGAAATGAGGCGGGAGCATACAGAATTGGAATGGCAAAAAGCTATACAGCATACAAGAGCGGCAAGACATTGTGTTACATTGTACGAGTTATTTATAAAGTTAGTGTTGCGCTGGCATAGAGTCCCGGATCAACTGCATAAAATGTTCCCCCATAAATCGGATAGATGCTGGAGTGGGTGCGGCCAGAAGGGATCTCATCTGCATATTTGGTGGAGCTGTAGCAAAATACAGGGGTGTGGAAGCAAGTAGCGACAATACTTGACCAACTGGGTTTTCTTTATAAGTTGACACCAGATATTGCCCTTTTCCATTTAGGATTGGGGAAATTGACCAAACCAGAGAGAATATTATGTATTATCATACTTCTAGTTACTAAACTAGCAATAGGGAGGTGTTGGTTGGGAACTTCACAGATTTCATTTACTATGGTCAAAGACATCATTGAATATATTCGCTCAATGGAGGAGTTTTCTTTACGCTGCAGGGTAAACTGGGTTTACATGGACAGGTTTGGGTAGCGTGGGAAAATTGGGAGAGAGGAAACAAATAATTGGGGTGTACTGACATACTGATAATCGTAGGAAGACGCTGACAGCTCAAATATGACAAAGTCCTTCTGTTTTTACTGAAAAAGTCTCCTGACCTCTTATTCCGATTTTTTTTCTCTCCTCCTCCCCTCACTCCCCTAGGCCCTGTCTCCTCGGGACCTATAATGGGTCTTACTAACCAGATATAGTATTTATTCACCTAGACAATACAGGGAGTGCAGAATTATTAGGCAAATTAGTATTTTGACCACATCATCCTCTTTATGCATGTTGTCTTACTCCAAGCTGTATAGGCTCGAAAGCCTACTACCAATTAAGCATATTAGGTGATGTGCATCTCTGTAATGAGAAGGGGTGTGGTCTAATGACATCAACACCCTATATCAGGTGTGCATAATTATTAGGCAACTTCCTTTCCTTTGGCAAAATGGGTCAAAAGAAGGACTTGACAGGCTCAGAAAAGTAAAAAATAGTGAGATATCTTGCAGAGGGATGCAGCACTCTTAAAATTGCAAAGCTTCTGAAGCGTGATCATCGAACAATCAAACGTTTCATTCAAAATAGTCAACAGAGTCGCAAGAAGCGTGTGGAAAAACCAAGGCGCAAAATAACTGCCCATGAACTGAGAAAAGTCAAGCGTGCAGCTGCCAAGATGCCACTTGCCACCAGTTTGGCCATATTTCAGAGCTGCAACATCACTGGAGTGCCCAAAAGCACAAGGTGTGCAATACTCAGAGACATGGCCAAGGTAAGAAAGGCTGAAAGACGACCACCACTGAACAAGACACACAAGCTGAAACGTCAAGACTGGGCCAAGAAATATCTCAAGACTGATTTTTCTAAGGTTTTATGGACTGATGAAATGAGAGTGAGTCTTGATGGGCCAGATGGATGGGCCCGTGGCTGGATTGGTAAAGGGCAGAGAGCTCTAGTCCGACTCAGACGCCAGCAAGGTGGAGGTGGAGTACTGGTTTGGGCTGGTATCAAAGATGAGCTTGTGGGGCCTTTTCGGGTTGAGGATGGAGTCAAGCTCAACTCCCAGTCCTACTGCCAGTTTCTGGAAGACACCTTCTTCAAGCAGTGGTACAGGAAGAAGTCTGCATCCTTCAAGAAAAACATGATTTTCATGCAGGACAATGCTCCATCACACGCGTCCAAGTACTCCACAGCGTGGCTGGCAAGAAAGGGTATAAAAGAAGAAAATCTAATGACATGGCCTCCTTGTTCACCTGATCTGAACCCCTTTGAGAACCTGTGGTCCATCATCAAATGTGAGATTTACAAGGAGGGAAAACAGTACACCTCTCTGAACAGTGTCTGGGAGGCTGTGGTTGCTGCTGCACGCAATGTTGATGGTGAACAGATCAAAACACTGACAGAATCCATGGATGGCAGGCTTTTGAGTGTCCTTGCAAAGAAAGGTGGCTATATCGGACACTGATTTGTTTTTGTTTTGTTTTTGAATGTCAGAAATGTATATTTGTGAATGTTGAGATGTTATATTGGTTTCACTGGTAAAAATAAATAATTGAAATGGGTATATATTTGTTTTTTGTTAAGTTGCCTAATAATTATGCACAGTAATAGTCACCTGCACACACAGATATCCCCCTAAAATAGCTATAACTAAAAACAAACTTAAAACTACTTCCAAAACTATTCAGCTTTGATATTAAGTTTTTGGGTTCATTGAGAACATGGTTGTTGTTCAATAATAAAATTAATCCTCAAAAATACAACTTGCCTAATAATTCTGCACTCCCTGTAATGACATATTTCTGTAATGCCACTCCCCAGGCTTATTAAAGCTTGAGGAGGAAACACAATCCAGGTGATGACTAATATGCTTGAATCTTATTCTGTGTTATATTGTTTAAAGGGATATTTTGTTGTACATACTATGGACAAGTCTAGGCCTAATTATTCCCACTTAGATTTTTTACCGCACCTAGGCCTAACAATTGTTACATGTTGTGTTGTATACTAAATGTCCTTCTAAAGATATATAAGGGTAATAAGAGGTAATATCCATGGCTAGATATATTTCCTTACGGTTTTTGTTCTAATGTTATTGACGGTTTCTAAGACATGCCTTTTCTCTTAGATACATAAATATTAATGTATGTCAAATTGGCATGTTGCCATGATGTTTTCAAGAATTTGTCTTTGTATGTTTTATTACCTCAATAAAAAAATTATTTTTCAAAAAAAATAAAATAAGTTTAGCTAAGAAGTAAAATCTTGGTTAAATGTCTGCATATTGGGGAGTTCCTCTTTGTTTTAAGGGAAATCAAGGGGAAACCCTGATGTCACGCCCAGTCTGTGGAAATGCTTTAGTCTGAGGAATTTCTTTAAAATATGAGATCATTTTTCCTTGTGGGACTGTAGTGCAGACTATTCATTTCTTAATGACTGGTCTCTCTGGGATTTAAATAATACTTGACGTTGTTTCAGTTCTCTGCAGTGTGACACCCTCCAGTCTCCAAACCCCTATGTTACTGAGTTTTGTCTGCTGAAATCTGACAGCTGCTGTCTGCTTGCTCTGGACAGTGGGGGCTGCGAGCAAAGGGGGATTTATCAACTAGGGAGGGTTTCTTCTCTATCATACTCATAAAATATTCAGCACATCTGGGCTGTGAAAAAGAAGCCACAGTTAACTACATAATCATATACATAAAGTACAAAGAGAATCTTCCAGCTAGTGATGATTTCGACTGATTTAAGGGACTTTTTTTTTTGCTTAAGTGCAGATCACTTAGAGTTGTGTATAACATGGGAAAAATATTTCTCAGATAGATGCACAAAAGCAGGGAGATTCCTAGGTTTACCTTTGTGATTTTAATGGAATTTTGAAGCTTTAAAGGAACCAAAATTATTCTTTCACAATTCAGATAGAACATGCAATTTTAAACAACTTTCCAATTTACTTCAAGGGGTAGATTTATCATAGTGCGAGCGGACATGATACAATGTAGCGTATCATGTCCGCTGCACATCGATAAATGCTGACAGCATACGCTGTCGGCATTTATTATTGCACCAGCAGTTCTTGCTAGCAGGGGGTGTCAATCAACCTAATCGTATTCGATCGGGTTGATTTCTGTCCGTGGCCTCAGAACAGGCGGACAAGTTATGGAGCAGCAGTCTTTAGACTGCTGCTTCATAATTTCTGTTTCCGGCGAGCCTGAAGGCTCTCGCGGAAACAGGGGCATCAAGCTTGATAAATCGGCTCCCTAGTATCTAATTTGCTTTGTTCTCTTGGTAACCATTGTTGGAAAGCATCCATACCTGGAAGCTAACTACTGATTTGTGGCTGCACATATATGCCTCTTCTCATTGGCTCCCCCCGATGCATTCAATCAGCTCCCAGTAGTGCATTACTGCTCCTTCAACAAAAGGATACCAAGAAAATGAAGTAAATTAAATCAACAAAGTACATCGGAAAGTTATTTAAAATGTTATGGTCTATCCAAATCATAAAATACATTTTTTGAGTTGAGTCCCTTTAAACTCTGAACCCCTAAACATTGTGTGCATTATATTTCCTTTCTTAAGTCTGAAGAGTTTAAGTTTCATATTTTCCAAAATTAAAATGATAAAATAAAAATGATTCCTTGCTTTTATTTGTTTATTTGGGACCTTAAAGGGGCATGAAAGTCAAAATTAAACTTTCATGGTTTAGACAGAGCATGCAATTTTATGAGACTTTTCAAATTAATTCTGTTATCAAATTGGCTTTCTTCTCTTGATATCCTCAGTTGCAAAGCATACCTAGGTAGGCTCAGAAGCACTATTAGGAGCTATGCATATTTGAGTCTTGTAAATTTTTCTTTAATGATTCAGAACATACCATTTTAATCCCTTTACGACCAGGAAAAACTTGCCCAAAGTAACAGAGAATGTTTAGCAATTTTTGCTATCACTCTGTTTAAACAGAATTAGAGCTTATGATGTTTTTATTTAGCTATAAAAACTATATATATTTTTAAAGTAGACAACCCAAGGTATTGATCTAGGCCCTTTTTGTATGTTTAATGCCACTCTTTGGCCACAAGATAAAATCATGTAAAAAAAAAAAATGTTAACTTATTCGCAAACTTTGGGTTTCTCACTGAAATTATTTATACATAACTACTGCAGTCATATGAGAAATGGATGTAAAAGCTTCATCTAACACCTCCCACAGCTTTCTTCCATCATCCACCCCCACTGGTTACTGCCATCTTTGGTACTGGCAGACAGTCTGCCAGTATGCAGCTTGGGGCTTTTTTTTCTGCAGTTTAGTGATCCCTCCTTAACCCTCCCACCTCCCTGATCCCCCCAAACAGCTCTGTAACCCTACCCCCTCCCACTAGTGGTGGCCATCTTAGGTACTGACAGCTGTCTGCCAGTACCCAGATAATATGCATTTTTATGTATTCATTTTAATTTGTTGCTGTAGTGTAGCAGAGCCCTCTACCTCCTCCCCTTCTTACGATTGTTAGGTAGGGAGCCCCCTTCCAATTCCAATATTTGCCGTAGTGTAGCTTCCCATCCCCTTCTCTGCTTTAAAAGATTTTTCTGCAGTGTAGGGCCCCTCCCATTCCCTCCCCCCCCCATCACCACTGTGCCACCTTCCTGCCTTCCCTCGCACACCTCCCACCCGCACTGAAAGAGATTGTTACAGACAGTGTTATTTTCTGCAATGATCTGTCAATCTGCCTTCATATGGTGTTGGAGCACCGATCATGCTCAGTTACCATATGAAAGCAGATGCTGGAAGCCCAGGAACAGCAAGTCACAGACGGACGTAGATCTACGTTATGCGGTACGCTGGACTATGTACCACATGACGTAGATCTGCATCCAATGGCTTAAAGGTTTAAACAACTTTCCAATTTACTTGTATTGTCTAATTTGCTTGGGTTTTCTTGGTATCCTTTGTTGATGGAGTAGCAATGCACCACTGGGAGCTAGCTGAACACATCCAGTGAGCCAATGACAAAAGGCAGATATGTGCATCCACCAATTAGCAGCTAGCTCTCAGTAGTGCAATGCTTCTCCTGAGCCTTCCTATGTATTCTCTTCAACAAACAATACCAAGAGAATTAGAAAAAATAAGTAAATTGGAAAAAATGATATGCTCTTTCTGAATCATAACAGAAAAATGTTGGATATATGTCCCTTTAACTCATATAAACAATATATACACCCTACTATGCATGTTAAAAAAAAAAGGATCAAACACATTGTTAAAGCTGTACACCATATGCATGTAGGTACTACACAAACAGTACTTTGCCCAGAATATTGTGTTGACCTACGTTCATCACAAATGTTGTGGTCACCGCTGTCAGCTTAGCCGCAACCATGGGGCAGAAGGCATTGCCTTCATACTGATCTCTGTTTTTACAACGATCTTCTGTTGGTGCCAATTAGGAGGGTTGGAAGGAAAGCAGGGAGGTGGGTGGGTGACCCAATGGAGGAGAGAGGGGCAAGGTGCAAGGTCTTCTACACTACAGAAAAAAAGTTATGAAGGAAGAGGGAGGGATGCGGCCCTACACTATGGAAAAATATAATCTGGAGTGGGACCCTACACTACAGAAACAAATTGATCTTGGAGGAGGGTCCCTACACTACAGAAAAATAAATAAAAATAAGAGTGATTTTTTACTGGCATATGGCCTGCCAATAACAAACATGGAGAGGAGCAGTTGGAGGGGGGAGGGATCAGGGAGATGGGAGGGTGAGAAGGGATCCCTATGCTACAGACATTTTAAATAACTAAATAAAAGCCCTAAACTGTATATTGACCATCTGCTAGTACCTAAGATGATGGTCACCAGTGGGGGGAGAAGAGAGCTATTTGGGAGGGATCAGATAAGGATCAGGGGGTGGGAAGTGTCAGGTGGAAGGGTAAACCCTACACTCCAGCAAATATTAAACTTACAAGGTATCTGATTAACCCCTTCACTGCCAGGAAGTCATCTAATTGCCAAAAACGAACAGCAAAGCCATGCATGTCTGCTGTGTCTGAACAAAGGGGATCCCAGAAAGCTTTTACAACCATTTTTTCTTATGACTGCAGTAGTTGTGTGTAAATAATTTCAGTGAGAAACACAAAGTTTGCAAAAACGTTTTTTTTTTTATATGATTGTATTTGGTGGCCAAATAGTGGCATCAAATATACCAAAATGGGCCTAGATCAATACCTTTGGGTTGACTACTATAAATATATACACCTTTCATATGTAAATAAAATAAAAACAAAATCTCTATTTCTGTTTTAATGGAGTAATAGCAATTATGCTAAAACTTCTCTGGTACTTTGGGTAAGTTTTTCTCTGAAAATTTCGGTAGCAAAGGGGTTAATGTACAATCCAGACTGGCAATGCTCTACTGTTCCTGAGCTAAACACTGAGCCAATCGGGAGCAGCATATATACACAGCCACCAATCACTGGCTTTGCTCAAAACAAGACTTGTAGCACACTGCCCACCTGGAGCTGACTTTTAATTAGGCTTTTAATCTCTATCTGCAGTACTGAACTAATAACACGCTATTATAGTTATTGCTCCTTTATGTTCATGCCAATCACGCGTGGGCAGGAGCTGTCAATCTTCCCGGTCAGACTAGACCGTGGAGATTGAATTTCACCAATTTAGAGGTGGTGAAAGATTAGGGAAGCAGTGGTCTGATGACCACTGCTTGTTAAATACGGTGTGCAGGTTCTCTTGTGAGAACCTGCAGCTATAGTGGGTCGAAAGGTTTGCGAAGCTTTTGATAAATGGGCCCCTTGTAATTGGTTCACCTAATGTGTTCAGCTAGCTCCCAGTAGTGCACTGATGTCTGCTGCTCTTTCAGCAAAGCATAACAAGTGAATGAAACAAATTTGATAAAAGAAGTAAATTGGAGAGTTGTTTAAAATTGTTTGTTCTCTCCATATCATGAAATAAAAATTTTGGGTTTCATGTCCCTTTAACTGCATTGTCTGTTTACTCCAAGGGCTATAACTGCATATGGTATACCAGTAAACAACTAGTACATTTGTGCTGCAGTTATAATAATTGTACTGTGTGTTCCCTTTTATCTATACAGAGCAGAGCAGAGAAGCAAAGTATGGCTGTCACCCTCCTGCACCAGCTGAGGTGACTGTAGAGGAACCTCAACAAGCTCTGGCAGCTGAAGAGTCAGGGGTACTTGCACCAAGTTCAGGTCTCCTGCAGGTCACAGAGAGAAGACGTGAGTATCTTTACCTGAAACAAATTAATCTGTTGGGAAAATTTCTCCTTTAACAATTCTAAGCATGCAATTCAAATTTGCTTTTTATGTCATTATTCAAGACAGACTGTTAGTAACTATAAGGTACATTAAGGGTAAATATTTATATTGTCTGTAATATGTTGTTTGACCCATTTTTATACCAACGTAATCAGATGTGTGCCACCTTTTACAACTAATGCTCTCCAAAAGACCACCACTCTTCTACCCATACCAATATAGAGATTCCCCTCAGTAACCTCCATACAAGGATCCCATTTTACATATGTCTCTACTCCATGCCCACTCAACAATGTGCCCTAAGTAATAACTCTAAAGAACTTTATCACTGCTTCTTCTGTAGTGATTCTTCATTAAGAAACCTCTCTTTTCCCCTTCTTTTAGAGCCTCTCAGCAGTGTGTCCTCTCTTGAGGTGCACTTTGACCTCCTGGACCTCACTGAGCTCACAGATATGTCTGACCAGGAACTGGCTGAAGTGTTTGCTGACTCAGATGATGAAAACCAACATAATGATCCTCCTCCAGGTAAAGAATAATTGCAAAAATCAGAGAGCAATAAGTAATGGAGAAACCTGTGAGACAATGAACTCAACAGAAAATATTTAACATTGTAAATGGTGAGGTTAAATAGCACGTCTCATGCTATTGAACATTTTGTTATGCAATCAGAATACAGAGCATGACTGTAAAAACAATGATCTTGAGACTGGTTTCTCACTTTTCTGGCCCTCTCTTTATTGTTATCCTCAGGTCTACAGCTCCCCCCTCTCCCTCGAGCAGGATATCTTCGATCACCATCCTGGACTAGATCAAGAGCCGAACGAGAGAAGAAACACCTTAGTGACTCAGAGCTCCAGGGAGGACTATTGGATACATTCATCACTGCTGAAAGATCCAAAGAAAACTAAACAGCCTTCAACTCTCTCAAAGTGGGCCCACCGAATGATCCTGACACATACTGCGGTACGGACAACAAAAAGTGCCAAAAGCTCAGTTCCTGGAACTGCGCTAACCACAGACAAAGGGAGACTAGAAAGGAGCGAGCTTTCTGCAGGAGATCCTTGATGGCCATGAGAAGATGATCTTTGGAGCCAAGGGGCATCAACAGCACATAAGAGGAACAAGAGATATCTGAAACTAAATATAAATATATAGCAAATGAAAGCAACCTAAAATTTAAATATGAATTGAAAATAACCAAATACTGCCAGCTGTATAAACCACATACTACCAACTAAGCTAAAACAGCAGTTCCAGACGGTCAAAGTCTTAATTTAATAGAGGTCACAAGTTAACTAGTTGTTGGAGACTTAAAGAAACTGTCCAAGAAATTGCAACATTGAAACAAAAGCTGGCGGACTATAAGTAAATGAACATTCAACCAGTAACAACACTTCATTACATTCATTTGAAAACCACAACTATAACTTTCATCAGGCTGCTGTTATTATGTATTTGCATTTGCTGAAAGATGTCAGGCCTTCCCCTTGATGATCAAGGATCACTCCAAAACTTCCCCAGAGAGTAGTCAGAACATATGTGAAGCAAAGAATACTTAGTGGAAAATCTATATGACATTCAGTATGCAGGCCTGGGACTCACACTAACAAGAACTCCTCCGGAAACACAGAATTCCCTCAGCAGCCTTAACTACATTTACATCATACGCCCTGTCATATACATTTTAGCCATATTTGGGCACAATAGAGCCATGGCACTGCGGTCTGTTGACTACTTGCAGTTAATAGAGCAACGGTGTACCTGCACACCTGTACAGACACTCAGGTCACATGGTCAACTATTTTGCAGACAAAACCCTAGCGTGGCAATATTCCATATTCTGTTGATTGACTGCTTTGTAAGTTTGCTGTAAAAACATTTCCACAACCACTGAATATTAGTTTGTTAACCATTTGGTAGCCTTATGTTGTCGCCTTTTGTAGTACACAGAGGGTAAAAATGTTGGTCCCTCATAATATTACTAAATTACCTGACCCTTTATTGCAACAAGTCACTTCTAAGCACTTTGTCAACAGTGTCCCTTAATGAGGATGCCTTACAAAAGCACTCATTGGTTAATTCAGGTATACTGAGTATTAAAGGATTAATTGAAACCAACACCTGTTGTATGTGGAATGATAGAAAACTTGAAGAGCTAATGACAGTTCAACAATGATATTACTAACTATTATGGATGTGCTTTCACCTCCCAGAATTCCTAGCTGCAGTGATAACATTGTTTTGTTGTGAAGTTTTTGTGGTAAATATGGATGCTGTTTTTCCAACATCTCATAGCATCCTTGATAAGACAACATATTTTGATCTTTTTTCCCATGTAGGAAGGATAACAGGGTCAACAAATAATCAATTTTGTCCTCAAAAATCCATACCTTTATTTAAAAAAAAAACTTTACCTGTAACAAAGGATATTATGTCCACAAAAGTGTATAACTGGTTACCTAATTTTACTATTCAAGGATGAATAAATATGATTTCATCATATTTATCTTTAATTTAAAATCCTTATAATGCAGTAGAGTTCATATTTTGCTAAAGGAATGCTGTACTGTATTTTGTGTTCTTTTTTAATGGATTCCAATTGATGTGTTATACCAGCTCCAGATAATTAAATGTATTGGGAATTGCTCCTTTCTCTCACCTGAAATACTCATAATAACAAATGTCAATACGTAAATATTGGCCTTATGTTTATAGAGGGACACAAATAAGATAAGGAGGGTCTGCTATTCCTCTGAGCTCAGCCTATTTGAATTGCGTGTTCTTGAGAACTAAAACTAGCAAAACCAGCAAATTTAACTACAAAAATAATCATAAACAGCAACATTAATTTAATACTCTGTGACAGGTTTAATAAGTCATTGGAAATACATAAAGGAGAAGCAAATTTTTCAGCACAGTACCCCTCTTAAGAAACACCCACTAGCCACATACAAATACCATTGGTGCAAAGATTAAACTCAAATATCATGTTAAAGATAAATAAGACATAAGTTACAAAGTATGGAATTGGCTATGTTTAAAATAAAATCAGAATTATTCCATGCTTCCTTAAGAGGGACAAGAAACCCCAAAAATGTATTTTATGAATCAGAAAGAACATGCAATTTTAAACAATTTTCCAATTTACTTCTATTATCTAATTTGCTTTCATTCTCTTGTTATCCATTGCTGAAGGAACAGCACTGCCTACTGACAGCTAGCTGAATACATCAAGTTAGCCAATCACAAGAGACAAATGTGTGCAGACACCAACCAGCAGCTAGCTCCCCTAGTGTAGGATATGTGCGTATTATTTTTCAACAACGGATACCAAGAGAACAAAGCACATTTGAACATAGAAGTAAATTTAAAAGCCATTTTAAAATTACAAGGCAAGTTTCATTTTTACTTTCCTGTCCCTTTAATAAGCCTGCCCTAGAAAATCTGGCTTACAGCTTAATAAAGACAAGGGGCCCGTGTTTCTGGTGAGTCCTTCAGACTCGCCAGAAACACAATTTATGGAGCAGCTGTCTAAAGATTGCTGCTCCATAACCCTGTCCACCTGCACTGATGAGGAGGACAGGAATCGCCGGAATTGAACCTGATCGAGTACGATCGGGTTGATTGACACCCCCTGCTGATGGCCATTTTGGTCGCGAGGTCTACAGGGGGCGGGCGTTTCACCAGTCAGCTCTTGTGCTGGGGCAATGCTGAATCGGGAGCGTATTGCTCTCCGCATTCAGCGATGTCTGTCGGACCTGATCCGCACTGTTGGATCAGGTCCGACATACCATTCATAAAGAGGCCTCCAAGACATGATCTGAGTACCAAGCCTAGTGTATTTAGAGGTGGCAAGGGACAAATGCTGAAAGAGAATTCAAGAGAGCCAGGGATGTGTAAAAGGCCCCCTAAGAATGAACTAAGGCTTTCACTATATAATCTAATATGGGTAGACTTCATGGACCATTTTGGTTCTTACAAATAAATAGCTCGAGTACTATTATTATAAAATGTATTAAGTGTTTAGTGTCCTTTAAATGTGCTCCAGTAACAAAAGTTATAACATATATTTTCTGTGACTGTTTTATAAACTGGAATTTTTTTTCTCAGAGGCAAAATATTCTGTTATCTCTGTGTAATAGCTATTTTTCAGGAACCAATAAGTGGTGTAGGGTTGCCACCTTTTCTGGAAAAAAATACGGACCATGCTCATTAGCATTCATTTGCATAAATACTTTATATAGCATACGTTAGAAAAAAAAAGCTGCAAGGACTGATTTTAAAATATCATTGGTTTATAATTAGATTTGAAGACACCTAGAAGTTTCAACATGATAGCATCTTTATTTCCATATTTATTCAATTATTTTCAATTTTCTTGGGTCTTAACCTTACAAATAGCGACATGTCCGTAAATGTCAGTAATGTCAGTAAAATAAAAATACTGGTAACCCTATATTTGTTCCTCAAGGTTGGGGGGGGCTGGCGGGTGCTTATATGCGCTATGCAATGACCTCTAGTATTTTCTAACTCACAGTGGAGGAGGATTGTCCCCCATCTTTTTTACTCACCATAATTTAAATGTAGACTGGTTTTATCTCCTGTACTAAGTTTCACTCAGCAGCATTCAGGAATCTTTCATGTGATAATAAGGCCGAAAACATCTGTCCACTTCTGATTTATTTTGATGAACTCTTCAAAAGCTGCCCAGAGCTAGAATTTCATTAGCATGAGGGAATTTGTGTTTAAAACGTGAAGCAAAAATAAAAAAGGATCACTGGTCTGTTCTCCATGAAGCATAGGTAAGTATTTAAAAAAAAGGCTTCATTGTAAAGTTTTAATGAATTAAAGCGCCCCTGTTTTTAAGATTATTTTTAGATACCTGGAACTATTCATTAAACTTTACTAATCAGTTTATAATTGAGTAGGGAAATAACATGACTTTGCCTGAACAGGCCAGATGCACCCAGGACTAGCATCCTAATTGGCTGCTTAAAAGGTAGTTTAAAGAGACATAATACATGCAAAATTCACCTGAAAGTGATGCATTAATACTGGGCAAAAGCTGACAATATATCACCTAAACACTCTGTGAAAGAAAGGAAGATATTTTACCTCAAAATTTTCTTTAGCTCACAATAATAAGGGCTTAGTGAACTGGTATCCTTTAGCTTACTGTCCCTTCTGAAAATAAACAAAAAAAAATAGCCAGAGAGATTCATGCTTTGCTTTACTGTGATCCTGAGATTTCACTGAAATCTTGCAAAATTTCACTGTATACTTCCATAAACTGGAGTAGGGAAATAACATGACTAGCATCCTGATTGGCTGCTTAAAGTCCCTTTACAATGGGATGTTGCTACTGAGGAAATTTGAGGTACAATATCTTTATTTCTTACAAAGAGATGTTCAGGTGACATTTTCTAGTCAGAGTTTTACTTTCAAGTGCTTCAACATATTGGTTTGATGTCCCTTTAAAATTTTCTTTAGGGGGTTGTAGGCCTATTGAGTCCCAGAATAAATAGAAAACAGCATATAAATAATTATATAATGTTTTCACTTGTAAAAGAAGTAAGCAAACATTAAAAATTCACAATTTAATACGCCCATAAAAATCTGTAAAATGAGCTTTAAAAACATTATGTCAAGTATTTGTAATAACAGGAATTTAACTGCTGCAACGGAAATGTTTTTTTCACTGTATGAGCAATGAAATTGTTGAACTCATTACCAAAAGAGGTAGTGAATGCCAATCCTTAGATATATAATGGTTTGGATATATTCTTGCTAGAAACAGAATTCAGGATATGATTGCTTGAGTTAAATGGGACATCTTTTAATGGGATTAATTTAAGATCAAATGGAGCCCTTTATTTTGTAAGTATATTAGATTTGCATAGGTTGAGCTTGATGGACTTCAGTCTTTATTTCAACCTCATTTACTATTGTACTATGTATGTACAAATGTTCACTAGAACAGCCGATACATTTTAAAGTCCCTGTTTTTTATATAACGTAAGTAATCTGGCATTTGCAAGTTAAATAAATATAATATATATATATATAATAATATATATATTTATATATATATATATATATATATATATATATATAATTATATATATTATATATATATAAATAAATAAATAACTAAAATAGTAATGCAATAACTTTTTCCATCTTACACGATAATATCTTTACATATATCTTTATGTATTGTAAATGTTGGCACTATGCTAGTAATTATTCATCAATATTAGTTAGAGGTTATAAAATGGTGAGTGGTTCAAGAAAATGTCACTAAAACGTAAACCCCTCTGTATATGGAGAGATATCTGCCTATCCTTTCTTTAGACTCTGAAGAGGCCCTGTTATTTATCAAAGGTCAGTCGGACCTGATCCGACAGTGCGGATCAGGTCCGACAGACCTCGCTGAACGCGGAGACCAATACGCTCTCCGTATTCAGCATTGCACCATCAGCTCTTGTGAGCTGCTGGTGCAACGCCGCCCCCTGCAGATTCGTGGCCCAATCGGCTGCCAGCAGGGGGTATCATCAACCCAATCGGGTTTGAATTATGGCAATCTCTGTCCGCTTGCTCAGAGCAGGCGGACAGGGTTATGGAGCGGACTCGCTGGAAACACAGGCCCTCAAGCTCCATTCAGAGCTTGATAAATGGGCATCTGAGCAACAAAGATGAAGTTTTCAGCGCCTAAATTACTAATATACCTGCTACACTATAAGGAAGATCCCCACCAGATCTATAGAATAGTTACTATAAAAATGTATATATAGGAGCGCCTAAAAGGCTAAGGAATATCACAGGGGCTTAAATATAGTCAATAGGTGATCAGGAGGACCAGCTAAACAGCTAAAACATTTCTAAACAATTGCTTCGTTAAAATCGGTTTTTAATCAATATGGGTTATGAACGATCATCTTGTATGTGCCAATGATGTCACAATGAGGATACAGTAGAATACAAATACAATAAAAAACACTAATAAAAAATCTCGATACAATGTCCGATACAATATAAATATAAAATATAAAATTTGAGCTTGTTAGCTACAGGTTAGGATTTACTATTTCCACAGATGGATAGTGTCAATCTTAAAGGACCATGAATGGTATTGTATTAAATCTAAAATATATATATACACCAGATGAAGGTGTTAAAGATAAAGGTTAAGACTAATGGCGGGATTCAAATATCCTGCTGACAATATTAAATGTGACTAGATTCACAGATGATCTATCCCTGATTATTTGGCATATTGTGATTTTTTGTTTTGTTTTTCTTTTACGCATAGGACATGTTTTAATGTTCATATCCACTGTGTCCACTATTAGATATTCATCCCATTTTTTAGGTTTAATATTAGATATAATTAACCTTCCATAATTATTGTACTATCCATAACTAGATTCATCTGTGATCTAGTCGCATTTAATATTGTCAGCAGGATATTTGAATCCCGCCATTAGTCTTAACCTTTATCTTTAACACCTTCATTTTGTGTATATATATTTTAGATTAATACAATACCATTCATGTCCTTTAAGGATTGACACTATCCATCTGTGGGAAAATACTAAATCCTAACCTGTAGCTAAACAAGCTCAGATTTTATATTTTATATTTATATTGTATCGACATTGTATTGAGATTTTTTATTAGTGTTTTTTATTGTATTTGTATTCTACTGTATCCTCATTGTGACATCATTGGCACATACAAGATGATCGTTCATAACCCATATTGATTAAAAACGATTTTAACGAAGCAATTGTTTAGAAAGTTTTAGCTGTTTAGCTGGTCCTCCTGATCACCTATTGACTATATTTAAGCCCTGTGATATACCTTAGCCTTTTAGGCACTCCTATATATACATTTTATAATAAATGGGCATCTGAGCCCTCACATACCCATTCCAACAGCTTTCACACCCTGTAAGTAAATGAAATCACTGGTGACCAGATCATGGGTGGTATGTGTCTGAGGATCAATTGTCAAAAACCACCGGCATGGAGAGAAATCATCAGCTTATTTTATTGAGCCCTATATTGTAAAGTGAGTGAAACTCCCCTTAATGAGACACACAGTTTCCAAGGAAACTAACAAGGCTTTATATAGCATCTCACCAGGCCAGGGAGCATAGAGAAACGGGACCTAAGTGTTGATTGGTATATCAAACCCACCTCTTTTTAAATGCTATATTTGATATCAATCAAAATAAAAAATGGTAGTAAGATCTTTGGTCAGGGCCGCCATCAGGGGGTGACAGGGGTGACTCCTGTCAAGGGGCCCAATGGGCTAGGGGGGCCCCATGAGGCAAGAACTAAAATAAAAAATTTTAGTTTTTTTTTTACATTTTGGCAGCCACCAGTTGGGTACTACAGCAGAGTGCTAATTGAGCATGGGAAATGTTATTACAAGGAGTACAAGTAATTAGCATTTGAGAGGATTTCTGAGTGTGCACTAAATCACTATGCACAGTGTGAGACAGACTTGGCACTTTGTAGGAGTGTGTGCCTGAGTCAGACGGCAGATCAATTTCATTTTGCAGAGGAGGTACGAGCTTACTTAGCAAATGTTTTTTATTTCTTTGTGCAATTTAAGATTGTAACTTCAGTGTGGTAGTAGTTGTATGGTGGGGCCAGGGGGTCCATAAAAACACATTTTTTAGGCAGCAGTGAATTTATGATTATTTGACAATGCTGTAGCAATCTATATTTAAAACCATGCAGAAATGTTTCCTCCTCAATACACAAATGATATATATTACATTCCAGTTTTACTGCCCCTTTATGCAAGGACTTTTCCAGATACAAGGAGGCATTTTATCTAAGATTTTTACATCTGCATAACATGTTATACTCTCGGGCTAAGATTGCTCAGTGTTGGAAATGAGACAGGTTAACTTAAAACGTTTCAGTTTACTCTACAGCTGACTTAATTTTGAAATACATACCAACAATCTAAATCCTGCATTTAACCAGATCTAATGGTATGAGTACCACAGCTTTGGTTCCACCAAGACCATATAGAGTACAGAATTTTTCAAAATCCACAAGTACAGCTTGACAGATTGGAACATTTGTACACTATATTTGAAGTGGTGCTCTTGGTTGGGGAAAATGGGGGAAAATATCAAACAAACATATGTCAACCTTTTTAAAAGTACTTTTCTTCATCTAGCCATCATACCCAGATCATTAATGTACAATCTTGAATTCACAGAATTATTTTTGTTTGCACATTTACAAATATGATTCTTCAAAAGTGATCTCTTAATTTCTGCATTTTTTTTTATCATGCATGTATAAAAGTTTTCCTCCTGTGAGTGTTTCATGGGGGTGTCCTGTGTGCTTTGGTTTGTGTCTCTATGAGTGTGTATGTATTTTTTTTCTGTTGGCATCTCTGTGAGGATGGGTGTGTATGTCTGTGTTTTCTGTGGATGTCTCTGTGAGGGTGTGTATTTTCTGTGGTGTCTCTGTGAGGGTGTGTGTATGTCTTTGTGTGTTTTCTGTGGATGTCTCAGTGAGGGTGTGTATGTATGTCTTTCTGTGTTTTCTGTTGGTGTCTCTTTGTGTGTGTGTGTGTGTGTGTGTGGTGTGTGTGTGTTATGTCTTTGTGTGTTTTCTGAGGCTGTCTCTGTTGGTGTTTCCTTGGGTGTATGTGCAAGTTTGAGTTTGTGTGTGTGTGTCCATTGTCTGTTCCTTTTTAGGACATTTTGACCTTAATACTGATTATTCACATGTTTCTACAGACTTTGAGACTAATGAAACCTTTCCGGAAGTCACCAATCTACCATTTAACCTTTAAATTATTGTTTAGGCAGTTCAGAGCCCTTCCTTTCAGCCACTGCATGCTGTTGTCATCATTTAGTTGGCATCTTCCTTTACAAAAATATAATCAGAACTCCATATTTTGTTTTCTAAATCTCTTTTTTTTACAAAACTGTAGTTTACCTCATTACTTGTCAGGTCAATGTAAACAAGTGCTAAGTGTCTGTTTGGGTGTCTGTGTCCGAGTTTCTTTGCGTGTCTGCTAGAGTGTCTATATGTGAATTCTTATGTGTGAGTGTGTGTGTATGTTTCAGTGTATGTTACTACCTTACAACATTTCCAAGTTTAAATAGACACTTAAGAATAAAGTTCATATACGTTTTAGTCACTTGGTCAAAAATTGCACATGTCAAAGGAGGGGGGGCCCTGATCAATGGTTAAGTCAGGGGCCCCAAAATTTCTAGTGGCGGCCCTGTCTTTGGTTAACATGTGGCCTCTTCTGCATGTAGGACATCCTACAGCTATAGTAACCAGAACTTCTGGGGAGTATGGGCAGCAACCCACAGCTTAGGTGCATAGTAAATTGGGCACTGGGCTAGGCACAACTCTGTCAATGGCAGTTTAGGATAGACAGCATGGTGTGAATATATCTACAGCTACAAAACAAACCCTACACACCCATATATATGTATGCATTTTACATATACATGCCGTAGGCAGACATGTCCAGATACACATTTAAATAGATTATGGGGAGTGCACCTTCTGCATCACCAACAGTGGCCTGGGGGGCAATGCCAACCCTGCCCCTAGCCCAGTTCACACCTCTTTCAGTTCTAAGTTCTTAATACTAGACATGTGCATTCTTTTTCAGACATATAATTATCAGTTATTTGTAGAGCGCCACAGATTCTGCAGCTTCTTTTGCTGTATTTGTACGAAAACAATAAAAAAAGTATATTTATGAAAAACAAACAAATTGAAGCCATGCAAGATTAAAAAAAAAGTATAAACCGTTACAATAAAAGGGGAAAGTCTATTTGCAGGTAGAAAAAGCTTTAAAATTACATTTATACTTTTTTATAGTATACAAACAAATACCATCACCGCTGTCTGCCCTTCGAAAGGTTTGTAATTCTGCACTTAAAGGGACACTGAACCCAAATTTATTTCTTTTGTGATTTAGAAAGAGCATGAAATTTTAAGCAACTTTCTAATTTACTCCTATTATCAAATTTTCTTTATTCTCTTGGTATCTTTATTTAAAAAGCAACAATGTAAGTTTAGATGCCGGACCATTTTTGGTGAACAACCTGGGTTGTCCTTGCTGATTGGTGGATAAATTCATCCACCAATAAAAAAAGTGCTGTCCATAGTTCTGAACCAAGAAAAAAGCTTGGATGCCTTCTTTTTTCAAATAAAGATAGCAATAGAATGAATAAAAATTGATAATAGATAATAAATTAGAAAGTTGCTTAAAATTGCATGCTCTATCTGAATCATGAAAGAAAAAATTTGGGTTCAGTGTCCCTTTAAGTACAATTTGTGCGCAAACTTACTCAAACTGTGCTAGCTACTGACACGGATTCCTCTGGGTATAAATGTAGGGTTCTCTCTTGCTCACAGCTTCTACGTGTTTCACCCTCTGGCCCAGGCTGTAGCAAACACAGGTTTTAGTAAGTCTGCGTACAAATTGTACTTAAGTGCAGAATTACAAACCTTTTGAAGGACAGACAGCGTGAGGGTATTTGTTTTTATCACAAATCACTTGAGTAAGTGTAACATTAGGAGAATGATTTAAACTATGGAGCATTGTGACGTATGGGTGACGTCACACGAGGTGAAAGAAATAAATGTTACCCAATTTGGGCCTCGGCTTCCATTGAGTCGTTAAAAAATGGAGCCGTAAGCTACCGAAGCGGCCGACAGCTAAAAGTAATTTACGGCTCCATTTTAGTACCAGGTTTCCATTAAAATATTTTGCGGATAGCGTGCAGTCGCTCTTTTCATGTAGCTGTAAGTTAACGTTGTGTTAACGCTTCCATCTGATGTCGGATTTCTTGAAAATCAATTAGTTGCTAAGGTAACCGACCTATAGAATTTACGTTCACGTCCGTGCTCCTTACCGGTGATCACCTCTCAAGAAAAATAAAGATACACTTATCCATATTTTTAATAATCAAATACTATTTTTTAATATAATTATATTTACCACTTCATAAATATAAGTAATATGTATTGCTGGCCCTAGGCATAGGTTTAGTTTGCATTCTGTAGATATGTTCTTGCATAAATTATTATATTTATATATATACTGATATTTCTATTAGAATATAAGTCCAACTATTTCTATACATGAGACAACAATAAATGTTACTTATAACAATTTATTTCTTCATTAAAACACTTGCATTATTTGCAGGTTTTATAATTTCAATAGAAAATAGGTCTCAAAAAGCACAATTTTCCTCTTTTACACCTAGTTGAGCTGGGTGTAATATTTCTCAATGTATCAACACCCTCTGACAGTATATTAACGGTTTGCGCTTTCATTGGAAACCTGGTATAATTTATCGATTAACGGCTTCTATTACTTTCTATGGGACGCAAAGATTTTTTCTGCAGCCATTGGAAACAGTCGATAAACGATATTGCTTTCGACAGCATATTTAACGGTTTGCGAGTGCACGCAAACTGAATTACGACTCAATGGAAGCGAGCCCTATGTGGGTCTGTAACGGGGAAAGCTAAAGCCAGTAGGAGTCCCATACAAGGATTAACGAAAGTGAAACTTTCCAGCAAAGTAAAGTATACGAGAGCGGGATTTCCCGCATTAGGATCTGATCTGCTCATTTAGCAACTAAAGGGGATTTAACCTAGACAACAGAAGAAGGTACGGTAAGAGTCGACCTGTTTTCATCTAACTCTAAAAGTGGCATCAGGCAATCATAAGGTGCTAAAGTGGCATATTTAATTGGAGTCAGCTACCTCTAGACAATCATTCAGATGGACTTGACACCTGGAAAATTGTCTTTTTTAATCAGAATTTATAAATATACTGCAGTAGAATATATTTTTTTAGGCCTGCTAATAACGGACAATTAGCAAACTTATTTAGGATTTCGTTTTTAGGATTATAATGATCGTTTAAGATTGATACAAACTATTTATGGATTATACTGTATTTTTTATGTGAGAGTATTGTTGATATATTTTTATATTAGTTTGTGTAATAAATACATCTGAAATTTATCGAAGATCTAGGATTATCATTCAGTTTGAGACTTATTGATTTCAACCAGAAGGAAATATTCTATACGATAGAATAGGAGTTGTTTCTGGATACATATCCATTAATATCTAGCTCCTCTATATGTGCACAGGTGCACATGAACTCACTGGTGCTTCAAGCCCATAGCATTTATTTCTTAGTGCCCTGTAGCGCCGCCCCCAACCCAGCTCCTAACCATCCTAACCGCACAGATTGTGCTGTGCGAGTGAGAGCCACGTGATGTCACAGTGAGGGAGGAGGAGCCTGTTCGGCACAAAACTGAGTCGAAAGCAGCAAGTGAGAGGAGAGGCAGGCAGTGGGCACATCCAGAGGCGGAACTTCCAGTCCAGGCAGGAGAATTGCAAGTTGCTCCAGCGATCAGAGCTAAAAGTAAGTGGGCGGAAGGAGCATGGGAAGCAGCCTTTATTAATGGGGGCTTTTTAGCGTGCTATGGGGCTCAATAACTTAATGTTTGCTTGTGGAAATCCAGGTTCAATCACCATATTTATATTTAACAGTAACTCCTTGTAACCTGTGAAAGGCTTCATTGCATTGTACTGTTTACTTCCACCGGCAGCGAAAGTGTTAAATAAGGCACACAGCATAATAATAAATCCATCATAAAAGAGAGAGACAGAGAGAGACAGAGACAGAGAGAGAGAGTCGGCGAGAAGGATGTTCCACGCCGGAGTCTTCAAGATGGAGCCGTTCCTGGTCGGATGGATGAAGATAGAAGATGCCGCTTGGATGAAGATGTCTGCCGGTCCGGATGTTCTCTTCTGCCCCATCGGATGACCACTGGTGCCCGGCTGGGTGAAAACGTCTCAAGGTAGGGTGATCTTAAATGGGTAGTGTTAGGTTTTTTTAAGGGGGGGATCGGGGGGGTTTTAAAGTAGGGGTGTGTGGGTGGTGGGTTGTAATGTTAGGGGGGTATTGTATTTCTTTTTTTACAGGTTAAAAGAACTGATTTCTTTGGGGGCAATGCCCCGCAAAAAGCCCTTTTAAGGGCTGGTAAAAGAGCTGATTACTTTGGGGCAATGCCCCGCAAAAGGCCCTTTTAAGGGCTATTTGTAATTTAGTTTAGGATAGGGAATTTTATTATTTGGGGGGCTTTTTTATTTTATTAGGGGGCTTAGATTAGGTGTAATTAGATTAAACTTCTTGTAATATTTTTTTTTGTAATTTAGTGTTTGGGTTTTTTTGTACTATAGTTTAGTTTATTTATTTGTATTTTATTTTAGATAATTGTAGTTAATTTATTTAATTAATTTATTGATAGTGTAGTGTTAGGTGTATTTGTAACTTAGGTTAGGATTTATTTTACAGGTAATTTTGTAATTATTTTAACTAGGTAGCTATTAGATAGTTATTAACTATTTAATAGCTATTGTACCTAGTTAAAATAAATACAAAGTTACCTGTAAAATAAATATAAATCCTAAAATAGCTACAATGTAATTATTAATTATATTTTAGCTATCTTAGGGTTTATTTTATAGGTAAGTATTTAGTTTTAAATAGGAATAATTTAGTTAATAATATTAATATTATTTAGATTTATTTAAATAATAATTAAGTTATGGGGTGTTAGGGTTAAACTTAGGTTTAGGGGGGTAATATATTTAATGTAGGTGGCGGCGGTGTAGGGGGGTCAGATTAGAGGTTAATATATTTAATGTAGGTGGCGGCGTGTAGGGGGGTCAGATTAGGGGGTTAATAAATTTAATGTAGGTGGCGGCAGGGTCCGGGAGCGGCAGTTTAGGGGTTAAACACTTTATTTAGGTGCGGCTGGGTCCGGGAGCGGCGGTTTAGGGGTTAATACATATAATGTAGGTGGCGGTGGGCTCCGGAAGCGGCGGTTTAGGGGTTAATACTAGGATAGGTTTATTGCGGGTGTTGGCTATGGCAGTTTAGGGGTTAATAATTAGACTTATTGCGTTGTGGGGAATTGTCGGTCTAGGGGTTAATACATTTATTATTAGGAGTGAGAGGGGGGGATTGCGGATATAGGGGTATACGTGTCGGGCTTATTTTTGGGAGGCGTGTTAGACAGTTACGGGAGATTTAATACTTTAGTTAGTTTTTTTAGGCGCAGGAAGTTTCTAAAGTGCCGTAAGTCACTGGCGACTCCAGAAATTTGTAGTTACGCTTATTTCTGGACATCGCTAGTTTGTCCGACTTACGGCAATTTAGCAACTGCTGGCGGGGTATATGTAATACCCCGGTGTGCGAGGTGAAACTACGGGCGGCGTGGGTTCCCTCGCTTGCGCCAAAAACTACGGATCACGCCCTAAGCCTTTTGCCGCCTATACTAAATGATCTTCCCACCTGTCCTTGCCATACTCTTAATATTTTCTCCCCCTTACAAATGGACACTGTTTCATTCTCTCATAATTTTAAACTTTTATCAAGATTAAAAAAAGAGAAAATAATGTTTTATTGCATTAAATATACAATACATATTTTTATAGCTTTATCGTTCAATACCTAATACTAACTGCTGTAAATTTCCCATTTATTAACAAATTAATAATAATAATACACAGGATAGTCTGTGTAGTAACTTCAATAGTAAAATGAATGTTTCATATTTGACTATTTATATAAATATTATAATTTCAATAACATTTGAATATTGAATGGACTATTCATATGTTCAACTGAAGTCGACCGGAAAAAAAAAATGCAAATGCCGAGTCAATATTCTAAAAACTAAAAGCTGTGGCACCTGTCAAAAAAAAACATCACAGTGAAAAGAATTAAACCAGGATTGTTGTCTAGCACAATATCTTCTAGGCTTGAATGAATGATAAAAACAAGAAAACGTTTGAAATGTATCAAGGTGATAATTGTAATGAATAAAACAAGTCTTTCTCTGGAGGTCATCCCTATCAGCTAGTGAGCAGGAGAGTACTGAGTACATTGTTTGTACACAATCATTATATTCCTGATAGATGATAGATAGATAGATAGATAGATAGATAGATAGATAGATAGATAGATAGATAGATAGATACAATAATAGAAGGGAGAAATAAATATTACAAATAGTGATTATATAAATTATGATATATCACTTTTAAAAGTAATGGTGCAGACCCTTAATACAAATGTTATACATAGGACCAAGATAGATCTGTATACACACTACCATACAAAAGACAGGGAATCAAGCACTCTTATTATATAAACTGTTTATATCAAAAAAGTATTCCAATCAAAAGAAAAAGAAACCAAAGATATTTCCCCAACAAGATTAAGCACAACATAAAGGAGAAATACATATAATAAATACAGTACACAAAATATACCACTTTAAAAATAGGATAGTGACGTCAGCATGGAGATCATAATAATAGGGGATGTAAAGGACCTGCAGCACCCAACCAGAGGGCAGCCCCGTCTAGATTTGAGGGTATATGCTGTCATGGTACACATCGGGATCTATGCAGACCCCCACCCCTCCTATAATTAAGATGAAGCTAAATAAGACAGCAGTGACTCTGAAGAATCCAGAGTCATGCAGCAACAAAATGGCAAAAGCGTTAATATGCAATACATTCAGCTGGTAAACACAATGTAGCCTGTATAGGCGCCACATATAAATGGTGATCCAACAGGGTAAGAACAAAATGATGGTGTGTTACAAGTCTTATACACACTGAAGGTCCATCCAAAACTCATGAATGATATGCAAATGCTGAGTGAAGCAATGGCGCGCAGAAGCAAGATATAAAAAGTCATTAAGTGCTGTGGTATACAGAGTTATTAGTATGCTTGCAATTACAGCAATTCAAATATTTATTAGGCAGAAATGGTATACACATATATAAGTACCCCAGTATCTTCGTTAGTCCAAGCCAGACAGTGCTGTAAGTTTGTTAGATAGATAGATGATAGATAGATAGATAGATAGATAGATAGATATTGTTAGATACATAGATAGATAGATAGATAGATAGATAGATCGAAAGATATAGAAAGATAGATAGATAGATAGATAGATAGGATAGATAGATAGATAGATAGACATGTAATACATCTGCTTTAATTGAGTTTATATCCAAAATAATAATCTCTCTCTCCTGGAAACCTACAGCTCTAACTAACTTTAGCAACAACTCCCACATTCTATACACTTAGTCCTAAAGACTCAATGATTCTCACACTTCAGATCCAAATTTAGCTCACCTTATGTTTCCTTATTCCAGTTATTTCAGTTATCAAGTGAAGATTATTAGTGGAAAAGTTCATTTTGTGTAGAAACAAACTACTGTTTTACCACCATTCATTTTTTACTATATGTCAGACTTCACAACATATTAGTTTTTCAACTTTAAACATTTGCTTGTCTTTTGATGGAGCACAATAAAAATGTAACTGATATATTTTGGCACAACATGTGTAATTGTTTGCAAGGCTAGCTTTACCTGTATATCAATACAGTTTTCTCTTACACATAGGCCTAGATTCACCTAGAATTGCTTTAGAATTATTTTCATCAAGGCCTTGCTAAGGCTTAATTAAATATAAATGACTAATTAGTGCTGCAATGTAATCATCATGATCAAGGTGTCTTACCAAATTCATCGTACTTTATCACCTCCTGCTAAACTAGGGGCTAGGGGCAGGATTCTCTAAAGATTTCTGGTCTGGCGAGATTCTATAAAAGTCTTGTCCATATTATGAGGCCCCTCAGGAATTGCTTTAAAGGCAATTTTTATTTTGGGAATTGTATATCTTATTAAGGGGAATTCACTTATATGTTTAGGTGAAGGACAGACACTTACATTGCAATATAATTCTTAGTAAAATAATCTGATGATTCTCTCCATGCTGGTCCTAAGTCACATGTCAGTTATAAACCTAAAGACATATATAACTCCAAAATGTAATATCGTCTAGACATGTGCAATTCGGTTTGGTTCGATTCGGAAATTCGGAAAATTCAGAGATTCGTATCGAACCGAATTTCCGAATTAAAATACTGCCGAATTTACTGAATAAATTCGAATTAGTTCGGATTTATTCAGTAAATTCGGATGGACATGGATTACACTAGTATTGTACAGTATATTAGGTTATATCACTCTGCTATGGGTTACACCTAATATACAGTACATAATACTAGTCTAATACACAGCACACATACCGAAATTCCGAATTTCCGAACCAACTGAACCGAATCCAGCCAAATTTTTTCGAATCCGAATGAATCCGAAACGAATAAGAAACGAATTCATTCAAAGTTTTCCGAATTAGAATCGATCCGAAACGAAATTCGAAAACCTCCGAATCGATCCGAACCGAACCGAATTTTTCGATCATACACATATCTAATATCATCCATATAAAAGAGCACTATTTAATTATTATTATATTATTATTATTATTATTATTATTATTATTATTATTATTATTATATTAAATGAATGCTTGTTGGTCTTGTCTCTGTCAACCAATAATGCTTTGGTAGGTTTTATAAAATAAACTGATTTAACTTAACCTTTTTTCATACAAAAACATATTTTATTTTGCTTAAAGAGAAATAAGAGTAAAAACTAGGGGAGATACTTGAGGTGCGAGGCAGAGAGTACAGTTAAGTAGGAAGAGAACCATAAAGGGCGGTGTCGTGAATTCCAATGGATTGGAGTGTTTGGAGTAAGAGAAGAGTGGTCAATAGTATCAAAGGCGAGAAGGATTAACAGAGAGAAATGGTCTTCAGATTTTGCTGTAAATAGGTCATTAGTAACTTTAATGATTGCAATCTCCTGTGGAGTTTTGAGGCATAATCCCAATGAAATGGGTCAAGGAGGGAGTTTAATGTGAGGAAACATGAGTTTAAAGTTGAGAACAGACAATTTGGGTTTCAAGAAAGACTAGTGATAAGAGTAGAGAACTAATCCTACTTAGAGACATTAAGGGCAGAATAATAGTGTGCAAGATGAACTTTTAGTAAAGCTGAATAGCGGGACTTTGTCTAATGTTCGTCAACATCAGCATAGGTAGCATGTCAGAGCCAGTGCTTAGGATGAGTGTGTGATTTGCACGTAGGACAGGACAAATTTGACTGATGTAAGATTGGAGTTATAGTAACAGATAGATTGACCAGGGCAGGAAAAGTAGGAGATAAACAAGGGAATAGGTTTGAGAGAGTTTGAGAGATGTTGCAGATCTAATCAGGAGCAGAACTGCTATTGGTGCAGAGGTACTATTTGTGCACAAGGGGATACTTACCAATCAGTGACTAATTACCTTATCACATTGGCACCTGGAGGTGTTTTAGAAATGCTTAAAGGGACATTCTGCAATAGAATTTTTATTGTTTTCAAAGATAGATAATCCCTTTATTACCCATTCCCCAGTTTTGCATAACCAACACCGTTATATTAATACACTTTTTACCTCTGTGATTACCTTGTATCTAAGCATCTTCT